>NC_069781.1:157291504-157594535 GCF_027406575.1 Nycticebus coucang
TACCACTAGGTTGTTGTATGACCGTGGAGATGTAACTTAACCCTAGTGAAAATTGCTTTTCTGAAGTGAAAGGGGATAACATTATATCACAGTGCCCAGCACAAACATGTTTACTAACATCAACTCTTCATTTGTTGTGGTTTCATCTAGTTTCTGGATGTGGGGAGCATAGCCTCCATTGACTGGTGCCCTGGTTGACAATGAAGGCGAATACATCGTCCGATTGAAACCATTATTTAATGCTTTACTTCTCCATTGACTTCTGTGTTTAAAACTGGGTGTAAGGAACAGATGCAAGATTCCTCTGAACCTTGAAATTTGGTAATTCAGGAGTCTTTTTATAGTATGGATATCTTGTGTAGGGTGGTGCGTCTGTGTTTAAAATAGTCAACACCTGTGTAGAAGGTAACAGGACCCTGTAAGGCAGTGATTTTCTGGCGTGCTGTGAGAGGATCTTAGCTGTGCCTGGAAAAATTTTCAGATCATTGATTAAATTATTTTTGAAAGCTCTTCGAAGCACAGTTAAGTATATTCTTTATTTCACTCTTTTCTTTTGATCAATAGAATTTAAATGTGCTGGGGAAATTTAACTATGTTTTAAATGTGCCATGAGATAAAAAAAAAAGGTTGAAAAACACTGCTCTAAGGGAATGAGGATGGAGTGTGTGTACTACCTGGGACTACCAGAAGATGTTTTCTGAACCAGCTCTGGATGCCCCCTCACCTCCATCAACATGTGGAAAGTCTTCAAGGGCCCGCGTGCATTCCTTAAACTTATTCCAAGGTGGCCATGGATGGTTGTAGCATCTCTGAGCAGATGCTGCCATCTTGTGGTAGAATCTCAGAATGCTCTGGGCGGGACATGAGCTGAAAGGGCTGTTTTACCTGGATTCCCAGCAGGCCCCATTCTACTTTTGAAAGATAATTAAGCAATTTTACCAGACAGTCATTTAAAAATTTTATAAGTTGGAATAAAGATAAATGTCTTCTGGAATAAAATGTATTTCATATTTATTTTTAACTTCATAGAAACTTATAAAATGTCAACCTACTTAACACCGTCTATCCAAGCCCCTAATAAACCCATTCACTCTGTTCTCAGTACATTTAAAAAAACCCCCCAGATTTTAATAATACAGAATTGTATACATACAAAATCAAGAAGGTCCAAAATATACTTTTCTGGATACATTTTTAAATTTGGAAATTCAAACATGGGCATATGTTAAATGGAAATGACTTTAGATAAAATGATAAGAAGAAATCATCTCCCTTTTCACAAACTATTTTTCCACAAAGGAAACAAGTAAGAATTGTTTTTTCTAGATTAAATATTAAAATACACTATGTATTTATGTGGAAAGTGTGAATCTCAGTTCACAACAAAGGTGTGAAACAAGCATGCTTTTATTTTTGGAAGATTTTCTCTTTTGAGCCCAGTCTTAAGAGGTGGATGGTAATGTAACCCCTCAACACGAGAGTCATGTTGTGTGTTAAGCTTTCGAGTTTGCTGAGGGGACATTTGGTCTTTGTTTATTCATTTTCCTGGGAGATCTTATGTTTTTTTTTTTTTTTTTTTTGAGACAGAGCCTCAAGCTGTCTCCCTGGGTAGAGTGCAGTGGGATCACAGCTCACAGCAACCTACAACTCCTGGGCTTAAGTGATTCTCTTGCCTCAGCCTCCCAAGCACATGGGACTACAGGCACCTGCCACAATGCCCAGCTATTTTTTGGTTGTAGTTGTCATTGTTGTTTGGCAGGCCTGGGCTGGATTCGAACCCACCAGCTCTGGTGTATGTGGCTGGAGCCTTAGCTGCTTGAGATACAGGTGCTGAGCTGATGTGTTTTTTGACCCTTTGGGTGTTCCTCTACCACTACCATGGCATGCTGAGGACGTGGGACTCAGCCAACCCTGCCCATATATCTGTTTGCATAGATGTGCCACTGGACCTGGTCTCTCTCAAGTTCTGCAACCTCTTACAACATGCTGGAACACAAGGCTCCTTTCTTTCCTTCTTCTCCTCTTTCTTTTCCTCCTCCACCTTGTTTTCTCTTTTTTCCTCTCCCATCCTGCCAGAACTAGAGGCACTTCTTTCTTGTTCTCTTCTGTCCTACTTTTAATGAAGTCACCCTAATGTATTCGTATCTCTTCTTTCTGTGGCTTAAAATTTAGATATAAATCTCAGGAGAATTTGCAACAAGTCTCTGATATCTACTTTGCATCGTTTTTCTCCAGTGGCAGTGAATGATATGATCAATTAATTCCCTATCTGTCAAAGAAGAGAAATCGGAAAAGCATGCTACAGAGATTCCACAGAGATATTTCAAAATATTATTTTGCTGTATTTCTCTTTCTGGGAAATTTTTGTGGTAGCCTAAATGTGTGTCTACATCAACTTTTGATCCAAATTCTAAAGTAATGACCATTATTTCTCCAGAGTGGAGTATCTGCTGGGTACAGGTGCTGAGCTATTGTTCATATTTTTTGACTCTTTGACTCTGGAAGCTGTGTCTTGTTTTATGTGTGTGTGTCCAGGGCGTAGGGCAGTTGTGCTCCATCACAATTAGGTGGAGAGAGGAGACACAGTATGCCTCTTATTTGTCTGTAAGAGACTTGGTACTGGCAGGCAGAGAATCCTAGAAATCAGGATATTGTGTTTTTTGGCCTTGGCTGCTGTCTACAGAGAACTCAAAATTAAAAAAAAAAAAAAAAAGAAATCTTCACCTGACCCCATCTTCCAAAAAGACTTTAAAGTGACAGTTAGGGCTTATTTACTTACCTACAGGGCTTAGTTCTTACCTGCCAGTTAAAATCACCCCTGACCTTCTTTGAGGAAGAGGTTCAGTTCTTTCAGAAATACCATGCCCAAGAGAAGGGCTTTAAAGACACCTTTAAAAGCCCCCGTCCCCTTCTAGGTATTCTTCTGCGAATTTTAGTGAATCGAATCTTCTCCATCAAATTACAACAAGACTTCATTTTCTCTCCTATTTTCCATATTTTTGGAAATTCTAGTGGTTTTAAACCACTGAACTACTGGATAGTACTTTTTTTTCTTTTTTCAATTAGTGATAATCATGCCTTCTATAAACCTCATTGGCTACGGTACTGCCACAATGCAAATATTGGATTCATTAAACTGGATATCATTAAACTTTTTTTTTTTTTTTTTACCTTGTTTCAACTACTGTGTGGTCCCCTCATCACAGTGCCTTCCAAGTGTGGGTTTTTTTTTGTTTGGTTTTGCATACAAGTTATTCACTGAGCACCATGAATTGTCTAGACATTGTACTAAAGACCTGGTCCAGATAAGACCTATGTGAGGATTTTCAGGAACCAGGAACAATTTCAGTCTATAAACTTCAGTATGAGAGGGGGGATAAAATGCGGTAAAATGCCCTGTGATTAGTTATGGAATCAAGAGAAATGAAAGTAATGCCAGTTGAGAGGTTATCTGGTGATGCAGTGTCCTATTCATTACATGTCTGAGACTTGGTTTGGTTTCCTGTTCTAATGTTTAGCATGGAATTAGGGTTCTTCCTATACATTGAAGACTGGAGGGAAGGGCTTACCAAGGTGGTGATTTTAACTGGCAGGTAAGAACTGAGCACTGCAGGTAAGTAAATAAGCCCTAACTGTCACTTTAAAGTCTTTTTGGAAGATGGGGTGGGATGAAGATTTCTTTTTTTTTTTTAATTTTGAGTTCTCTGTAGACAGCAGCCAAGGCCAAAGGGCTTACCAAGGCCCTTCCCTCCAGAATGAATGAAAGGATTCATTCTTTTTTTTCAGTACGTCTTAATATTTAATTTTCTGTTTTTGTTTTATTTATTTATTTTATTGTTTCACATTAATTGAGGGCACAAAGAATCAGGTTACAATGTTTGCATTCGTTAGGTAAGGTCTCTCTTATAATTGTGTCCGGCCCACAAGACATGTGCTATATACCCTAACATTGTGCCCACTAATTGGGAGCACACCCATCCCCCTTCCCCCTCCACTCTTCCTCATTCCCCTCCCCCCATCTTGAATTGATTTGAGTTTTTCCTCTTATATGGGTGTGTATTAGATCATCCAGTGGTTTCGTATTAGAATTGAGTACATTGCATTCTTGCTTCTCCATTCTTGTGATACTTTACTAAGAAGAATGTATTCCAACTCCATCCAGGTTAATACAAAAGATGTAAAGTCTCCATCTTTTTAAATGGCTGAATAGTATTCCATGGTATACATATATCACAGCTTGTTAATCATTTCCTGGGTTGGTAGGCATTTAGGTTTGTTTCCACATTTGGTGGGTGTAAATTGAGCTGCGATAAACAGTCTAGTGCAAATATCCTTATGATAAAAGGATTTTTTTTTCTGGGTAGATTCCTAATAATGGAATTGCAGAATTAAATTAGAAGTCTAATTTGAGTGCTTTGAGGATTCCCTTTTGAAATAATTGAGACTTGATCTATGTTCCGGAATAGGACTGTTTTTTTGTAACTGTTCAGTGTGCATTTAGGAAGAATCCTGCTGTTGTTGGGTTGAATGTTTAGTAAATATCTACTAGGTCAAGCTGGTTGATAGTCATCAAGTCTACTATAATCTTGCTGATTTCCTGTCTACTTGTTCTACCAATTATTAAGAGAGAGATACTAAAATTTCTACCTATCTTTATTAATTTGTCTGTTTTTATGAACCTCACTTTGAGTAGCAAGTTTCTAGGTGTCTCCTGCTTCTTAATTCCCTGGGAAGCTGTTTCTTTTTTTTGATTTCTCAGATCACCTCAGAATGAGATATTTCCAGAGTACAGCCTACTTTTTTTGTGAGAGTATTTACCACAGCATTTAATTACCTATTAATTTCTCTGTTCCCCCACTAGATTGTTATGACTTAGACATCAGTAACTGGGTTTTGTTACATTGACGTATGAGAGACTCAAGAAATATTTGATAATATAAGAAATATATTTAAGGCTTAGGAAATGAACATGTGACATAACTAAAATCAGGAAGAAGAATTCAGTGGAGTAAGGGAATTGCTGCAGGAGTGGCAGTGAGAATATAAAGAGCTTGAACAAAATTATTGGGGAGGGCATGATTTTTCACATGATTAAAAATGAGTAAAGGGTGGGACCTGTGGCTCCAAGGAGTAGGGTGCCAGCCCCATATGCCAGAGGTGGTGAGTTCAAACCCAGCCTCAGCCAAAAACAGCCCAATAAATAAATAAATAAATAAATAAAAATGAGTGAAAGCTGATGAGACATTGGGTTTCATTAGCATCTACTCAAATTCGGAGGGTCATATCTCTGATCCTTTTTGTTTCCATTCCACCCTATTTCCAAAGGATCCATGTAAAATGTTGACCAACATATGAGATGTAGCTTCATTTGAGTGCTCATGTGTATACTCAGGGACTACAGAGATTACAAAGCCTTACTGGGAGTGGTGGTCAGAAATTTGTCTACAATAACCAGAAGTAGAAAAATTCACGGGAAAGTGAGGCATCATTGTTGGTGAAGAGAGCTTGGGGACAGAACCATTGGTATAACAGTAAGAGTCTGAGAACACATGTGAGATTCTAAACAGAAAAGAGGTCTATAACCAAAGCAAAAGGGGGATGGTTCAGGACAGAGCTTGAGAAGGATAAAAAACTGCCAGAGATGCCTTCTTTTTAGGCGTTATGATGTAGGGATGGAGGGACAGAACTGCGCTCTGTTAGACAGGGTATACACCCTTTAGAGGAGGTACATTCACTGTCATTCTGCAGTAGTGACAGAATGAGTCTTTTTCAGTGCTTGAAGACCCAGCTTTACAGAGCCAGGACAGATGGTGAGCAGCAATTGCAGAATGGATCACTGTAAACTTTACAGAGCATTTAATCTCCCATCTGTTTCCTTCTGCAACTTCAACTTAGTGCCATAATTCCAAGTTCCCTACTTTCCCTCTTCAGGCTACCCAGGTAGCCTCTGTCTTAAAAGTTGACAGGCAGATATGCTCTATTAGAAATGACCTGTTCATCCAAGATGTTCAGTTTAGAGTTTTTAAAGATGGGTCCCCTTGCTTATGTTGTCAGATTGCATTAATGTTTTCCTGCACTGGATTCTGATTTTGCATGTACAGTATCTTTATAAAGAGATAGGACAGAATTAATTCAATAGCTTTGTGTTCAAATGCTCTGCCTTTAGTGACTCACTCACTCCACGGCTATATTGATGTATACATTTTTTTAGATCTCTGTCCAAGCCTTGGAATATAGATATAATAGGCCCAATAAGAGAGAAAATGAATAAATATTATTTAGTTATCTATGCAATAATATATTTTCCTATAAATCTGTGGATTGGCTGAGGCTCAGTTGGGGGGTTCTTCTGCTTGTCTTGTTTGGTAGTCTTTCATGCAGATGCATTCAGCTGGCAGTTAGGTGTAGCTGGAAGATCCCCTGTGGCTTTACTTGTGTGTCCAGTGCCTCAGTGCTCCTCCAGGTGGCCTTTCTCTTTCCTAGTGGTGGATTTTTGTCATTCAGAGCCTGGTCTACATTTCTTTATAGCAAGGTGACTGGCTTCACCAAGTAGGAAGCAGAGGCTGCCAGGCTTCTTGACCAGGAGCAGAAATGGCATCATATTGACTGCAATTTATTGGTCAAGGAAAGTCACAATGCCAGTCTTCACTTAAGAGGAAGGGTAAAGGACTTAATGAGTAAAATGGTGCACATTTTTAGGGATGGCAACCTTTTGGGGGGGAGTTTCTCCCACAAATACAAATAAATAAGAACCATAGTTAAAATTCAGTAACTTCTGTGTCAGACAGCAGGCTGAGTACTTGACAATAATTATATTAATCTCACGAAATCCTTATACATGAAATTGTTATACCCATTGAAGTAGAAATTCTTCTTTTTTTTTGAGGCAGAGTCTTACTCTGTCACCCTGGGGGTAGAATGACATCATAGTTCACAGCAACCTCAAACTCCTGGGTTTGAGCAACCCTCTTGCCTCAGCCTCCCGAGTACCTGGAACTATAGGTACCTATCATAATGCTCAGTTAATTTTTCTATTTTCAGTAGAGAGAGGGCCTCACTCTTGCTCAGACTGATCTCGAATTTCTGAGCTCAGGCAATCCACCCTCCTCAGCCTCCCAGAAGATTACAGGCATGGGCATGAGTCACCATACCCGGCCCAGAATCATTCTTATACCCATTTTATAAGCAAACAAACAGAGGCTAGAAGAGGTTAAAGAAATAACCCCAGGCCAAATATCTAATAAATGGTCATATCAGGATTCAAGCCTCTTGGAGTTTGTTATTGTACTATGAGAGTGAGTTAAGTGGATAAAAACTTAGTCTGTGGAGTCATCACCACACTGTAATAAATGTTAGGAGGGAAGGTTCAGAGAAGAAAGATGTCTTCTATTTGGGAGTTCAGGGAAGTTTATTAGGTAAGGTGTCATTTATGTTTGACATAGATGTTAAGGATGATTTTATTTTATTTTATTTATTTATTTATTTTTGGTTTTTGGCCGGGGCTAGGTTTGAACCTGCCACCTCCGGCATATGGGACCGGCATCCTACTCCTTGAGCCACAGGTGCCGCCCTTATTTATTTTGAGACAGAGCCTTAAGCTGTTGCCCTGGGTAGAGTGCCATGGCATCACAGCTCACAGCAACCTCCAACTCCTGGGCTCAAGCGATTCTCTGGCCTCCACCTCCCAAGTAGCTGGGACTACAGGTGCCTGCCACAATGCCCAGCTATTTTTTGGTTGCAGCCATCATTGTTGTTTGGCAGTCTGGGCTGGATTCGAACCCGCCAGCTCAGGTGTATGTGGCTGGCGCCTTAGCCACTTGAGCCATAGGCACCGAGCCAAGGATGATTTTAGACATGAGAAAATGGGTGAATTAAAGATTTCTTGTCAGTGGCAAACATTATGAACTTATATTTGAGGAGAAGAAGCAGGGGCATATGCTGAGAACAGAAATTAGGCTAGCTTGGGTGGACTCTAGAATTCAAGGAAGGAGACAGCAAGAGCTGATGGAGACAGGAAGTTTGGGGCCAGATTGTGAAAAACCTTGGATAACAGGATGACATATGTGGGTCATTATTTAGTGGTGAATGGGAGACATTTAGTATTTAAGAATAAGAGCTTTATTTTTAAGGGTTAGAATCACAAGGATAGACTTGATCGCTCAAATAGACATACCGAAGGCAGGATTAACAAAGAGAATGCGTTCTCAATGGGCCATTTGAGAAGGGCTCTTTTTACTGACCATTCATTGGGATGGAGAAGGGATATGGAAAGGTAGTGATATTGAAGGGTTTGGTAGTTGAGAAAGAAATCAAAGATGGATTTAGGGGCTGGGTGTGGTGGCTTCTGCTTGTAATCCCAGCATGTTGGGAGGCTGAGGAGATAAGATCATTTGAAGCCAAGAATTTGAGATGACCATAGGGTGGCGCTTGTGGCTCAAGGAGCAGGGCGCCGGCCCCATGTACTGGAGGTGGTGGGTTCAAACCTTGCCCCACCCAAAAACTGCAAAAAAGAATAAATAAATGAAAAAAAAAAAAGAATTTGAGACCATCTGAGCAAGAGTGAGACCCATCTCTACAAAAAACAAAAATTAGCTGGACATGGTGGTGTGCTTCTATAGTCCCAGTTAACTCCCAGCAGGAGGATCACTTGAGGCCAGGAGTTTGAAGTTGCAGTGAGCTATGATGCCACTATATTGTAGCCAAGGCAACAGAGTGAAACCTTGTCTCCCAAACAAACAAACAAACAAACAAACAAAAGGTAGATCTAGAATATCCAGCCTGACTAACAAGGGAATAGAAATGGGGAAAACTTGGAGAACATACAATTACTTAAATTTTAGGGCTACTGGATTGACTTCAAACAATGCTGTTGACCTCATTAGGTGCTAGGTTGGACTTGAGGATGCAAGGACCTTGATGCAAAGATGTGAATGAAGGAAAATGACATTTTTCTTTTTAATTAATTTTGCAAGACATTGTAGACCTGGTTTTCTTTTCTTCTCTTTATTTCTGTCAATCAAATTCCATAGTACCCCAAACACAGTAACTTTTCTGGCCTGCTCCAGGAGATTTTTTTTTTCTTTTTTTAATTCTTTTTTTTTTTTATTGTTAAATCATAGCTGTGTACATTAGTGCAATCACCTGTACCCATTCTAAGATGCACCATAGATGTGGCCCCACCCATTACCCTCCCTCCACCAAAACCTCCCCCCTCCCTTCCCCTCCCTTGGCCATTTCCCCATAGTCTTGTGATATAGTTGGGTTATAGTCTTCATGTGAACGCTATAATTTAGCTTCATAGTAGGGCTGAGTACATTGGATACTTTTTCTTCCATTCCTGAGATACTTTGCTAAGAAGAATATGTTCCAGCTCCATCCATGTAAACATGAAAGAGGTAAAGTCTCCATCTTTCTTTAAGGCTGCATAGTATTCCATGGTATACATGTACCACAATTTGCTAGTCTGTTCTTCGGTCGATGGGCACTTGGGCTTCTTCCATGACTTAGCAATTATGAATTGGGCTGCAATAAACATTCTGGTACAGATGTCTTTGTTATATTGTGACTTTTGGTCTTCTGGGTATAAACCTAGTAAAGGAATTATAGGATCGAATGGCAGGTCTATTTTTAGGTCTCTAAGTATTCTCCAAACATCCTTCCAGAAGGAACGTATTAGTGGGCATTCCCACCAGCAGTGTACAAGTGTGCCCTTTCCTCCACATCCACGCCAACATTTCTGGTTTGGTGATTTTGTTATGTGGGCTACTCTTACTGGGGTTAGGTGATATCTCAGAGTAGTTTTGATTTGCATTTCTCTGATGATTAAGGATGATGAGATTTTTTTCATGTGTTTGTAGATTGTGCATCGGTCTTCTTTAGAGAAGTTTCTCTTCAAGTCCCTTGCCCATCCTGAGATGGGATCACGTGTTCTTTTCTTGTTAATACGTTTGAGTTCTCTGTGGGTTCTGGTTATTAGACCTTTATCGGAGGTATAACCTGCAAATATTTTCTCCCATTCTGAGGGCTGTCTGCTTGCTTTACTTACTATGTTCTTGGCTGTGCAGAAGCTTTTTAGTTTGATCAGGTCCCAGTAGTGTATTTTTGATACTGCTTCAATTGCTTGGGGAGTCCTCCTCATAAAATGTTCACCCAGGCCGATTCCTTCAAGAGTTTTCCCTGCACTTTCTTCAAGTATTTTTATAGTTTCATGTCTTAAGTTTAAATCTTTTATCCAGTGAGTCTATCTTAGTTAATGGTGAAAGGTGTGGGTCCAGTTTCAATCTTCTACAGGTTGCCAGCCAGTTTACCCAGCACCATTTGTTAAATAGGGAATCTTTTCCCCACTGAATGTTTTTAATTGGCTTGTCAAAGATCAAATAACGGTAAGCAGCTGGATCCATCTCTTGGTTCTCTATTCTGTTCCAGACATCTACTTCTCTGCTTTTGTGCCAGTACCATGCTGTTTTGATCACTATGCATTTATAGTACAGTGTCAGGTCTGGTAGCGTGATTCCTCCTGCTTTGTTTTTATTGCTGAGTAATGTTTTGGCTATTTGAGGTTTTTTCAGATTCCATATAAAACGAAGTATTATTTTTTCAAGATCTTTAAAGTATGACAATGGAGCTTTAATAGGAATTGCATTAAAATTATATATTGCTTTGGGCAGTATGGACATTTTAGCAATGTTGATTCTTGCCAGCCATGAGCATGGTATTTTTTTCCATCTGTTAACATCTTCGGCTATTTCTTTTCTTAGAGTTTCATAGTTCTCTTTGTAGAGATCTTTCACGTCCTTTGTTAGGTATACTCCCAAATATTTCATCTTCTTTGGCACTACTGTGAAAGGAATAGAGTCCTTGACTGTTTGTTTGGCTTGGTTATTGTTGGTATATATAAAGGCTACAGATTTATGGGTGTTGATTTTGTAGCCTTAGACATTGCTATATTCCTTGATCACTTCTAAAAGTTTTGTAGTAGAATCCCTAGTGTTTTCCAGATATACGATCATATCATCTGCGAAGAGTGAAAGTTTGATCTCTTCTGACCCTATGTGGATACCCTTGATTGCCTTTTCTTCCCTAATTGCAGTGGCTAAAACTTCCATTACAATGTTAAAAGAGCAATGGAGACAATGGGCAACCTTGCCTGGTTCCTGATCTAAGTGGAAATGATTTCAATTTAACTCCATTCAATATGATATTGGCTGTGGGTTTGCTGTAGATGGCCTCTATCAGTTTAAGAAATGTTCCTTCTATACCAATTTTCTTAAGTGCTCTGATCATGAAGGGATGCTGGATATTATCAAAAGCTTTCTCTGCATCATTTGAAAGAATCATATGGTCTTTATTTTTAAGTTTGTTTATGTGTTGAATTACATTTATAGATTTACGTATATTGAACCAGCCTTGAGACCCTGGGATAAATCCGACTTGGTCATGGTGTATAATTTTTTTGATGTGTTGTTGGATTCTGTTTGTTAGGATTTTATTGAGTATTTTAGCATCTATATTAATTAGTGATATTGGTCTATAATTTTCTTTTCTTGTTGGGTCTTTCCCTGGTTTGGGGATCAAGGTGGTGTTTGCTTCGTAGAATGTGCTGGGCAATTCCTTCTTTTGCTGTATTTTGGAAGAGGTTTAGTAGTATAGGTACTAGTTCTTCTTTAAATGTTTGGTAGAATTCTGATGTACAGCCATCTGGTCCTGGGCTTTTCTTTTTAGGGAGATTTTGTATAGTTGATGCTATTTCAGAACTTGATATAGGCCTGTTCAACATTTCCACTTCGTTCTGGCTAAGTCTTGGTAGGTGGCGTGCTTCCAGGTATTGGTCGAGTTCTTTCAGATTTTCATATTTGTGAGAGTAGAGTTTCTTGTAGTAATCGTTAAGGATTTTTTGAATTTCTGAGGGGTCTGTTGTTATTTCATCGTTATCATTTCTGATTGATGAAATTAGAGATTTTACTCTTTTTTTCCTGGTTGGGGTGGCCAAAGGTTTGTCTATTTTATTGATCTTTTCAAAAAACCAGCTTTTGGATTTATTGATCTGTTGTATAATTCTTTTGTTTTCAATTTCATTTAATTCTGCTCTAATTTTGGTTATTTCTTTTCTTCTGCTGCGTTTGGGATTGAAGTGTTCTTCTTTCTCCAGTTGCTTGAGATGTTCCATTAAGTTATTGACTTCCTCTCTTTCCGTTTTCTTGAGGAAGGCTTGCAGTGCTATAAATTTCCCTCTTAGGACTGCCTTTGCAGTATCCCAGAGGTTCTGATAATTCGTCTTGATTGTTGTTTTGTTCCAAAAATATGGTGATTTCCTTCTTAATCTTGTTTATAACCCATGTATCCTTCAGCATAAGGTTGTTTAGCTTCCATGTTTTTGTATGGGTATGCAGGTTCCTGTTGTTATTTAGTTCAACTTTTATTCCATGATGGTCTGAGAAGATGCAAGGAATAATTTCTATTTTTTTAAATTTTCTGAGGTTAGATTTGTGGCCTAGGATGTGGTCGATTCTGGAGTATGTTCCGTGGGCTGATGAGAAGAATGTGTATTAAGTTTTTTTGAGATGAAATGTTCTGTATATGTCTGTTAAGTCCAGATGTTGAATGGTTGAGTTTAAATCTAAAATTTCTTTGCTTAGCTTCTTTTTGGAGGCTCTATCCAGCACTGCTAAAGGGGTGTTAAAATCTCCAACTACTATGGAAGTGGAGGAAATCGAGTTGCTCATGTCTGTTAGAGCTTCTCTTATAAATTGAGGTGCGTTGTGGTTGGGTGCATAAATATTAATAATTGAGATCTCATCATATTGAGTATTACCTTTAACAAATATGAAGTGTCCATCCTTATCCTTAATTATTTTGGTTGGTTTAAAGCCTATTGTGTCTGCGAACAGGATTGCAACGCCTGCTTTTTTCTGCTTTCCATTTGCCTGGAATATAGATGACCATCCCTTCACCTTGAGTCTATATCTGTCTTTTAATGTAAGATGCGATTCTTGGATGCAGCAGATATCTGGCTTGAGTTTTTGTATCCAGTCCGCCAACCTATGCCTCTTTAGAGGACAATTTAAACCATTCACATTAATTGAGAGTATTGATAAGCTTTTCGAGAGACCGGTGGACATTTTTAATCCTTTTGAGACTGTGGAAGTTGGAATTTGATCAAAAATATTTTGGGTGGGTTTACTTTTGTGGTGGAGAATTACGCTGGTCTTTATGGAGGATAGGTCTAAGAATGTCCTGGAGAGCTGGTTTAGTTGTGGCAAATTTCTTCAACATGTGGATGTTGTTGAAGTATTTAATTTCTCCGTCATAAATGGTTTAGCTGGGTACAGGATTCTGGGTTGAAAGTTAATTTGTTTTAGGAGATTAAAAGTCGATGACCATCCTCTTCTAGCTTGAAAGGTTTCAGCAAAGAGATCTGCAGTTATTCTGATATTCTTCCCCTTGTAGGTAATGGTTTTCTTTCGTCTGGCAGCTTTCAGAATTTTCTCCTTCATATTAACTTTAGTGAAATTGATTATGATGTGTCTGGGGGATGTCTTATTTGGGTTGAGTCGTGCTGGAGTTCTGAAACTGTCTGCTATCTGAATTTCGGAATCTCTTGGCATGTCTGGAAAGTTCTCCTTCATAATCTCATGGAGAAGAGACTCTGTGCCTTGTGAAGCCACTTCGTCACTTTTGGGGATCCCTATAAGACGAATATTGGTTTTCTTCAAATTATCCGAGAGCTCTCTGAGAGAGTGGTCTGTTTTTGCTCTCCATTTCTCTTCTTCTTTGAGGGTTTGGGAGCATTCGAAAGCTTTGTCTTCAATGTCAGAAATCCTTTCTTCTGCTTGCTCCATTCTGTTAGTGAGGGATTCTACTGTGTTTCTCAGATCTTTGAGGGATGCAACTTCTTGTCTCAATGTGTCGAATTCTTTGGTCATTTGGTCTTTGAATCCGTTGAATTCTTGAGATAACTTTTGGAATTCTAATTCGATCTTATTTGCTATCCAGATCCTGAATTCAATTTCTGACATCTCAGCTATTTGTTTGGGCATGGGGTCTTGTGCTGTTTCTGCCCCATTGATCCTTGGGGGGAGTTGATCTACTCTGATTATTCATATTGCCAGAGTTTTTCTGTTGATTTTGCCTCATGATTGTTTTTCACTGTTGCCTCTGGCTGTCCTCAGAGTTGGGGAGGTGTCTCTCCAAGATTAGATCCCAGCGAGATCACTCTATTGTTGCTGGATCTTTGTAGGGAGTGACCCTGTGTAGTTCCTCTGGGGCTGCTCTAGCTAGGGAGTTCTGGTTGTGGAAGCAGCTCCGGTTTGTGACACACCCGAATCCAGCAACAGGGCTGGGGGTGGTGCACACGGTTCTGGGAGTGCCAGGCGCCCAGTGACTTTGGCACAGAGAGGCCAAGGCTCCAGCAGTCTCTGGCCAGGAGAAGAAGAGCTCTGCGCAGAGGCAGGGAGGGCTCCAAAGGGCATACAGCTACCAGAGTCCCTGTCCAGATGAACGGGCTAGTGTGGAAGCTGGGAGGACACAGGAGGGAGGACGCAGGGTTGCGTGGCTCCCGCAGTTCCTGGTCAGGGAATGTGGAGGCCCGGTGCGGGTCACCGGTCAGGGGTCTCTGCACAGCTCTTACGGAGGTCTGGGCGGCACCAAGCCCAGGAGTTTGAGGTTGCTATGAGCTGTGACATCACGGCACTCTACCCAGGGCAACAGCTCAAGGCTCCAGTGTGCCAAAACCATCTCATGCTGCCCCTAAGGATTAAGGCTGTAAGGCAGCTCAGCCCCCACCTTTAGGCTGCTCAGTCAGTAGGTTACTTTGACCCGCCCAATCCTTGCTCTGAGACCCTGAGGGCGGAGCTTGCCAGGGCAGTTCTTTTGCAATGCCTTCCTGCGCCCAGCTCAGTGGCTCAGTCTGGGGCCCCAGACAATGCCCAAAGTTCTCCACACTCCTGCTCAAGCTCTCCCCAAGGCAGTTCAACTGAGTGCCAAGTCCAAGAACACCGAAACAGTTCACAGGTAAGGCCTTTCCAGTTTGCAGTCTCACTGCTGCTTGTTCTTACTGTTGCCGGCGTGATTAGGTCGATTGAATACATGCAACCACTTGCCAGTTTTCCACGTTTTTGTCCTCCTCTTGGGGTCCAGAAGTCCCTTGCTGACTCCCTGTATCCTCAAAGGGATGATTATAGGCAGATCCCACCAGCCAGAGATGCCTGGAGTCTTGTCTCCCCAGACTCGCTGTTCCTAGTTGCAGGGAAGCTGTTACTCGGCCGCCATCTTTAATCTCTTCTGCTCCAGTAGATTTTATCTCCCTCTCTCCAACACCCTCTCATTAATGTCATAAGAGGTGATGTCCTGTTATCAGGGCATTAGGTACTCAGTAGGGCATTATGCCTTGACCAGCTGCTTTACATATAAGAAAAATGAGATAGAGAAAAGTTAAGTAACCAGAACAACATAGAGCTGGGATTTGTGTGCTGACTTGAGTTAGAGCAGGAGGGAGGGCATAGGTGGAAGGCTAAGACCTGGTCAAATAAAGCAAATCTATAAGGAAGAGATGCTCTGTGGCCTAGCAGGATCAGGAATAAGCCTGGAATAGATAGAGCTGTGAACTGATGACTCAGTTTCCTTTGTGGAGGCTAGCAACTGCAAGGTGTTTACCTTATAAAAGTCCTAATAGATTTAGGCTACATGATTCTTTAATAGCACTGTGATTAAGGACTTTCATTCTGATTAGAATTATACCCTGGCAAATGAGCTGGAGCCATCAGAACTTAAGTAGCTGCTCAACAGAATGAATGCAGTCATTTCTGAAGTGGCTCGTTAACTTAGCCTGTTTTCCCCAAAATAAGACATCCTCCAAAAATAAGACCTACTTACAGGAAAGATAAGACGTCCCCTGAAAATAAGACCTAGCGCGTCTTTGGGAGCACACCTTAAAATAAGACACTGTATTACTTGCTCTCTTGTTTTTCATTTGCTTCAGATCTGGGTAGGTAGATTCTGGGGCCTTGGGAATGGCGGCTGGGATTTAAAAATTTCATGTGGTGCACTTCCTACCAATCTGCCTCATTACTGACACTCACCCTCATCGTTCGTCAAAAGATTGGTAGCCCCTAGAGGAGGAGTGGTAGATGGAACTTCATCTTTCCATGTGCTTTGTCAAGCTCCTATTTATTTGCACAAGTTGTCTGTATTGGGTCCTGTGCTGAGGGGAAAGGACTCACGTAAGAGTAGGTTTTCAAGAGCCTGTGCAGTTAATTCATTCAGGACTTCCTAGATCAAGCTATTATAGCCTGTGTGCATATGCTATTTTTGCTAATGTTAATATTTATAATAACAACCATGGCAATAATAGCTATCATTTATTTTGCACTTTTCAAACTATCTTAGAATGGGCTGGGTGAGTTGTATGTTATTTTAAGTCCTTATAACAGCCCCCTTCACAAATGAGAAAGCAAATTTCTCAGCTCCACAGCTTTATTTTATTTTTTAATTAAAAAATTTTTTTATTAATATTAAATCATAGCTGTGTACATCAATGTGATCATGGGGCACCATACACTGGTTTTATAAACAGTTTGACACATTTTCATCACACTGGTTAACATAGCCTTCCTGGCATTTTCTTAGTTATTGTGTTAAGACAATTAGCTCTACAGCTTTAAATCCTGCTTCGGACAACAAAGTTTATGCTTTGTCTTCTGTTGTAGAAATTGAAGTCACTACTTCCTATTCTACATAGGGAGGAATAGGACAGTTAGGATAGTTTGAATATAGTTTGAATAAACTTTGAATATAGTTTCCAATTGTTTCCATACTGTGGGGAAGAAATCCTCAGGACCCTGATAAAAGCACAGCTACTTGAAGACAGGTAGGGAAAGAAAGCAGACCAGAAGCCAAATTGCATGATGATAGCAACCACCCTCCCATACTCCTTTAAGTCCTTATGACCTTGACAAGAGTATAGCCATCCTGAGAGAATAGCTAGTGGTAGAAAGCAGGTCAGAGACCAAATGGCCTGGCCACAGCAACCTTCTTCCTGCCCTCCTGAAATGCTTCAGGGTCAATGTTCCTGGGAAGCATCAGAGTCTCCTACCCTATTCCTGGCTGGCACTAGAGATAAGGCCCTGGTGCAAGATTAACACCTTTTGCTGGAGGCAGTAATTCTAAAATCAGTCTTGGACACAGTACTGTTCACTCTGCAGGAAAGATGAGTTCCCTTACCTCTCATGACCCCTTCCCACATTCCAACTACACTAATAAAAGTCCCTTGAAACTGTGTGAGGGCAGCTGACTTCTGGTCAGACCTCCATCCTGTTCCTTTAAAATAAAGCCTATCCTTAATCCCTGGACTGGCCTCCTCTCTTTCTTGCAGACCCTGGCCCAGATGCCACCCCTAAACCTTTCATATACCAACGATCTTTTGATCATTTTGATGAGTGTGGGCAATGTGTTATGGTTATTCAGTTCCCAACACTGTGCAATTGTACTTCTTCTCCAAGATTATAGTAGAGTCAGATTAGGATGTTGCTGGGAATAATTTAGCCTGGAACACCAGGAAAAACTGGGCCAGACACAAACCAGACCACAAAGTATGGTGATTTATTTTGGATCATCTTCCCCTCTGAAGCTTGGCTGGCCTCTGCGAATGGGAGGTGAACTTTTTTTTTTGGAGACAGTCTCACTTTGTCACCCTTGGTAGAGAGCCATGGCGTCATAGCTCTCAGCAGCCTCAAACTCCTGGGTTCAAGTGATCCTCTTGTCTCAGCCTCTGGAATAGTTGGGACTACAGGCACCTGCCACAATGCCTGTCTATTTTTAAAGATGGGGATCTCGCTTTGGCTCCGGCTGGTCTAAACTCCTGAGCTCAAGCAATCTGCCTGTCTCTGCCTCCCAGAGTGTTAGGATTACAGGCACGAGCCACTATGCTGGACCCTTGAGGTGAACATTTTGAAGCTACGCAAGAATCAATATGTACCAGGGTTGGCTTAAGGTAATACCCTGTTTCCCCGAAAATAAGACATCCTCCAAAAATAAGACCTACTTACAGGAAAGATAAGACATCCCCTGAAAATAAGACCTAGAGCATCTTTGGGAGCACACCTTAAAATAAGACACTGTCTTGTTTTCAGGGAAACAGGGTAGATAGTATTGGTCAGAAGAGAGATCAATTGCATGTGTAAGGAAATGCAGCAGGTTAAGTAGGCAACTTACTGTAATGAAAAGAACACAGACTCTGCAGTTTAAAAGACAATGGTTTGAATTTAGTCTTCACAGCACCTTGTGACTTTGAACAATTCTCTTGAGCCCCCATTTCCTTGTGCGTAAAATGTACCTACCTCATAGTTACGAGGAAGCTATCATTGCTAGTGCCTTCTGCTGGGCCTAAGCTTCCTACTGCTTAGGTGCTATGATAACTGCTTTAAGTACACTGAGCATGTGTTCATGCCTTATGTTTGCAGGCTCCCAAATCTTTGCTTTGGAAATATGACCATTAATTTTCACTGTTACATTTTCCTTTATTTTGTTTTCCTTTTGATGGTTTCCTCAAGACAAGAGGACATGTTTGGTGGCCATGGTGGAAGTCTAAGGAGTGAGAAGAATACTTGTGGATTTTTTTTTGTTTTTTTTTTTTGAGACAAAGTCTCTGTTGCCCAGTCAAGAGTGCAATGGTGTCAGCTTAGCTCACAGCAACCTCAAACCTCTGGTTTAAGAGATTCTCCTGGGCGGTGCCTGTGGCTCAGTGAGTAGGGCGCTGGCCCCATATACCAAGGGTAGCAAACCTGACCCCGGTGAACTGCAACAACAAAAAAAAAAATAGCTGGGCGTTGTGGTGTGCGCCTGTAGTCCCAGCTACTCTGGAGGCTGAGGCAAGAGAATCGCCTAAGTCCAGGAGTTGGAGGTTGCTGTGAGCTGTGATGCCACAGCAGTCTTCCGAGAGCCATAAAGTGAGACTCTGTGTCTACAAAAAAAAAAAGAGATTCTCCTGCCTCAACCTCCAGAATAGCTGGGACTATATGTACCCACCACAATGCCAGTCTATTTTTTTTTTTTTCTTGTTTTTAGTAGAGACAGGATCTCAGTCTTGCTCAGGCTAGTCTCACAAACAATTCTCCCGCCTCATCCTCCCAGAGTGATAGGATTACAGTCATGAGCCATTCATTGTGCCTGGCCAAGGGTACTATTCTTTTTTTTTTTTTTTGTAGAGATAGAATTTCACTTTATCGCCCTCACAGTGGAGATACACGGTGCTGTGGTGTCACACAGCTCACAGCAACCTCCAACTCCTAGGCTTAGGTGATTCCCTTGCCTCAGCTTCCCAAGTAGCTGGGACTACAGGTGCCCGCCTCAACGCCCAGCTATTTTTTTGTTGCAGTTTGGCTGGGGCCAGGTTTGAACCCACCACCCTTGGTATATGGGGCCAGTGCCCTGCCCACTGAACCGCAGGTGCTGTCCAAGGAGGTACTATTCTTAAATCACCTCCTAGAGACCTCACTTAAGTTCTAACATGTGAATTTTGGAGGGGCACAAATATTCAGACTAAAGAACTCACTTAAATAAAAAATGATTAGTTAAAAATAAAGAAATTGCCAAAACTCCCTCAATGAATGAATGAATGACTAAATAAATAAATAGAAATTGCCAAAACTACCCAGATTTCAGCAGCCACCAACATCAAAGTAAGACCCTTTGCCAGCACGAAGATCGGCTTGATGGAGGCTCAGATAATCTTATTTTTAGCAATAAAATATTTTTAAATTAAAAAAAAAGACCTCTGTAGTCCCAGCTGCTTGGGAGGCTGAGGCAGGAGAATCGCGAAAGCCCAAGAGCTGGAGGTTGCTGTGAGTCCTGTGACATCATGGCATTCTACTGAGGGCGGTAAAGTAAGACTCTGTCTCTACAAAAAAAAAAAAAAAAAAAAGACCTCACTTAAGTTCTAACGTATGAATCATGGAGGGGCACAAACATTCAGACTTTAGCACTGAGTGCTGAATATTTTTGTATACCCCAAAATATTTTTGAGGTTTGTTCTGGTACACATTTAAGTTACTTGAAAGTAGTTTGAGCCTTTTAGGTATTTCTTTCTTTCTTTTTTTATTGTTTGGGAGTCATTGAGGGTACAAAGAATTAGGTTACACTGATTGCATTTGTTAGATAAAGTCTCTCTCTCTTTTTGTTTCTGAGACAGAGTCTCACTTTGTCACCCACTGGTAGAGTGCATGGCGTTATAACTCACAGCAACCTCAAATTATTGGGTTAAAGTAATTCTCTTACCTTAGCCTCAAGTAGCTGGGACTATAGGCACCTGCCACAATGCCCATCTATTTTTAGAGATGGGGATCTCGCTCTAGCTCAGGCTGGTCTTGAACTCATGAGCTCAGGCAATACACCTGCCTCAGCCTCCCAGAGTGCTGGGATTACGGGCATGAGCCATCCCGCCTAGCCAGATAAAGTTTCTCTTATAATTGTGTCCCACCCCCTAGAGGTGTGCCATACATTGTGAGCCCTCATCCCCCATCTTCTTTCCCTCCCCCTAGTTGCTCATTCCTCTACCCTACATTGTATTAGCTCATCTGCTGCCTTCATATTAGAATAGAGTACATTGGAATCTTGCTTCTCCATTCTTGTGATTCTTTACTAAGAAGAGTGTGTTCCACCTCCATCCAATTTAATGTAAAAGATGTAAAAATCTCCATCTTTTTTAGTGGCTAAATAGTATTCCATAGTAGACCTATGGAATACAGCTTGTTAATCCATTCCTGAGTTGGTAGGCATTTAGGCTGATTTACATTTGGGCAATTGTAAATTGAGCTGCAGTAAACAGTCTAGTACAAATGTCCTTATGATAAAAGGACTTTTTTCTTCTGGGTAGATGCCTAGTAGTGGGAATGCAGGATCAAATGGAGGTCTACTTTGAGTTTGTTGAGGATTCTCCGTTCTGCCTTCCAAAAAGGTTGTATTAGTTTGCAGTCCCACCAGCCCCAGAGTAAAAGTGTTCCCTTCTCTCCACAGCCACACCTGCTCTGCACCTTTGAGACTTTGTGATGTGGGACATTCTCACTGGGGTTAGGTGATATCTCAAGGTAGTTTTGATTTGCATTTCTCTGATGATTAGGGACAATGATTATTTTTTCATATGTTTGTTAGCCATTCATGTGTTTTCTTTAAAAAAGGTTATATTCATGTCACTTGCCCAGTAACATATGGGATTGTTGGCTCTTTTTTGTTGATTAATTTGAAGTCTCCATAGATCCTAGTTATCAAGTTTTTGTCCAATTCATAATATGCAAATATCTTTGCCCAACTGAAGGTTGTCTATTTGCTTTGGTTGTTTGTTTCCTTAGCTATACATAAGCTTTTCAGTTTAATTAAGTCCCATTTGTTTACTTTTGTTGTTGTTGCAATTGCCACAGAAGTCTTCATAAAATCTTTCCCTAGGCCAATAACTTCAAGTGTTTTCTTCACACTTTCATCGAGGATTTTTATTGTTTCATGCCTTAGATTTAGATCTTTTATTCATCTTGAATCAATATTTGTAAGTGGTGAGAGGTGCAGGTCTGGTTTCAGTCTTTCACATGTGGTTATCCAATTCTCCCAGCACCATTTATTGAACAGGAATTCTTTTCCTCAGTATATGTTCTTGTTTGGGTTATCAAAGATCAGGTGGTTGTAAAATGTTAGTTTCATCTCATGGTTTTTCATTCGGTTCCAAATGTCAATGCTTCTATTTTTGTGCCAATACCATGATGTTTTGATCACTATGGCCTTATAGTATTCCCAAAAGTCTGGTAGGGTGATACCCCCAGCTTCGCTTTTATTACTAAGAATTGCCTTGGCTATACGGGGTTTCTCCTGGTTCCATACAAAATGAAGAATTATTTTTTTCCAGTTCTTGAAGGTATGATGGTGCTATTTTGATGGGTATTGCATTGAATCTGTAGATTGCTTTGGGTAGTGTAGACATTTTCACAATGTTGGTTCTTCCCAGCCAGAAGCATGGTATGTTCTTCCATTTGTTAATATCTTCTGCTATTTCTTAGGGTTTCATAATTTTTCTATAGAAGTCCTTCACCTTTTTTGTTAGGTATATTCCTAGGTATTTCATTTTTTTTTTGAAGCTACTCTGAAGGGATTTGTGTCCTTGATTAGCTTCTCATCTTGGCTGTTACTGGCACATACAGAGGCTACTAATTTGTGATCACTGATTTTATATCCTGAAACATTGCTGTATTTTTCGATCACTTCCAGGATTCTTGTGGATGAGTCTTTGGAGTTCTCTAAGTATAACATCATTGGCAAAGAGGGAGAGTTTGACCTCCTCTGCCCTCATCTGGATGCCCTTTATTTCCTTCTCTTGTCTGCTTATATTGGATACAACTTCCAGCACTATGTTGAACGGTAGTGGTGATAGAGGACAGCCTTGTCTGGTTCTAGTTCTAAGTGGAAAAGCTTTCAGTTTTACTCCATTCAGTATAATATTAACTGTGGGTTTGTTGTAGATGGCTTTAATCAGTTTAAGAAATGTGCCACCTATGCCTATTTTCTTCAGATTTCTAATTAGAAATGGATGCTGAATTTTATTGAATGCTTTTTCTGCATCTATTGAGAGGATCATGTGGTCTTTTCTTTTGCTTCTGTTGATATAGTGAATTACGTTTATGGATTTGCGTATGCTAAACCAGCCTTGAATCCCCGGGACAAAACCTACTTGATCATGATGAATGATTTTATTAATGTGTAGCTGTAATCTATTGGCTAAGATTTTATTGAGAATTTTTGCTTCTGTATTCATTAGTGAGATTCCAATTCTATGGGATGGTTCATGAGTTTGTGTATGTGCTGTTTTTCGAATGCAAACATCTAATGTGATAAATTTCCCTCTGAAGACTGTTTTTGCTGTATCCCACCAATTTGGTAACTTTGTATTCATCGTTGTTATGTGTGAGGAATTTAACAATTTCCTCTTTTATGTCTTCCTGAACTCAACTATCATTCAGCACAATGTAGATATTTCTCAAAAGAACTAAAAATAGAACTCCCATTCAATCCAGCAATGTCATTACTGGGTATCTACCCAGAGGAACAGAAATCATTACATCAAAAAGATTCCTGTACTTATAGCAAAGATATGGAACCAACCTAAGTGTCCATCAATGGATGATTAAATAAAGAAATGATGGGGGGTGTACACACAGTGTGTCTATAAAGTTTGTGTGCAATTTAAAATAGACAAATTGGCAGGAGAGGAAGTGAAATCAGGGTCATGTTAGTCCAAGTTTATGGGAATAATTCCAAGAAAAAAACAGCTATGAACAAGTGAATTAAACATTTTTCTTAGGGGAGAGAAAGCATCACTGATGGAGACATGTCAGTGTGGCCAGTAATGAGCAGAACAGATGAAAACATTGCAGAAATTCATCAAACTGTATGTCAAAATCTTTAGTTGACTATGACCATAGCAGACCGAATTAACAACTATAAGAAACAGGAAAATCTTGGAATGACAAAGGTGTGCACAAAATTGGTCCCAAAGGAACTTGCTGATGAACAAAGGAGAGTCAAATTTTGCCAAGACATTTTGGAGAGTCAAGATGATTTTTTGGGTCATATTATCACTGGTGATGAAACATGGGTGTACCAATATGACCATTAAAATGCATAATAAAAGTCAGTCAATTCTCCACAACCAAAAAGTTCCAGCAGTCCAAATCAAGAGTCCAAACAATGTTGCTAACCTATTTTGATATCAGAGGGGATTGCTCATTATAAATTTGTAGCAATTGGACAAATAGTTAACCAAGTTTGCTATTTGAAAGGGGTACATGAAAAAGTTAGACAAAAACTATCTGAACTTTTTGGCAACAGCTCATTGCTCTTGCATCACAGCAACAGACCAACTCACACAGCACTGTCTATAAGGAAGGTTTTAGCTGGTAAATAAATATCTGTACTGGAACACCTCCCTACAATTTTGATCAGGTCTCCAATGACTTTTTTATTTACCCAAAGATAAAGGAAATATTGAAAGAAAGGAAAAAAGAAATTGAAAAGCATACATTTTCATGATACCCAGGACATCAAGGGTAATATAATGACAGCTCTCATGGTCATTCCAGGAGTTCCAAAATGGCTCTGAAGGGTGGACTAGCTTCAGTGCACGGTTTCTCAAAGACAGTACTTGGAAGGAGATCATTGTGATATTCAGCAACAAGGTATGCAGCACTTTTTCTAGGATGAGTTTGTCAGACCACACACACGCACAGAGGAATACTACTCAGCCATAAAAAAGAATAAAATCGTATCTTTTGCAGAAAATCGAATGATACTGGAGGTCATTATCTTAAATGAAATAACTCAGAAACAGAAATTCAAATGCCACATGTTCTCACTTATAAGTGGAAGCTAAATAGTGTGTACACAAATATAGACACAGTGGAATAATAGATATGGAGACTTGGGGTGGGAGTTCAGAGAGGAGTGAAGGATGAAAAATTACTTAAAGAATACAATATACACTATGTGGATGATTGCACCACCATGCAATATATCCATGTAAGAAAATTGCACTTTTATTCCCCAAATCTGTAGGAATAAGAACTCTCAGAATGAAATAAAACTACATGCTATGTCTGAATGTTTGTGTTGCATAAAATTCCTATGTTGAAATCCTTACCCCCAACCTGATGGTATAAAGAGATGGAACCTTTGGGATGATGATGTCGTGAGGGTGGAGCTCTCACAAATAAAATTAATGCTCTAATAAATGAGACCGCAGAGAGGTGTCTTACCTCTTCCACTATGTGAAGACACAGCTAGAAAGTGCCATCTATGAACTAGAGACGATGCCTCACCAGACACTGACTCTGTGATTGTTTATATGCTACCTAGTCTATGGTGTTTTGTTAAAGCATCCTAAAAACATGAAGACATGACAAAATAAAAGAAATGGGTAAAATATTTGACCAGATATTTCAAAGAAGACTGAATAAAAATCATGTGAAAAGATACTCAACATTATTGATCTTTAAATAAATGCAAATCAAAACTGCAATGAGATACTACTCTATCCCAATGGAATAGTTAAAAAAGAAAGAAAAACTAACAATACCAAGAGTTGCTAAAAATTCAGAGGAACTGGGAGGCGGAGACAAGATGGCTCACTGAAGCCAGCTTTCCACAGAGGCTCCCGTCCAAGGAGAGTTAAAGGACAGAAATTTAGCAAGTAACCAGGTGGATTTGAGCTGCACCAAGAGAGAAGGTTGAAGAATGTACATCAACCCCGCTGAGGTGAGCTGCGACTCCAAGGATACAAACAAAAGGTACAAAATACATCACCAAGCAGACGGGAGTACCCTCCCCTATGAGAATGGCTCGGAGTGCCCCACAAACAAACAAGCAGAGTTCAAAGGTCCTCCCACTACACTCCACGGGAGAGACCGTCTAAAAACTGGACCTAACTCCCCTACTAGGATGCCACGGCATTCTCCTGCCACGCATTAAACTGTATAAAACTGTATATATTGTCTACCTGCAACTCTGAGCTCCTAGCACTCCTCTCCACTCTCACTCTGAGGTCTGGAGGCCTGTCCCTCAGGAGTCCAGATTCTTGGGTGATTTCTCAAGGGGTGTGGACAGGGCCTAAACTGCAGCTGGTCAGTGTTGACTCTGGGGCATGGGAGTGAGGAGATGACGGTCGGCTGAGAGGGAACCACACCAGAGTGGCAGTGCCCCAAGGCGCAGAGCAGCAGCCGTCTTTTAGCAACAATAGGGCTCACTCCTGGATATTCTGAAGCCACACCCCCTGTCTCCCTGGGCAACCAGAGGAGGCTGGGCATCTACTCAGGTGGCAACCACCATGGAACAGATCTGGGACAGAAATGCAGGCCCGTGAGTAAAGGGTTTCCCTGAGGCGGTACTGGCCTGGGTGGAGCTTGGGGACTAGAAATGCACATGCAGAGCTGGGAAGTTCCCAGGGCGGGGCTGACCCAGAGGACCGCTTTACTGAGCCTAAGACGCATGCGGCCCTCAGGGGATCATCAGCCTATAAACAAGGGAAGACAGGAGGGTAGAACTGACAGGTAACCGAATACAAACCTGCAGGAGCAAAGACAGGGCCTGAGGTGCAGGCTTTGGGAACTCAAAACAGCTTCTCTTCTGTTGGGGAATTTAGCAGGGACAGAAACAAATTCCTGCAAAGTTGTTCTGTTCTGTTCTGTCAGTAACATCAATCGGGGTGGGGCTGGAACTGAGTGAACACCCCCAGCCTCCATCAAGCTCCCGAGGTTGTCAGGCCTCACCTCCCCCTGCTACATAGAGGCAGAGCACAGCAGCCTAGGTGAGTAGAAATAGATTTCCTTGTGATTCAGGCAGGTGCAAACCCCTGGAGTATCTATTCACTACAGGCAACTGGGTCAAAGCCCTGCGAGACTATCAGTGACTGGGTGTGACAGAGGTGCAAGGTGGGGAAGGAGGCATCAACTTTCCCAGACTGATGTATTTGCTGGGTGGGTCCTCCTGACTCCATGGAGCACTGGAGTAAGCCATATCAGAGTAGTCACCAGACCCCTGCAATCCAGTTGCCAGAGACCTTTTAAACTCTCCCACCCGAGAAAGGTGCTGACTGAGACAGTTGATTTGGACCTTTTGAACTGAGCCGATCGTCCGAGGACTATTCAGGTGGTGCCCTGGGTGTGTGGTTGTAGGAAGGTTTGATTTTCCTTTTCCAAATGTTGCCTGTGGGGAGTTGGGGTGACTTAATTGCTGGTATTTCTCCACAGCTGAGACTTCAACCCAGAGTAACCGTTTCACTAGGGTTGAACAGAGACCAGCTGAAAACAAGACAAAACCACTTAGCCCCACCACACCAAACAGGTCCCCAGTTTCTCAGGCCATAGCACTGTACAGGTCCTCAACAACTACTCCATTCACAGTAGTGCCAAAGAAGATGAAATATTTGGGAGTTTATCTAACAAAGGACATGAAAGATCTCTATAAAGAAAACTATGAAACTCTAAGAAAAGAAACAGCTGAAAATGTTAACAATGGAAAAACAACATGCTCAGGGCTGGGAAGAATCAACATTGTTAAAATGTCCATACTACCCAAAGCAATATACAATTTTAATTCAATCCCTATTAAAGCTCCACTGTCATACTTCAAAGATCTTGAAAAAATAATACTTTGTTTTATATGGAATCAGAAAAAACCTCGAATAGCCAAAACATTACTCAGAAATAAAAACAAAACAGGAGGAATCACACTACCGGACTTCAGACTATACTATAATTGATAGTAATCAAAACAGCATGGTACTGGCACAAACACAGAGAAGTAGATGTCTGGAACAGAATAGAGAACCAAGAGATGAATCCAGCTACTTACCATTATTTGATCTTTGACAAGCCAATTAAAAACATTCAGTGGGGAAAAGATTCCCTATTTAACAAATGGTGCTGGGTGAACTGGCTGGCAACCTGTAGAAGACTGAAACAAGACCCACACCTTTCACCATTAACTAAGATAGACTCTCAATGGATTAAAGATATAACTTAAAACATGAAACTATAAAAATACTAGAAGAGAGTATAGGGAAAACCGTTGAAGAAATCGGTCTGGGTGAGTATTTATTTTATTTTATTTTTTTTGCGGTTTTTGGCGGGGGCTGGGTTTGAACCCACCACCTCTGGCATATGGGGCTGGTGCCCTACTCCTTTGAGCCACAGGC
Organism: Nycticebus coucang; assembly: GCF_027406575.1. NCBI lineage: Eukaryota > Metazoa > Chordata > Mammalia > Primates > Lorisidae > Nycticebus > Nycticebus coucang. The sequence goes on from NC_069781.1 coordinate 157,319,223, forward strand.
ACTGCCCAGAGTGAGTATTTTATGAGGAGGACCCCCCGGGCAATTGAAGCAGTTTCAAAAATACACTACTGTGACCTGATCAAACTAAAAAGCTTCTGCACAGCCAAGAACACAGTAAGTAAAGAAAGCAAACAGCCATCAGAATGGGAGAAGATATTTGCAGGTTATGTTTCTGTCAAAGGTTTAATAATAACCAGTAATTCCTCTACTAGGCATATACCCAGAAGACCAAAAATCACATCATAACAAAGATATTTGTACCAGAATGTTTATTGCAGCCCAATTCATAATTGCTAAGTCATGGAAAAAACCCAAGTGCCCATTGATCCACGAATGGATTAATAAATTGTGGTATATGTACACCATGGAATATTATGCAGCCTTAAAGAAAGATGGAGACTTTACCTCTCTCACGTTTACATGGATGGAGCTGGAACATATTCTTCTTAGCAAAGTATCTCAGGAATGGAAGAAAAAGTATCCAATGTACTCAGCCTTACTATGAAACTAATTTATGGCTTTCATAGGAAAGCTATAAAACAGTTATAACCTAAGAATAGGGGCAAGGGGAAGGGGGGGGTGGAGGGAGGGTGATTGGTGGGATTACACTTGCGGTGCATCTTACAGGGGTATACGTGAAACTTAGTAAATGTAGAATGTAAATGTCTTAACACAATAACTAAGAAAATGCCAGGAAGGCCATGTTAACCAGTGTGATGAAAATGTGTCATACGGTCTATAAAACCAGTGTATGGTGAAAAAAAAAAATTCAGAGGAACTAGAATGCTCATACATTGCTGGCATGTATGCAAAATTATAGCATCACTCTGAAAAACAGTTTGTCAGTTTCTTATACAGTCAAACATATGCTTTCAGATGACACAGCAATCCCACTTATAGGTATTTACTCAAGTGAAATGAAAACCTAGATTCACACAAAAACCTGTATGCAAATATTTACAACATTTTCCATCATCCCTGCCAAAAACTGGAAACAATGCAAATGTCCCTCAACTGAGAAATGAATAAACAAATTCGTATATACATGCAATGGCATATTGCTCAATAATTTAAGAAAGAACTGATACATACAGTAACATGAATGAATCTCAAATGCATTATGCTTAGCGAAAGAAGACAGATGCGAAATATTATTCATTGTATGATTCCATTTATTTAATGTTCTTATAAAAGCAACATTATAGGGACAGAAAACATGATAGCAGTTGTCACGAGTTGGGGGTAGAGGAAGGGGTTGACTATAAGGAGGCCCTAGGAAATTGTGGGGTGGGGTTATAGAACTGTTTTATATCTTGATTGCAATAGTGGTCACACAACTGTATACATTCACAGAACTGCACACTATGAAGGATGAATTTTACTATATAGAAAATTTGACTTTCTTAATGGAAAAATGTTATTGGTATGTAGTAACATATGATTAAAGTTAATATTTGTCATACATGGAGTACCTACTAAGTGACAAATGTTCCATATAATTCTCTCTAATCCTTACAGGAACCCCTCAAATATTTACCATTGTCCCTACTATTAAGAAACTGATCTTAAAAAAAATAGATCTCTTAGTAATTTATGGAGCAAAACTTCAAATCTAAGTTTTCTTGGTTTAAACCTAAAATAATTTTGTTGTACCACAAAAAATGTGCCCTCATTTTCACTTTCCAAAGATTAGCTCAGATTAACTGCCATTAAAACCTAAGAGACTTAGTTGGCTATAAGAATTCTGAGCCAATCCTGTACTATGTCTGTTCAGACAATAAACTGGGTAACAGGCTAGATGAATGAAGGAGGTCTGCACTATTCAGACATCTGGAATATGATGTCCACATCTAAGCAGATGAAACATATCCTAAGAATGCTAACTACTGTAGGAAAGGACTAAAGGAAGATTTAACTTGTTAAAAAGAAATCTACCTGGCTGGGCGTTGTGGTGGGCGCCTGTAGTCCCAGCTACTTGGGAGGCTGAGGCAAGAGAATCGCTTAAGCCCAGGAGTTGGAGGTTGCTGTGAGCTGTGTGAGGCCACGGCACTCTACCTAGGACCATAAAGTGAGACTCTATCTCTACAAAAAAAAAAAAAAAAAAAAAAGAAATCTACCATGGATAGTAATCCCCCTGAGTTTTACTTAGTCTTATTCATGTAGTTTCAGATACCATAACAAGGCTAAATGAGCGTTTATTTTAGGAAGCAGATTTTGGTTTCATATTGTACTTGCATTGTTCTCTCACAAGCATTCAATATTGAAAAAACTATCTGAGAACATGGTGATAGTTCCATCTTTCAGGGCATTCAAGGAGAAACTGAATGGCCATAAATTAGGGATGCTGAAGAGAAGATGGATGTTTATGTTTTAGAGGAGAGGAAGCCAGATAATCTCAAATTTATCTTCCAATTTTTATTTTACCATTCTTTGTGTAAGTGTCTATAATAGGATCCAAAGTTACTGATTTTCTTGTAAAACACCAATTTTTAATTGTCTAAAAATTTAGACAATTTTTCTCTTAGTGATTTTAAAAAGAATTTTAATTTTTGTTCTTCAAAAAGTGGATTGTATCTAAACAACTTAAAGCAAGAGCCATGTACTCATTTCTACTTCATTCCCAAGAAAAGTGACTCCTATTGTCTCTCAATCATCCCCGCCAGGTTCTCACCAGGATGTTCCAAACTTCTTTCTTTAGGTGACCTGAAACTCTTCCTGATGTTTGTCATATGTGTGCCTGATCTTTTGAATTCAGTGGGCTAAAAGAGATGGAGATGGTAGTTAAGATAACTAAAACATGACCCCACACATGCTACCCAGGCCATCTCATCACCAACGCCTTTTAGTGTAGAACAAATGACTCATCATTGAGTCACAGGTCAGGAACAAAGAAAAGCGAGACAACATCATGTCTCAGTAAGAAAATCAGAATATTATGATCCATCTAAAACCAGTATCAGCAGAAGTTAATGGGGAAGTAAGATGCTAGGAATCCAGGATAGAAGGAGAGGCAACAAAGGAAGAACATTAGCAGGCACTGTGCTATTGCAGGCATTGTTTCTCTTAGACTATATGAAGTAGGTGATCACATCCCTATTTTACAGATGGAGCTACTGAGACCTAAAAGATCAATTAACAATCCCAGGGCCATATAGCTGGTAAACAATAGTCGCACATTACCCAGGTTGGCCTGATTCCAAAGCCCAGGCTTTTAACTACTCTGCCAAAAATTCTCAAACAAGGGTGACTATGCTCTTTCCCCCACCCAGGGGATATTTGACAATGTCTGAAGACATTATTGATTGTCACAACTGGGGGGAGTAAAGGGTGTTACTGACATTCAGTGGGTAGAAGCCAGGCCAGCTTCCCACCACAAAGTATTATCCAGCACAAAATGTCAATAATATCAAGCTTAAGTAACCCTACATTGTGCCATGCATGAGAGATAATGAAAGAAAAGTTTCCAGTTTAGGCACCATTTTGCTTCAGTGGTGCTCTTTCCATGATCCTGGTGGCATGGCTTTCCCAGTAATAAAGACTGGAGTCACCATGTGTCTGATTTCTGCCCTTTAGGAAACAGAAGGTTGGGGTGATGACTTGTTAATTTTTTAAGATGCACCACAGGATGAATATGTTGAATTGAAAAAGAGATTTTAGAATGTCTGACCTCAGCTCAAATGGGCAATACAAAAAGCCCATAACTGATGCTTCAGGCAGTATGAAGCCCTGAACCCCTAGGGCAGGGCAGGCATGGGGATAGGAATTATGACCCCATTATCCACAAAGAGAACATTATTCTAACAATAACACTGTGATTTCAGAAGCAATTTTAAAAACAAGAATCCTTTTCCCCAAACTCGAGAGCTTTTCTGATTTTTTGTCAGCAACAAAAGAATTCAGCTTCCAAAAGCAGTTTGTATCTCTGAATATTAAAAGTCCCACCTTGGGAAATTTTTTAAGCCTTCAGACAAACTCTTTTAAAGTTACAAATGAAAGTCACTCAACAGACTATAGTGCTCATGAGCCCCTTTTATCTATGGAAGAAAGACAGAAAGAAAGACAAAGAGATAACTTAGGAACCAGAGACCAAATTACTGACTTGAGTCGCCTTCCATGCCATGTCTGGCCCAACCAAGATAGGGAGTTAAAAGCTCTAACTAATAGCAACAGCAAATGATGTAATTTGATTATATAAAGAAATCCATCAAGGGAGAATAAAAAAGCCAGATCACATTATTCATAGAGCTCTTAGAGTTTAAAAAGAGCCTCATTTTGCCTTCAGCTAAGCCCTTTCATCCTAAAATCAACCATTCCACTTTCCCTTTTTGTCCAGAGAACAAGCCATTCCAGAACCAAAGAACTGGTCCATTGGAGCTTGGACTATCTAAATGAGTTTAGTTTTTTTTTAGCTATATCTAAAACTGAATGGGCTTAATTTTAAAGATACATGGGGAACCTCTACGTTACTCTCCTGAGCTCTATCACTCGGACTTTTCTTTTCCATGGTGGTTATTATCATGCCACACAATACCTATTTGTCCACATATTCCATGTGGACTCCTGTGTTCCCCCATTAACCCAGCTACATTTTTCCATGGAATCCAACTATGACACTTCCTGAATTGCCCCCAACTCCAAGCATTGAGAGTCTAATGCTCAAAACTCCATAGCAAGGATGCAACATAGCAGCTTGTAGTATTTCTTCCAGGACTCACGAATTGCTATATCCATGCTCAAATTTGCTTCTGTCTGCCTTTTTCCCCCGCTAACCCATGACCATAAGCATTTATTAGCCATTCTCAGGAAATAATTACATACTTGGCACCGTAAGAGATGTTTCACAGTTATATTTAGTCCTTGCAGCAATCCACAAGATAAGTATCATTACCTCTATGAGATGAGAAATCTAAGACTACAGAATTTTAGTAATTTATAACAAATAACACAAAAAATCAGTGGCAGATTTAGTGCCAAGCCTATGACCCCAGGAACCAAGTTTATTATGCAGCATAGAAGATTTGTGGGTGAAAATGCTAAAAATAAAAGTTAATAGTAGTTATTTCTAGAATATAAGGTAACGGCTAGTTTTATTCATTTCTTAATTATTGTCTATATTTTTCAATATTTAAAATAGGGCATATAAGAGTAATAGAGACTAGGTTTACTCTTCCATCTAAAAAAACTGAAAACATATATAAAACAAAAATGTTCAAGACATCAGACATCAGACAACAAAGAGTGTGATCCCTGACACATAGGAAGCAAATAAGGTATGCCAATCGCCCTAGTGTACTCTATTAAGAGTTTTCAGACCTCTGCACCAGGAGGAGAAACCAGAAAGCCTTTTGCAAACTTCCTGAGTTGGAGAGACAAAGCTAAGAGTCCAGTGAGACTAAAGTAGCTAGAGTTCACACCACAAAGTATTGTGAGAAGAGAAGTGAATACAGAGAGAACTCCAGAGATCTGCAGACAGGACCTTCAAGTATTTAGTGATAACTGATCACTCCATATAACTGATCAGTGTTCATGTGTCAGGAAACTACCCATGCCAGGGGGAAAAACATTCCAAAAGATTAAAGTATACAGTGTGCAAACAGGGTTGGAATAGTATCTATTCCAACCAGCCAGATCAGAAAACCACGGGTGTCTTGGGCTATTAGGTAGGTTATACAGTAGGGTTTTGCTTTGGTAGTGGAAAATAATTATCCCTAGACTGAGCTCTACTCTGGTTCCACCTAATAATTCTTTTTTTTTTTAAATTTGTTTTTATTTAAACACATTGGAATAATTATTTTTTATTTTTTTTTGTGTTTTTTGGCCCGGGCTGGGTTTGAACCCACCACCTATGGCATATGGGACCAGCGCTCTACTCCTTGAGCCACAGGCGCTGCCCTCCACCTAATAATTCTTAAAAGAAACACCTAAAGGGGTAGATCAGGATGGTGGATCAGAAGGATCATTCAGCTGAACTCTCCTAGAATGACTGGGGAAAAAGAGAGAACCCAGTATTGCCCGGCATGGGGACCTTACCCAGAGTCATAATTCAGGGAGCAAAGCAAGGAAGTGGTAAGCTGGATACAGCATATGAACCTGAGGGGTGGAAATTTAATGAATTAGGCAAGTGATTGTGACCGGGTTGGATAGGCTGCCTTCCTCCCACCCCGCCCTTCTCACCTTCACCCTACCACCCTGCACAGAGGTTCAGGATGGGAAGAAGCCTTTCAGGAGTTTTCAGTAGTTGGGGGAAGCTGCCAGTTGAGTGGAAAGCTTGGAAAAGTGGGCGGACTTGAACAGTATACAGCAACCAGATTTGAATACTGGTTGGAGTGGATTTGCTATATGTCTGGTGACTGGGGAGGCAGCCATTCTGAGAAGGTCTCAGATGCCAGGGGGCTGCCATTGTGGGAAGATCGTCAGAAGGTCTTAGCAGAAGCCTAAAGCACAGCCATCTTAGTTTCACCTGCCAGGATCAGAACTCCACTCTTGGGACAGGCTAAGGAATTCCCACACCCCACAGGAAATGGAATCGGGGGCACTGTGAGACCTGCCCCTGAAGGATTCTCGTGAGCGTTAAGATCCCAATCCAGCAGGGTCTGAATGCTAAAGAAACAATCAGGCAATCACGGAAGACAACTGATCAAGGACCACAGAGGCTGTTGGTGGTGCTGTCTCCTAAAAAAAAAACCTGTGTTCCGGCAACATATTGCAACATACTGTCATCAACAGCAAGGACCTCTGCTTGAAACAAAGGAGGCAGTGAGAAGGAAAAAGGAGGACAAGGAGGTGAACAAGAAGAAAGAACAGAGGGCAGCGCCTGGCTCAGTGAGTAGGGCACCGGCCTCATATACCAAGGATGGTGGGTTCAAACCTGGCCCTGGCCAAACTGCACCAAAAAAATAGCCAGGCATTGTGGTGAGTACCTGTAGTCCCAGCTACTCTGGAGGCTGAGGCAAGAGATCGCCTAAGCCCAAGAGCTGGAGGTTGCTGTGAGCTGTGATGCCATGGCACTCTACCAAGGGTGACAAAGTGAGATTCTGTCTCTAAAAAAAAGAAGAAAGAACACATGAAGAGGAACCAACAGAAAAATTCAGGCAACAAGAGAAACCAAAACAGAAGAACTCCCCCAAGGGACTACGAGGCAGCTACTACAGAAGTAGTAGTCCATCTATAAAGAATGGACTTGACAGAAAGGGAATTTAAAATATATATGATAAAGACAATGAAAGGAATGGACAAGAAAATGGAAAGACAAAACCAAAAGTCAGATGTAAGATATGTAGAATATAGAAAGGATATGGCAGAGCTTAAGAAAATGAAGGACACAATCAGGGAATGTAAAGATGCAGTAGAAAGTATTAAAAATAGGTTAGACCATGGAGAAGAAAGAACGTCAGAGCTAGAGGATAAAGTTTTTGAGTTAACCCAGGTAGTTAAAGAGGCAGAAAATAAGAGAGAGAAAGCAGAACAGGTGCTTAGAGAACTACAAGACTCCTCCATGAAGCATTCAAACATACAAATAATAGGGATTCCTGAAGGGGAAGGAGATTGTCCCAAAGGAATGGAAACCCTATTGGAGACTATCATAAATGAAAAATTACAGAGTTTTACTAAAGACCCTGACAAACTCCTTTCAGATGGATGTCAGGTTGTCTCAACTCAAAAAAGCCTCTCTAAGACATATTGTAATGAATCTGCCCAAAGTCAGAATGTAAGAAAAAATTCTGCAAGCAGCCAGGAGTAAGCACCAACTGACCTACAGAGGCAGAGTCATTAGGATGACAGTTTGGATGAAACCTTCCAAGGCAGAAAAGCATGGTCATCCACCTTCAACATTCTTAAACAAAACAATCTCTAGTCCAGAATTCTTTATCCTGCTAAACTAAGCTTCAAAACTGATGGGAAAATCAAATCTTTTGCAGATATATAAGCACTGAGGAAATTCGCCACAACAAGACAAGCTCTACAGGGAATACTTAGACCTAGTCTCAGCACTGACCACCACAGTGAACCACCAACAAAGTAAATACCTGGAAGCTAAAGGTCAAAACTTAGCTTCCACAATGGTGCAAAGGATAGAACTACATAATGGATTTTCATAAAGAAGAATAGCACTCTACCACATTTATCAATTCCCTCAATAAATGTCAATGCTGAATTCACCACTGAAGAGGCACAGGCTGGCTGATTGGATACAAAAAGCACAAGCCATCCATATGCTATTTCCAGGAGATACACTTAGCCTTGAAGGAAAAATCAAGACTCAGGGTTAAGGGATAGCAATCAGCATTTCAAGCAAATGGAAATCAGAAGAAAGGAGGGGTTGCAATCTTATTTTTAGATACAAGTGGATTTAAAGCAACTAAGTTAAGAAAGACAATGATGGACACTTTATACTGGTCAAAGGAACAATACAATAAGAAGACATTTCTTTCTTTTCTTTTCTTTTTTTTTTTTTGAGACAGAGCCTCAAGCTGTCGCCCTGGGTAGAGTGCCATGGCATCACAGCAACCTCCAACTCCTGGGCTCAAGCGACTCTCCTGCCTCCGCCTCCCAAGTAGCTGGGACTACAGGCATCTGCCACAATGCCTGGCTATTTTTCAGTTGCAGCCGTCATTGTTGTTTGGGGGGCCGGGCTGGATTCAAACCCGCCAGCTCAGGTGTATGTGCCTGGAGCCTTAGCTGCTTGAGCCACAGGTGCCAAGTCAACAAGAACACATTTCAATTTTAAATATCTATGCACCCAACTTAAATGCTCCCAGATTTATGAAACAGACCTTGATGGGTTGGAGTAATATCATACTCATAATATGGAATGGGGAGTATGATATTAGTATGGGGAATGTTAAAGTCCCCAACTATTATGTTGGAGTAATATCATACTCATAATATGATATTACTCCAACCCAATAGTTGGGGACTTTAACATTCTGACAGAACTGGATAGATCCTCTAAACAGAAACTAAACAAAGATACAAAGAACTTAAATGTGACCCTAGAACAAATGGGATTAATAGACATTCACAGAACACACCATCCCAAAGCTAAGGGATATACAATTATCTCGTCAGCCCATGGTACATACACCAAAATTGACCACATCCTAGGATACAAATCAAACTCAGCAAATTTAAAAGAATAGAAATTATATGTTGTATCTTCTTAGACCACAAAGTAATAAGGGTAGAACTCAACACCAACGAAAACGTTAATCCCCAAACAAAGACTAGCAAATTAAACAACCTTATGCTGAATGATAGTTGAGTTCAGGAAGACATAAAAGAGGAAATCGTTAAATTGCTCACACATTAGAGAAGTTTGCAGTCAGAGTGATTTCCTCTTTTATGTCTTCCTGAATTCTAGTACAACCCTTCTGGAAGGAAGTATGGAGAAACCTCAAAGCACTCAAGCTAGACCTCCCATTTGATCTGGCAATCCCATTACTGGGCATCTACCCAGAAGGAAAAAAATCCTTTTATTATGAGGACACTTGTACTAGATTGTTTATTGCAGCTCAATTTACAATCGCCAAAATGTGGAAACAGCCTAAATGCCCACCAACCCAGGAATGGATTAACAAGCTGTGGTATATGTGTACCATGGAATACTATTCAGCTATTAAAAAAATGGAGACTTAAAAAAAAAATGGAGACTTTACATCCTTCGTATTAACCTGGATAGAAGTGGAAGACATTATTCTCAGTAAAGCATCACAAGAATGGAGAAGCATGAATCCTATGTACTCAATTTTGATATGAGGACAATTAATGACAATTAAGGTCATGGAGGGGAGGGAAGGAAAAGCAGAGAGAGGGAAGGAGGGAGAGGGGTGGGGCCTTGGTGTGTGCCACACCTTCTGGGGGCAAGACATGATTGCAAGAGGGACTTTTCCTAACAAATGCAATCAGTGTAACCTGGCTTATTGTACCCTCAATGAATCCCCAACAACAACAACAAAAAAATTCCTCACACATAACAATGAATACAAAGTTACCAAAATTGGTGGGATACAGCAAAAACAGTCTTTAGAGGGAAATTTGTCACATTAGATGTTTGCATTCGAAAAACAGCACATGCACAAACTCATGAACCATCCTATGGAATTGGAAAAAGGAGGAAAAATCAAATCCCACACCCAGCAGAAGAAAAGCAATAACCAAAATTAAATCAGAGGTTAATGAAATTGAAAACAAAAGAATCATCCAGAAAATTAACAAAACAAAAATGTTGCTTTTTCAAAAAAATAAATAAAATTGACAAAACTTTGGCCAGATTAACTAGAGACAGAAAAGTAAAATCTCTAATAACCTCAATCAGAAACGATGAAGGGGAAATAACACATGCCACACAGATACAAGAGATCATCTCTGAGTCCTACAAGAAATTCTATGCCCAGAAATTTGACAATGTGGAGGAAATGGATCAATACCTGGAATCACACCTTCTCCCTAGACTTAATCAAGAGGAAATAGATCTCTTGAACAGACCAATTTCAAGAACTGAGATCAAAGAAAGAATAAAAAGTCTTCCAATAAAAAATTGCCCTGGTCCAGATGGCTTCATACCAGAATTCTATCTAACCTTCAAAGAAGAGCTTATACCCACACTGCAGAAATTATTCCCAAAAATTGAGAAGGAAGGACTCTTCCCCAACACGTTCTACAAAGCAAACATCACCCTGATCCGTAAACAAGGAAAAGACCCAACTAAAAGGGAGAATATCAGACCAATCTCACTAATGAATACAGAAGCAAAAATTCTCAATAAAATCTTAGCCAATAGATTACAGCTACACATTAATAAAATCATTCATCATGATCAAGTAGGTTTTGTCCCGGGGATTCAAGGCTGGTTTAGCATATGCAAATCCATAAACGTAATTCACTATATCAACAGAAGCAAAAGAAAAGACCACATGATCCTCTCAATAGATGCAGAAAAAGCATTCAATAAAATTCAGCATCCATTTCTAATTAGAAATCTGAAGAAAATAGGCATAGATGGCACATTTCTTAAACTGATTAAAGCCATCTACAACAAACCCACAGTTAATATTATACTGAATGGAGTAAAACTGAAAGCTTTTCCACTTAGAACTAGAACCAGACAAGGCTGTCCTCTATCACCACTACCGTTCAACATAGTGCTGGAAGTTGTATCCAATATAAGCAGACAAGAGAAGGAAATAAAGGGCATCCAGATGAGGGCAGAGGAGGTCAAACTCTCCCTCTTTGCCAATGATGTTATACTTAGAGAACTCCAAAGACTCATCCACAAGAATCCTGGAAGTGATCGAAAAATACAGCAATGTTTCAGGATATAAAATCAGTATCACAAATTAGTAGCCTCTGTATGTGCCAGTAACAGCCAAGATGAGAAGCTAATCAAGGACACAAATCCCTTCAGAGTAGCTTAAAAAAAATGAAATACCTAGGAATATATCTAACAAAAAAGGTGAAGGACTTCTATAGAAAAATTATGAAACTCTAAGAAAAGAAATAGCGGAAGATATTAACAAATGGAAGAACATACCATGCTTCTGGCTGGGAAGAACCAACATTGTGAAAATGTCTACACTACCCAAAGCAATCTACAGATTCAATGCAATGCCCATCAAAATAGCACCATCATACCTTCAAGAATTGGAAAAAAATAATTCTTCATTTTGTATGGAACCAGGAGAAACCCCGTATAGCCAAGGCAATTCTTAGTAATAAAAGCAAAGCTGGGGGTATCACCCTACCAGACTTTTGGGAATACTATAAGGCCATAGTGATCAAAACATCATGGTATTGGCACAAAAATAGAAGCATTGACATTTGGAACCGAATGGAAAACCATGAGATGAAACTAACATTTTACAACCATCTGATCTTTGATAACCCAAACAAGAACATATACTGAGGAAAAGAATTCCTATTCAATAAATGGTGCTGGGAGAATTGGATAACCACATGTGAAAGACTGAAACCAGACCTGCACCTCTCACCACTTACAAATATTGATTCAAGATGGATAAAAGATCTAAATCTAAGGCATGAAACAATAAAAATCCTTGACGAAAGTGTGAAGATAACACTTGAAGTTATTGGCCTAGGGAAAGATTTTATGAAGACTTCCATGGCAATTGCAACAACAACGAAAGTAAACAAATGGGACTTAATTAAACTGAAAAGCTTATGTATAGCTAAGGAAACAACAACCAAAGGAAACAGACAACCTTCAGAATGGGCAAAGATATTTGCATATTATGAATTGGACAAAAACTTGATAACTAGGATCTATGGAGACTTCAAATTAATCAACAAAAAAGAGCCAACAATCCCATATATCACTGGGCAAGAGACATGAATATAACCTTCTTTAAAGAAGACAGATGAATGGTTAACAAACATATGAAAAAATAATCATTGTCCCTAATCATCAGAGAAATGCAAATCAAAACTACCTGATGGGGTGGTGCCTGTGCTGAAAGGAGTAGGGCACGGGCCACATATACTGGAGGTGGTGGTGGTGGGTTCAAACCCAGCCCTGTACTCCACCAAAAAAACTAACTTGAGATATCACCTAACCCCAGTGAGGATGTCCCACATCACAAAGTCTCAAAGGTGCAGAGCGGGCGTGGCTGTGGAGAGGGAACACTTTTACACTGGGGCTGGTGTGACTGCAAATTAATACAACCTTTTTGGAAGGCAGTATGGAGAATCCTCAACAAACTCAAAGTAGACCTTCATTTGATCCTGCAATCCCACTACCCAGGCATCTACCCAGAAGAAAAAAAGTCCTTTTATCATAAGGACATTTGTACTAGACTGTTCACTGCAGCTCAATTTACAATTGCCCAAATGTGGAAACAGCCTAAATGCCCACCAATCCAGGAAAGGATTAACAAGCTGTGGTATAGGTCTACCATGGAATACTATTTAGCCACTAAAAGAGATGGAGACTTTACATCTTTTGTATTAACCTGGATGGAGGTGAAAACACCTTCTTCTTAATAAAGGATCACAAGAATGGAGAAGCAAGATTCCAGTGTACTCTATTCTAATATGAAGGCAGTAGATGAGCTAATTCAAGGGATGGGATCGAGGAATGAACAAGTGGGGAGAGGGGAGGTGAGATGGGGATATGTGGTCAGGGTATATGGCTCACCTCGTGGGACAAAATTATAAGAGGGACTTTATTTAACAAACAGAGAAGGTGATGTGTACACAGACAGAAGATGGCCATTTACAATCCAAAATGAGAGACCTATAATAGATCCTTCCTTCTCAGCCTTCATAAAGAACCAACTCTACTGATACTTGATTTAGGATTTCTACCTTTCAGAACTGTGAGACCATAAATTTCTTTTTTTTTGGTTTTTGGCCGGGGCTAGGTTTGAACCCGCCACCTCCAGCATATGGGACCGGCACCCTACTCCTTGAGCCACAGGCGCCGCCCAAGAGACCATAAATTTCTATTGTTGGCTGGGCACAGTGGTTCATGCCTGTAATCCACTTGGGAGGCCGAGGTGGGTGGATTGCCTGAGTTCAGGAGTTTGAGAGCAGCCTGAGCAACAATGAAACCCCATCTCCAAAAAATAGCTGGGGATTGTGGCAGGCACCTGTAGTCCCAGGTACTTGGAGGGCTGAGGCAGGACGATCACTTTAGCTCAAGAGTTTGAGGTTGCTGTGAGCTATGATGCCACCAAAGTGAGACTCTGTCCCCAAAATACATATATATATATATACACACACACATACACATACATATATGTAAAACTATATATATAGTTTAACCCATTCCTTTTGTGGTACTTTGTTATAGCAGCTCTAGTAAACTAAGGGAATAACCACATAAAAATTAAATCCCAAACCCAACTCAACTCCTGACTAGATTAACTCAACCATTATACTAAAAGCCTAGCAGAAGGAAAGGTATGACCATTTCCAAATAGGAAAATCATTTTTTTCAGTCTCTATAATCCTAAACTGTCTAGCTTTCAACCAAAACTGCTAGGTATACCAAAACAAACAAACAAACAAACAAACTCCAAAACACACCAAGAGTCAAAGTAATCAGCTTTGCACAGTGACAGTATTGTAGCCAATGAGGTTTATCCAAGGCATGATTATTGATTCTGAAACTGAAACTTTTCCCAATACCCTGGATGACAACTTGCACTGTAGTTGGCAATGGCAATTTTTGATGGTATCTAGGGAGACTGAATAAAAAGAAAAGACAAAGTAATCAACAGAATCAGACTCAAATATGGCACAGATGTTATAACTGACAGGGAATTTTTCAAAAATTGTTAGCATTTGTTTTATGGGCTGGAATATGATCTACTTTGGTGAATGTTTTATGTGTACATAAAAAGAATGTATATTCTACCAAAAAAATTCTCATTATTGTACCTATTGATATGTGTCTTTTTTCTCTAGCTGGGCTCTCCAGTATTTTTTCTTTCTCTTTTCTTTTTAGCAGTTTGAACATGAGGTGTGTAAGTATGTTTGTTTGGTAGTTATTCTGCCAGATCACAGTTGTCATCATTACTTTTGGAATATTCATTAGCATAACCATTCATTCTTTAAATATTTTTGTACCTAATTTTCTCTTTCTTCTCCTAGAAATTAAATGGAATTTTTTTTTGGTCATTTGAATTATGTGAATATTAGACCATTTGATGCTGTCCTACAGCTCTTGGACGTTCTATTCCATTGTTCTCTGTCTCATTTTTCTGTTTATGATTCAGTTTGGGTAATTCCTATTAACGTATCTTCAAGCTCACTATTTGTTTTCTTCAACTGTGTCGAGTCTAATGATTAGCTTGCTGAAGATATTCTTTACCTCGTTTCTGTGTCTTTCCTTTCTTGGCAATCTTTTTGTGTTTCTGAAAACTGTTCATAAGAAGAGTCATTATGTTCAGGACTTGTAATAATCAGCACTTAAAATCACTTATAAGGAGTTGTAAAAGGTATTACCGAGAAAGTTTTTCTGTTCCTTTTACTCATCTGCCATGGAGTCTAACCAGTGCTGTAGGAGTAAAAAAATCTAACACTGCCTCTATGAGATAGAGGTAATGGTAATAACAGTAGCAACTCTCCAGGGGTGTTTATGATAAAACAGTATGATTTAAGTATAAAGCACTTGTGGTTAATAGACAGTTGCTTATTGCACATTTTTCAGTAATGTTTTCTACACATTTTTATGTTATTTGCAAGGCTGAGTTCCTACCTTTTACATCGCCATATAAGTGATTGTAAGTGCTGATTATTACAAGTCCTGACCATAATGATTGTTTGAATAGTTTTCAGAAACTCAAAAAGATTGTCTTATTAAATATCCTATTTGGTTTAAATTCTCTTCAGTATTACTTAATTTGTGGTGAACATTCCAGAAGGCCCCTTAATGTTGGCAACTGGAATGTGATGGAGTGCCCCAAGAGCAATGTTGTATCTGGTGGGATATTTCCACAGGGCAATGAAGATGGGGAAAATCCAAATGATAGTTTTGAGTAGAGATCATAACTGGGAAGGAAAACGTCAAGGCTGGAGGCCATTAAAGATAAGACCCCAATCATACACAGCAAAGATAAGTAAGCCTTGTGTTATTACCTCCTAACCCCCACAAAGGGTATAGATTTTGAGGATTCCACAATCAATTTTTGTGAAATGCATGTGCTAGGGGTGATAGGAGAGAATGTAGGGAGAAAGGGACATTCTATTGGTGAAGTGAAAGGTATGGTTGTCTACAGTGTGCCCTGGCTTACAAAGTTTGTGTACCCATCATTTCTATCTCCAGCATTTGAGCAAAAATCAAGATGAATATAGATTTAATTTTTTCCCAATGTGCTAGATTGGTGTACAGAATAGGAGCAGAAAGAAAACTGGGGAACTGTATGGTGAGCATACAAGGAAGGACACTTCTGATATTGGTGATACAGAGAAGTATTAGGCAATCTACCTCTCAATTCCCTAATTCTTTAGTGGGAAAGGTGATTAATCATTTTTTTTGGTAATTATTAGGAGCACTGAGCCTTTGTTCACATGTATACAAATCATTAACAGAGCAAGGTGCCAGTTGGAGGCAGGTGATTTTATAGCTCCTACAGAGAATTCTTTGGGAATGAGTATTTTTCAGAATTTCAAGCTGCATTGTTGCTAAAAAAGGGAAGAGGCCAAGGGCAAGGGCTCATGCCTATAAATCCTGCACTCTGGGAGGCCAACGTGGGAGGATCCCTTGAACTCAGGAGTTTGAGACTAGCTTGAGCAAGAACAAGACCCCTGTCTCTACTACAAATAGAGAAATTTAGTGTTGTGGCAGGTGCCTGTAGTTTTAGCTACTTGAGGCAGGAGAATTGATTGAACCCAGGAGTTTGAGGTTATTGTGAGCTAGGTTGACTTGATGGCATGCTAGCTTGGGCAATAGAATGAGACTCCGTCTCTAAAAAAAGTAAGGGAAGGGTGGTGCCTGTGGCTCAAGGAGTAGGGCACTGGCCTCATATACCGGAGGTGGTGGGTTCAAACTCGGCCCTGGCCAAAAACTGCAAAAAAAAAAAAAAAAAAAAAAAAAGTAAGGGAAGTGAATTTTAACACCCATGTTTAGCTACCAATGTCTTTGTAGAGTGCCCCAACTGATCTATTTCATGGATTATATGAATCTACTCATTTTTCATGCCAATTTAAATTTCTTACTTGCCTAATTCAGTTTTTCCTCTCTACTGTTCCCTTTCTATTGATATTTTCCTCCAACACCATAGGCTATGGCCAGGATTGACTAGCCAGCCCATGCTTCCACATTTTTCCATATTAAATTCAATCTTCTCATGACTGGGTCACCCTTTGGAAACAACGGTATCACTGACTCAAAATTTAGGTCCTCTTTGCTTTTCAAATATTGCTGTTGGTCTTCACGTTTGGAACCAAGTGAGCTTCTCTATGGAATTCCTGAGAGCTTTGCAAAAACCCACCATTTAAAAGTCTCATAAATGAAAGCCATTCTTTGTAAAGTATATTTCTTTCTGTCCTTGCTTCCTTCCTTCCTTCTGTCCTCATCAGCTTTGAGTATCCACTTGATACTTGAACTTGAGTGCTAAGTTCAATAACCACTTGGATGCAAGGAGCCAACAGTATTTAAGTTTGGTTCAGCTTAAACAGAGAACAGTGGAAGAGTATCAAAATGACATGAAACCAGGCTTCGTAAGTGTCTGTAAACAAGACACTGAAAATCCTGTGGGAACCATGGCAGCTTTTCTACTCTTCTTCCTCCCCTTCCTCCCCTTTTTCCTTTTCTCCTCATCTCTCCCTCTTCAAAATATTCTAATCTTTGGTCTAATATTTTATATGGGAAATCAAGTGGGCAGGAGATGTGTGCAGGAGGAAGCAAATGGCTATATTCTGGGGATAGCCGCTGTCTTTTTAAGATTGAAAAGCTACTTTCTTTAGCTACTCTTTGCTTTTTCCCCATTCCTAAAGAACTTTGTTTACAAGCTTGAATTCCTTTCCAGCAGTCCTTCAGACTAGGACAGAAATTTATTCTAACATTAATTTATTTGTTTATTTAACAAATATTTTTTGAATGCCTAGGTTCTGATGGTATGGGGATAAATAAGAGAGTGCCTACCCTTGAGGAGCTAAGAATTAATAGAAAAACCTTAAGTAAATGGACTTACCAGGAACTTTCTGCTCAGATTTATGGAGGAAAATAACTTTCTTCTGTTTTGAAAATTCAGATTTTTTTTTCTTACAAGTGTTAACAAAGGTCCTGCTTGATCTAAAATGGCACAGCTATTGGTTGGGTGTGTTGTTGGCTAGTTGTACTGAAATAGTCTCTCTTGGATGTTCCAAGTACTCCTCAATTAGGCTGGGCATGATGGCTCACACCTATAATCCCAGCACTCTGGGAGGCCGAGTCGGGAGGATTCCTTGAGCTCAAGACTAGCTTGAGAAAGAGGGAGACCCCCATCTCTACTAAAAGCATAGAAAATTAGCTGGGTGTTTTGGCAAGTGACTGTAATCACAGCTACTCCGGAGGTTGAGATAGGAGGATCACTTGAACTCAGGTGTTTGAGGTTGCTGTGAACTATTGATACTACTGTACTCTAGCCTGGGCAACAACTGAGACTCTGTGTCAAAACAACAACGACAAAACCAAATACTTCTTAATTTAGGCAAACTGAGCTCATCCCATTTCTTGGCACACACTGGTATACAGATATATGCAAAAAAGCATCATAATTCACTCAGTTATCCAAGTTAGAAACTTAGGAGATATTCTCAACTTATGCTTCATTTCCACATCCAACTGATCTTTATCCAGTCCTTAAAAAAATATTACTGGGGCTGTGCCTGTGGCTCAGTGAATAGGGTGCTGGCCCCATATACTGAGGGTGGAAGGTTCAAAACCGGCCCTGGCCAAACTGCAACAAAAAATGGCTGGGCGCTGTGGCAGGCACCTATAGTCCCAGCTACTCGGGAGGTTGAGGCAAGAGAATCACCTAAGCCCAGGATCTGGAGGTTGCTGTGAGCTGTGACCCATGGCAGTCTACCGAGGGCGACAAAGTGAGACTCTGTCTCTTAAAAAAAAAAAAAATTTACTGGCCGAGTCTGGTGGCTCACACCTGTAATCCCAGCACTCTGTGAGGCCGAGGCGGGTCAGTTGCATGAGCTCATGAGTTCAAGACCAGCCTGAGCTACAGTGAGACCCTGTCTGTAAAAATAGCTGGGCATTATGGCGGATGCCTGTAGTCCCAGCTACTTGGGAGGCTGAGGCAAGAGAATCGCTTGAGCCTAAGAGTCTAAGGTTGCTGTGAGCTATGATGCCACAGCACTCTATGAGGGGGCAACAAAGTGAGACTGTCTCCAAAAAAAAAAAAAAAAGTTATTTTTACTAATACATAATCTCTCAAATCTGCTTCTTTTTCCTTACTCCTGTGGTATCATTCATTATCTCTCATTCAAATCACTGTCATGGTCATTGCCTTCCAGTTCTTTTCAGTCCCCCTTCCATCCATTCTTTTAGAGCAAACAGTAGTTGTTGTTAAAGTTGCAAAAAGAAAAAAGACAAAGAAACTTTGATGATGCCCTTTCCCAGATTATCGTGTTCTTAATGTTTAGAAAGATCCAGAGAGTCTGTTTTATTTTTCATTTGGCCATCTCTAGACTTCTTTTCAGTGCTCATTGGTGATAGCATTTATATTCTCCACTGACTGAGAAGAAATTGTTGAACAATTTTAAGCAAATTGCGTTTTTAAAATTTTAGAGATAGGGTCTTGCTCTGTTGCTCAGAGTGGTACAATCTGTGTGCAGTGGTACAATCATAGCTCACTGCAACCTTGAACTCCTGGGCTCAAGTGATCCTCTCACCTCAGCCTCCTGAGTAGCTAGTACTATATAGGCACATCCCACATTCCTGGTTAATTTTCAAATTTGTTGTAGAGACAGTCTCCTTGCATTGCCCAGGTGATCCTACCATCGTGGCCTCCCTAAGTGCATGAGCACCCAACCTCAAATTATTTTATTAAAACCTCATATTTAGCTATAATATGTGCAAAACATTATTCATTTAATCTACAGACTATTACTTTTGGATAGAGATTCATATAATATGAGTAATATCTAGATAGCTACTTCTACAAACTTATGGGCCAAATTATAGAAATCACTGTTCTGGAGGGGGAGAGACAAGATGGCAGACTGAAGCCAGCTTTCCACAGAGGCTCCCGTCCAGAAGAAGAGTTAAGGGACAAAAATTTAGTAAGTATCCTGGTGGATTTGAGTTGCACCAAGAGAGAAGGTTGAAGAACGCACACCAACACTGCCGAGGCAAGCTGTGATCACAAGGACGCAAACAAAAGGTACAAAATCCATCACCAAGCGGACGGGAGTCCCCCTCCCCCATGAGACCGGCTCAAGAGCCCCACAATTAAACAAACAGGCAGAAATTAAAGGCCCTCCCACTACACTCCCCAGGAGAGACCTTCTAAAAACTGGACCTACCTCCCCTACTAGGGTGCCATGGCATTCTCCTGCCAGGCATAAAACTGTATAAAACTTTAAATATCCCTTACCGGCAACCCTGAACCCCCAACACTCCCCTTCCACTCACACTGAGGTCTGGAGGCCTGTCCCCCAGGAGTTCGGATTCTTGGGTGATTTCTCAAGAGGAGTGGACAGTCCCCGAGCTGCAACTGGTCAGCGCTGACTCTGAGGCACACGAGTGAGGAGAGGGCACCCGGCTAAGGGGGAGTCACACCTCGGCGGCACTTCCCTGTGGTGTGGTGCAGCAGCCCTCCCTGGGCAACAATACGGCCAGGCATAAAACTGAATGAAACTCTAGCTTCCCCGCTGAGCTCCCAGCACTCCCCCCCACTCTGACTTGGGGTCTGGGGGCCTGTCCCCCAGGAGTTTGGATCCTTGGGTGATTTCTCGAGGGGAGTGCACAGTGCCTGAGCTGCGACTGGCCAGCGCTGACTCTGAGACACGAGAGCGAGGAGAGGGCACTCTGCTGAGGGGGAGTCAAGCCTTGGCGGCACTTCCCTGCGGTGCGGTGCAGCAGCCCTCCCTGGGCAACAATACGGCCAGGCATAAAACTGAATAAAACTCTAGCTTCCCTGCTGAGCTCCCAGCACTCCCCCCCACTCTCACGAGGGGTCTGGGGGCCTGTCCCCCAAGAGTTTGGATCCTTGGGAGATCTCTCGAGGGGTGTGGACAGAGCATAAACTGCGGCCGGTCAGTGCTGACTCTGGGGCGCGAGACAGAGGAGAAAAGGGTCAGCTGGGTGCCCACACCAGAGCGGCAGTTCCTGGAGGCAAATCAACAGCCGTTTTTTCTTTAACAGCAAAACGGCTCACTTCTGGATATTCTGAAGCCCCACCCCCTGTCTCCCTGGGCAACCAGAGGAGGCCACCAGTGAGCAAAGGATTTGCCTGACGCTGCTCACAAACCCGGGAAGCTTCCAGGGCAGGGCCAACTCAGAGAGGTAATTGGACACAAACTTCCAGCAGCGAAGTCGTTTGAACTCAGAACAGCCCGTCTTCTGCAGGCAATTTTAGCAGAAACAGAGACAGAATCCCGCAAAGTTGTCTGTTCTGTTCTGTTCTGTTCTGTTAGCAACATCAATCAGGGGCGGGGCTAAGCCTGAGTGAACACCTCCCCTCCACCACCTGCATCAAGCACTCAAAGATGTCAGGCCCCACCTCCTCCTGCTAGAGAGCAGCAGACTGCAGGGGCCTGGCAGATTTCCTTGCATTTCAGGCAGGTGCAAACCCCTGGAGTATCTGTTCACTATAGGCAACTGGGTTAGCCATCTGCAGAGATACCAGTGATGGGTCCGACGGAGGGGCAAAGTGGGGAAGGAGACATCAAACTTCCCAGACTGATCTATTTGCTAGGTGGCTCCTCTGGACTCCACGCAGCACTGGAGTAAGCCATATCAGAGTAGTCACCAGACCCCTGTGATCCCGTTCCCAGAGACCTCTTGAACTCTCCCACCTGAGACAGGTGCCGTTTGAGACAATTGATTTGGACCTTTTGAACTGAACTAATAGACTGAGGACTTTTCAGGCGGTGCCCTGGGTATGCGGTGGTAGGAAGGTTTGATTTTCCTTTCCCAATTGGTGCCAGAGGTGGATGGGCGGGGTGACTTAATTGCTGGTTTTTCCACACAGCTGAGACTTCAAGCCAGAGTAAATGTTACAATAGGATCGAACAGAAACCAGCTGAAAACAAGACAGAACCACTTTGTCCCACCACACAAGACAGGGCCCCAGTTTCTCAGGCCACAACACTGTACTACAGGCCCTCGATAAAGCCCCAGGGGAAAAATCAAAGGGAGTAAAATAACCATGGGGCGGAATCAGCAGAAAAACACTGGTAACATGAATAACCAGAATAGATCAACCCCCCCAAGAAAAGATACGGCAGATGTAATTGAAGATCTCATTCATAAACAACTGGCTGAGATGTCAGAAATCGAATTCAGAATTTGAATTGCAGACAAGATTAATAAAATGGAATTAGGAATTCGAGGAGAAATTCAAAAGTTTTCTCAAGAATTTAACGTATTTAAAGACAAAACAACCAAAGACTTAGACACACTGAAGCAAGAATTTACAGCCCTCAAAGATATGAAAAATACAGTAGAATCCCTCAGCAACAGAATGGAGCAAGCAGAAGAAAGGATTTCTGACATTGAAGATAAAGTCTTCGAACGCTCCCAGTCTCTCAAAGAGGAAGAGAAATGGAGAGCAAAAATGGATCATTCACTCAGAGAACTCTGGGATAATTTGAAGAAAAGCAACATACGAATAATTGGGATTTCTGAGAATGATGAAGTGGCCTCGATGGGCACAGACGCCCTTCTGCATGAAATTATGAAAGAAAAATTTCCAGACATGCCTAGAGAATCTGAAATTCAGATAGCAGGCAGCTTCAGAACCCCAGCATGATTCAACCCCAATAAATCATCCCCCAGGCATATCGTAATTAGCTTCACTAAAGTTAATATGAAAGAGAAGATTCTCAAAGCAGCCCGGTGAAAGAAAACCATTACGTACAAAGGAAAGAATATTAGAATAACTGCAGATCTCTCTACTGAAACTTTTCAAGCCAGAAGAGGGTGGTCATTGACTTTTAACCTCCTAAAGCAAAATAACTTTCAACCCAGGATCTTGTATCCAGCTAAACTGAGTTTCATTTATGATGGAGAAATTAAATACTTCAATGACATTCATATGTTGAAAATATTTGCCATAAGTAAACCAGCTCTTCAGCATATTCTCAGACCTATCCTCCACAATGACCAAGCCAATCCTATACCACAAAAGTAAACTCACTCAGAAACTTCGGATCAAACTCCAACTTCCACACTGGCGAAAGGATTAAAAATGTCCACTGGACCTTTGAAAAACTCGATACCCAAAATTCCACCAGACTTATCAATACTCTCTGTTAATGTGAATGGCTTAAACTGTCCTCTAAAGAGGCATAGGTTAGCTGACTGGATACAAAAACTCAAGCCAGATATTTGTTGCATACAAGAGTCACATCTTAACTTAAAAGACAAATACAGACTAAGGGTGAAAGGGTGGTCATCCATATGTCAGGCAAATGGTAATCAGAAAAAAGCAGGTGTTGCAATTTTATTTGCAGATACAGTAGGCTTTAAACCAACAAAAGTAAGGAAGGACAAGAATGGTCACTTCATATTTGTTAAGGGTAATACTCAATATGATAAAATCTCAATTATTAATATCTATGCACCCAACCAGAATGCACCTCAATTCATAAGAGAAACTCTAACAGACATGAGTAACTTGATTTCCTCCAGCTCCATAATTGTCGGAGATTTCAACACTTCTTTGGCAGTGTTAGATTGATCCTCCAGCAAGAAGATGAGCAAAGAAATCTTAGATTTAAACCTAACCATCCAATATTTAGATTTAGCAGCCATCTACAGAACATTTCATCCCAACAAAACTGAATACACATACTTCTCATCAGCCCACGGAACTTACTCCAAAATTGACCACA
This sequence comes from Nycticebus coucang, assembly GCF_027406575.1. Lineage (NCBI taxonomy): Eukaryota > Metazoa > Chordata > Mammalia > Primates > Lorisidae > Nycticebus > Nycticebus coucang. Next base: position 157,342,737 of record NC_069781.1, read on the forward strand.
TTTTAGGTCACAAGTCTAATCTCAGTAAATTTAAAGGAATAGAAATTATTCCTTGCATCTTCTCGGAGCATCATGGAATAAAACTTGAACTGAGTAACAACAGGAATCTGCATACTCATACAAAAACATGAAAGTTAAATAACCTTATGGTGAATGATAGCTGGGTCAGAGATGAGAAGAAAGAAATCGCCAATTTTTTGGAACAAAACAACAATGAAGACACAAACTATCAGAACCTCTGGGACACCGCAAAGGCAGTTCTAAGAGGGAAATTTATAGCACTGCAAGCCTTCCTCAAGAGAATGGAAAGAGAGGAAGTTGACAACTTAATGGGACATCTCAAGCAACTGGAAAAGGAAGAACATTCCAACCCCAAACCCAGTAGAAGAAAAGAAATAACCAAAATTAGAGCAGAATTAAATGAAATTGAAAACAGATCAATAAATCAAAAAGCTGGTTTTTTGAAAAGGTCAATAAAATAGATAAACCTCTGGCCAACCTAATCAGAAAAAAAAGAGTAAAATCTCTAGTATCAATCAGAAACAACAAAGATGAAATAACAACAGACTCATCAGAAATCCAAAAAATCCTTAATGAATATTACAAGAAACTTTATTCTCAGAAATATGAAAATCTGAAGGAAATTGACTGATACTTGGAAGCACGTCACCTTCCAAGACTTAGCCAGAATCAAGTGGAAATACTGAACAGGCCCATATCAAGTTCAGAAATAGCATCAACTATACAAAACCTCCTTAAAAAGAAAAGCCCGGGACCAGATGGTTTCACGTCAGAATTCTACCAAACCTTTGAAGAGGAATTAGTACCTGTATTACTCAACCTGTTCCAAAAGGTAGAAAAAGAAGGAAGACTACCCAACACGTTCTATGAAGCAAACATCACCCTGATCCCCAAACCAGGAAAAGACCCAACAAAAAAGAAAATTATAGACCAATATCACTAATGAATATAGATGCAAAAATATTCAATAAGATCCTAAGAAACAGAATCCAACAACACATCAAACAAATTATACACCATGACCAAGTTGGTTTTATCCCAGGGTCTCAAGGCTGGTTCAATATCCATAAATCTATAAACGTAATTCAGCACATAAACAAATTAAAAAACAAAGACCATATGATTCTCTCAAGCGATGCAGAAAAAGCTTTGGATAATATCCAGCATCCCTTCATGATCAGAACACTCAAGAAAATTGGTCTAGAAGGGACTTTTCTTAAACTGATAGAGGCCATCTACAGCAAACCCACAGCCAATATCATATTGAATGGAGTTAAATTGGAATCATTTCCACTCAGATCAGGAACCAGACAAGGCTGCCCATTGTCTCCATTGCTTTTTGACATTGTAATGGAAGTTTTAGCCACCGCAATTAGGGAAGAAAAGGCGATCAAGGGTATCCATATAGGGTCAGAAGAGATCAAACTTTCGCTCTTCGCAGATGATATGATTGTGTATCTGGAAAACACTAGGGACTCTACTGCAAAACTCCTAGAAGTGATCAAGGAATACAGCAATGTCTCAGGTTACAAAATCAGCATCCATAAATCGGTAGCCTTTATATACACCAACAATAGTCAAGTTGAAAAAGCAGTTAAGGACTCTATCCCATTCACAGTAGTGCCAAAGAAGATGAAATATTTGGGAATTTACCTAACAAAAGACGTGAAAGATCTCTATAAAGAGAACTATGAAACTCTAAGAAAAGAAATAGCTGAAAATGTTAACAAATGGAAAAATATACCATGCTCATGGCTGGGAAGAATCAACATTATTAAAATGTCCATACTACCCAAAGCACTCCCTATTATAATAATTATAATTATAATTTCAACGCACTCCCTATTAAAGCTCTGCTGTCATACTTTAAAGATCTTGAAAAAAGAATACTTCGTTTTATATGGAATCAGAAAAAACCTCGAATAGCCAAGACATTACTCAGAACTAAAAACAAAACAGGAGGAATCACACTACCAGACCTCAGACTTTACTACAAATCGATAGTGATCAAAACAGCATGGTATTGGCACAAAAACAGAAATAGATATCTGGAACAGTATAGAGAACCAAGAGATGAATCCAGCTACTTACCGTTATTTGATCTTTGACAAGCCAATTAAAAACATGCAATGGGGGAAAGATTCCCTATTTAACAAATGGTGCTGGGTGAACTGGCTGGCAACTTGCAGAAGACTGGGATTGGACCCACACCTTTCACCATTAACTAAGATAGACTCTCATTGGATTAAAGATTTAAACTTAAGCCATGAAACTATAAAAATACTAGAAGAGAGTGCAGGGAAAACCCTTGAAGAAATCGGTGTGGGCGAGTATTTTATGAGGAGGATCCCCCAGGCAATTGAAGCAGCTTCAAAAATACACTACTGGGACTTGATCAAACTAAAAAGCTTCTGCACAGCCAAGAACACAGTAAGTAAAGCAAGCAAACAGCCCTCAGAATGGGAGAAGATATTTGCAGGTTATGTCTCTGACAAAGGTTTAATAAACAGAATCCACAGAGAACTCAAATGCATCAGGAAGAAAAAAAACAAGGGATCCCATCGCAGGCTGGGCAAGGGATTTGAAGAGAAACTTCTCTGAAGAAGACAAGCGCGTGGCCTTCAGACATATGAAAAAATGCTCATCATCTTTAATCATCAGAGACAGCAAATCAAAACTACTTTGAGATATCATCTAACTCCAGTGAGACTAGCCTATATCACAAAATCTCAAGACCAGAGATGTTGGCGTGGATGTGGAGTAAAGGGAACACTTCTGCACTGCTGGTGGGAATGCAAATTAATACATTCCTTTTGGAAAGATATATAGAGAACACTCAGAGATCTAAAAATATATCTGCCATTCAATCCTGTAATTCCTCTGCTGGGCATATACCCAGAAGACCAAAAATCACAACATAACAAAGATATTTGTACCAGAATGTTTATTGCAGCCCAATTCATAATTGCTAAGTCATGGAGAAAGCCCAAGTGCCCATCGATCCATGAATGGATTAATAAATTGTGTACACCATTAATAAATATGTACACCATGGAATATTATGCAGCCTTAAAGAAAGATGGAGACTTTACCTCTTTCATGTTTACATGGATGGAGCTGGAACATATTCTTCTTAGTAAAGTATCTCAAGAATGGAAGAAAAAGTACCCAATGTACTCAGCCCTACTATGAAACTAATTTGGGGCTTTCACATGAAAGCTATAACCCAGTTACAACCTAACAATAGGGGGAAGTGGGAAAGGGAGGGAAGGGAGGGGGGTGTGGGTAGAGGGAGGGGGATTGGTGGGATTATACCTGTGATGCATCTTACAGGGGTATTTGTGAAACTTGGTAAATGTAGAATGTAAATGTCTTGGCACAGTAACTGAGATAATGCCAGGAAGTCTATGTTAACCATTGTGATGAAAATGTGTCAAATGGTCTATGAATCGAGTGTATGATGCCCCATGATCATATCAATGTACACAGCTATGATTTAATAAAAAAAAAAAAAGAGAAAACACACACACACAAAAAAAATAAAAAAACCCTGACAATAAAGGCATTAAAAAAAAAAAAAGAAATCACTGTTCTGGACAATGTCCTTCCATGGTACAGCAAAATACACCCTATCTCTCATAAATAATAAAGAATAAATCTTCCAACAATGCCCTGGTAATTGCACTTGAGATAAGTGGATCTCCATCTATAAGATTCAATTATTTAATTGATCTAAAACTTTCTTTCTGGCTTATTCTTCTGTTATTGCCTGATGAACACTATAAATTCTCATCCTACTGCACCCTCTTATCATAGGGTGTGCATAAATATTTACTGACTCTGTGCCCATGTGAAGTTCCTTCCACTGTCATGCACTGCTTAGTAATGTTTTGGTCAATGGTGTACTACGTATAAGACAGTAGTCCTATAAGGTTATAATGGAGCTGCAAAATTCCTATTGCCTAGTCACACAGTAGCCATCATAACATGATAGCACAATACATCACCTTTTATTTTCTAAGTTTAGATATATTTAGATACATGAGTACTTACCATGGTGTTACGGTTGCCTACAGTATTTAGTCCAGTAACATGCTGCAGATGTAGCCTAGGAGCAATAGGCTATAACATATAGCCTAAATGTATATAGTAGGCTGTACCATCTAGGTTTGCATAAGTAAACCCTATGAAGTTTTCACAGTGATGAAATCATCTAACCACACATTTCTCAGAATGTATCATCATTGTTAAGTTATGAGTGACTGTAATGTATTCTTTCACATTTTTGTCTATTAAAATCCTACCCACCTTTCACTTCAACTTAACCCATAAAATTTTTCTTGGTCTTGTCTGTTTTGTGTTGCTACCACAGAATACCGCAGACTAGGTAATGTATAAAGTACAGGAATTTATTTCTCATAGTTCTGGAGGCAGGGAAGTCTAAGACCAAGGTGCTGACAGGCCTTGGTGTCTGGTGCGGGCCTGGTTTCTGCTCCCAGGATGGTGCCTTGAGTGCTCTAAGGACCTCTTTCCTCACATGGCAGAAGAATGGAAATGCCAAGAGACAAAAGTGGGCCAAACTCACCGTTTAAAAAAATAATAGCCGTAATCCCACCCATGAGGGCTCAGCCCTCATAGCCAAATCACCACTTGAATATCCCATCCCTCATAACTATAACAATGGCAACTAGACTGGGCTCAGTGGCTCATGCCTGTAATCCTAGCACTCTGAGAGACCAAGGTGGGCAGACTGCTTGAACTCAGGAGTTCCAGACCAGCCTGAACAAGAGTAAGACCCATCTGTAAAAACTAGCCGACACTGTGGTGGGCATTTGTAGTCCCAGCTGCTTGGGAGGTTGAGGCAAGAAGATCTCTTGAGCCCAATAGTTTGAGGTTGCTGTGAGCTATGATGCTATGGTACTCAACTCCAAGGTGACTGAGTGAGGCTCTGTCTCGAAAAAAAAGGAAAAGGCAACTAAATTTTCACTTGTGTTTTATAGGGTAAAAACATTCAAACCATAGCAAAACTTTTCTAAAAGTCTATTGTATTCTCTTTTTTCTGTAACAATTGAGTTTTCTATTTCTTCCTTTGCTTCTTCTGCTGTATTCCTCATGACAAACAGTAGGCTTTTTATTAGGAGCCTACTATTTGCCATGAGGAATACAAGCATGAATTAGTTTCTCCTCTAAAACATTCTACTATCCCCTAGAGAACACAGACACATTACACACATCCCTATAATTAGAGGCACTTAATATTATATTCTGTTAGATCATAGTGATCTCCAGATCGTAAATCATATTTTAATCACCTTTGTGTCCTTCTTGAGCATTTAATACGTCAATTACCATAAGTGGTTAAAATATTTGATAAATGGATGAATACGGTAGCTCATACTTATTGTATATTTACTAAGTTATGGTTATTAGGTTAGGTATGGGGAGGAGGTGTCAGAATAAGAATAAGATGTGGTCTTTAGTATTATGTAACTCCTCTGTGTTGTTGTATATACATACCGATGAAACAAGAAATATTTTTTATGTTCATATAAATTAAGAATAATATGTCAACTCTGTGTTTTCCCCTAAATGGTGTAAGGGTGGGAGTGTTAAGAGGTGGATTGCGACACTTTGCAAGGTGACTACTTTGTTCTTCTTACTTTTTTTTCTTAAATTGAGACAGAGTCTCACTTTATTGCCTTTGGTAGAGTGCAGTGGGATCATAGCTCACAGCAACCTCAAACTCTCAAACTCTTGGGCTCAAGTGATCCTCCTGCCTCAGCTTCCTGAGTAGTTGGGACTACAGGTGCCTGCCACAATGCCTGGATAGTTTTAGAAACGGGGTCTCACTCTTACTCAGGCTGATCTCGAACTCCTAAGCTCAAGCAATCCTCCCTGCCTTGCCAGGGTGCTAGGATTGCAGGTGTGAGCCACCGCCCCTAGCCTCAAGGTGACAATTTTAAAAGCAATAGTGCGCATCTAGATGTAAGTTCTGGTCTGTTTGTTGCATTTCCATTATGCCATGACAAGGCTTTGAAGTATTTGTATGATGTAGGGTAGAGGCTAATTGGGGGCAGTATTTATGCAACAATGAATTTCTAGTACTTCAGAAAACAATGCTAAATCCAGTCTGAAAAACAAAGCAGAATATTATAGAGTAAGGTGAGCACAATGGCTGAAGTACAATTAGGGCTCAATAAATATTTTTTAAGAAGGAAGAAGGAAAAAAGCAAATAAGCCAAGGCAACTACTGTGAATCTGAATAAGCAGAAATTCCTAAGTAACAGTAAGACCAAAATGGAGTCAATAAATGTGAACCAAAATTGGAGCCCAGTGAGGTAAATAAGAAATAACTCTTATAATTATTATTTTATTAACAATACTATAACAACTTAATGTGTTTTCCTCCTTGCACCAGGCACCTCATATATATTAACACATTTATTATTTAGAAGAGCATTTAATTATAGCTACCATTATAATTCCTTTAGGATTGAAGAAATTAAGGTTCATAGGGAAAAGAAGTTTCCTAAAGCTCACACCGTCTGCTGATGGCAAATGTAGTACTCTGGCTACAGCTGCAGCCCCCAACACCTGGTTTTGGTCCAAAGCATGTTAGAAATTGGGCTGAATGGCAGGAGGATAGTAGTAGTGAGCAGGGGAAGTTTCATCTGTATTTGTAACTATGGACAGCCACTCCCGCTTGTGCACATCACCGCCTGAGCTCTGCCTCCTGTCAGATCAGCACTGGCATTAGATTCTCATGGAGTGAACACTACTGTAAGCTCTGCATGTGAGGGATCTAGGTTGTGCGCTCCTTGTGAGAATCTAGTGCCTGATAATCTATGGTGGAGCTGAGGCAGTGTCGCTAGCACTGGGGAGCGGCTGCAAATACAGATTACCATTAGCAGAGAGGATTGACTGCACAGAGACCCTAAGGAATCAGTTGCTTGCAGGTTCATATCAAAACCACCCCCACCCCAGTCTGTGGAAAAGTTGTCTTCCATGAAACCAGTCCCTGGTGCTAAAAAAGGTTGGGGACCACTGTTCTACAGAACAAGTCTTCCGTAAATTACTCAGAATGAGACTCTTCCTGGAGGATATAGATGCTGGTCATGCCAAGGCCACATCCCCTTGACCCATCTTTTTCAGCCCAGCTTAGGTGGAAAATTCCTCTTCTTGCTCTCATCCACCTCAAGCATGTGTATCACAGAATTTTTCTGAATTTTTGCCTCAGGACTTTTTTGAAACCCAGGAAAGAACAGTCAACTGCCTCAGCCTAGATGCGAAAGACAGCAGTCCTTCAACAGGAGGAGAGTTGGTTGACCTTCAGCTGGGCAATTCTTTTTTTTTTTTTTTTTTTTTTTTAAAGGTTTTCTTTTTTTTTTTTTATTTATTTATTTTTTTTTTTTTTGTAGAGACAGAGTCTCACTTTATGGCCCTTGGTAGAGTGCCGTGGCCTCACACAGCTCACAGCAACCTCCAACTCCTGGGCTTAAGCGATTCTCTTGCCTCAGCCTCCCGAGTAGCTGGGACTACAGGCGGCCGCCACAACGCCCGGCTATTTTTTGGTTGCAGTTTGGCCGGGGCTGGGTTTGATCCCTCCGCCCTCGGTATATGGGGCCGGCGCCCTACTCACTGAGCCACAGGCGCTGCCCTATTCTTAATGGGTTCTGAGAAGCTTCCAGGTGGGGCTGAGTTTCCATTGACCCAGAAGTAAACAGCTCAATATACCGTTTCTGGTTTTTCCTCTCCTGTTTCATTTCTACCCTTCCACACTCTTGCTCCTGACATCATCTGCACTCAGCTCCTTGTCTTGGGTTCTGCTTCCAGGTGAAGACACATCAAGATAATTAATCAGTCTCACATGTCACCTCCAGGTCATACTTCCTGAGGCATCTTAAAGGAACACCAGATATCGGAATCTGTTAAGCCATCAGTATTACTGCTTGAGAATTATACCTTGTGTGCCAGGAAAAGATGTGTTTCTAAAAAGCTCACCTTTTGATGTTGTGATGGTTAAGGCCATCCGGAGCTTTCTCACTTTCTTTGTTTTTCTATGTAATAAAGACCCTTGGAATTGATTTCTGGAAAATGGTGCTTTTTAAAAAAAAATCAGTTAAGAGAAGTAATGGCAGTTTTATTTAAAGTTGCGGGTTGCCACTTCAAAAAATAGGAGTTTGGTTTGCTGAGCCGGTCTTGAACGTTGGTGGACACAAGGGGGCAGCCACGTCCCGGCTCTGAGGGAAATGCTGCTGCTTCCTTTTTTCCCTTCTTATGTGCTCAGTAAGTAAAACTCAACAGTTTTGTGGAAGTAGATTGATTATTTTCTTTTTCTTTATGAAGGACTTGAGTGAGGGACGTGGGTTCACTCTGCCGCACATCACAGGAATTGTGCGTTTCCGCGTCTCACCTCTGAGGACCTTTTGATTACAGGGAAGAGGCGCCAACTCCAAACAGGCTGCGTCCAAGGACGCTGAGAGTCGCTGCACTTCCTTTGTTATTTTCAAGCGCTGTCAAAGAACTGCTGCGTGTGACAGAAAAGCGCAGAGCTCCTCCTGGAAAGCAGCGGAGTGGACTGCGCCTTTGGAAACATTCTCCCTTTTGCGTGGGTGACCTCATCCAATCTCGCGACTTTAAAGAACAGCTCTAACGTGGTAACTCCGGATCTGATGCCTCTATCCCAAACATCTTCCCAGAGTCCCAGATTTGTATATTTCTATATCTAGTCATCTAGCTGGTGTCTCACATGGGTATCTTACAGGCGTCTAAATTTGGTCAGAAAGAACTATTTCAAACTTACACATTTACTTTTATCCCATGGCCTATTTTCCTCATCCTCAATAACAGTTACCACCACTCATGTAATTGCTCCAGCTAAAAACACACCAGAGATGCAGCCCGTCTCTATATTCTCATTTCCTCCTACTTTGTTCTTCTTTTTTTTTTTTCTTTGCTAATAGACACCTTGTTCTTGCATCCTCCCACATTTAACCAATTCATATATAAGTTCTGTTGACTGTACCTCCCAAATCTTCCTTTGTTTCCACTGGCACCCCCCCCCCTTTCATCTCTTTCCTGCTCACCAGCAGCAACCTTCTTTCTGAATTCTATCCTTCTCCTCCCGTCTCCTTTAATCCACTTTCCATGCATCTGCCAGATTGACCTTTATAAGAGAACTCAGATCACTCCTTTACTTAAAACCTTCCAGTGGATTCTATTTCATGTGTGATAAAATTCATACACCCTGTCATGGGTGTGCAGAGTCCTGTAATCTACCCACGGTCTGCTGCTCCTCCCTCCTCTCCTCCCTCATTCCTCCTTTCTTCCTTGGTTTTAGGCACTCTGGTCTTCTTGCTGTATTTCAGCAGCCTTAGGCCTTTGCAGCAATTATTCCCTTGTGTTTTTATGCCCTCCCACTGGTCTTTCCATCGATAGCTCTCCATTTCCTAAAAGTCTCAGCTGAAATGTCACCTTCCAGGGAGAGCTTCCCTGGTTATTCCAACCTTAATAGTAACCCAGTCCCCATCACATCCCTTTATCCTATTTTATCCTGTTCCTCTGTGATCACTGATTCTAGATGCATTTTTCTTGCTTCTTTATTTATTGGTTTATTGTCTATCTTCTTTCACTAGAGTACAAGCTCTGGGTCATGTCTGCTTTGGATACTCAGCAATGTCTTGGTGACAAAACAAGACCCAACATGTGCAAACTACTCATTATATATTTATTGAACAATTGAATGAGTAAATGGGTAGAAGTACACCACATCTGACCCTGAGTGTGGCTGCAGGGTCCTCTACTATTACCTTTCCCTTTGACATAATTTATCCTCTCAGAGCATCAGTTTCTTCTTTCAGATTAATGATATTGTATGGTATGTTTATTCTAATCGATGAGTATGTTTCTCACTTAGGAACTTCCGAAGAAGTTTTTGAGACCCTGTAAGTAGAAAAGCCTCTTGATGACTAAAAGTTTTGAATGCCCTTGAAACTGGTGGGAAGAACTGAGATCTAATGGCTTCTATCATTTTTGTTCATTCACTTTCATGTAAAGAAGCAAAACCTGAAGTTGCCAGAGTTTTTGAAGTTTCCTGTGAAACCGCTTCTACGTCATGAAACAGACTGAGCTTACCCTCTTAAGATGCAGGCTCCCTGAGCTGGAGTTCAGGCTGCATTTTCTGTAAGCCTTTGGCTAGTGGTATCTGGTTTGAAATTTTGGACCTGCCATTTCAGTAACAATTTATGTATAGCATAACCATTCTGTCTTATTGCACTTAAGATTTAATCTAAATGAGGCAACAATTACAGACCCAGACTCTTTAGGATGTTAAAGTGGTGTTCATAAGGAAAGGTCACTAAATAAATACTTTGACATCTGCTAAGAAGGTAGATTAGTGAAAGCTTTGACTCTGTGTTCACCCAGATCCCAGGATGTAGGAGTGTTTTTATTTCCTCTCAATTCCTTTGTTGCTCTGGGATTCTGATGTGCTACTAAGCTTTAATTTCTTGAAAAGCCTTTTCATCAATCCTGTTGACTGTATGCTAAGATTCCCTCCTCCCCCCCTCCCCTACACTTGGGTCAGCCTGTACCAAAGGAGAAGGTTATCTGGGCTGTTAAACCTTTGACTCTGTGTCTTTTGAAGAGCGCATTTTGCATTTTGTTATGTCAGGATTGTAATTAGATCCGTTAATTAAGGGAAGAATGAACTTTTCCCAAACTCTGCACCTCTTTGAATTTTTGATAAGTTTGCTTAGGTTGCTGCTGACCTTTGCTAAGGGGTATGCCATTGCTCATTAATTGGCAAATTTTAATGAGGAGAGTTGATGAATGTGCTGGCCTTGACAATAAATAAAGCTGGCTACTACTCCAGGCCTTACCACCTTCAGTCGCTTTAGAGTATGTAGTGTTTCTTGACTAGTGACCATTAAACTTGGGACACTGAGCTGGCATTCCATTGTATGGCTGAGCTAGGGACTCCTTACCAGGCACTGTCCTCACCAGTGTCCCACTTTATTCTCATGATAATCTTTTACTTGTTTTATAGAAGGGAAAACTGAGGCATAGGGAAAGTAGTAATTTGCATAAGGACATTTAACTAATTAATAATGATAATGATGATGATGATAATAGTAATAATAGCCACTATTTAATTGAGTTCTAATTATGTGCCAGGTACTCTCCCAAGCTCTTTGCTTTCTTAATATTCAGAACAACTGTATGAGATAGGCAATGTTTTTGATTTTACAATGAAGTGCTAGAGACAAAGAGAGGTAATTTGTCCAAAGTCATGCAGCTTGCAAATGGGTGAGTCAGGATCTAAACCTAGGTTGCAGGAGGCTAGAAATAAGACTCTCAGCCATACTAAGTGGGTGACAAGCCAGAATTCCAACCAGAGTCTGCTTCATTTTAAAGTCTAAAGAAGAAGTCTGGGCCTTCTTCTTCACCCGTTTGTGTCATTGACTTATATCTACTGAGGTTGTGTGTGTGTGTTTCTATGTTTGAACCTGGATTGTTTTAATTCCCTGTGCATAATTAATTCTTGTGGAGTTAAAATAACATCTAGAATATTCTCTGGTGATTCCACTAATATAGAATACAAAGAGACTAAAATTCAGATACACACACATACACACACACACACACATTTCTCTCCTTAATTAAAGATACCTATAAGAGTTTCCACTGCTCCTTGAAATCTAGTGAGCAACAGAACTTCAGAATATAATTAGAGGTACAGTATTTATTTATTTATTTTTTTATTGTTAAATCATAGCTGTGTACATTAGTGCAATTAAGGGGTACAATGTGCTGGTTTCATATACAATCTGAAGTATTCTCATCAAACTGTTCAACGTAGCCTTCATGGCATTTTCTTAGTTATTGTATGTAGACATTTGTATTCTGCCTTTAGTAAGTTTTGCCGGTACCCATTCTAAGATGCACTGTAGGTGTGGCCCCACCCATTACCCTCCGTCCACCCTAACCTCCCCACTCCCTTCCCCTTCTTTGGCCCTTTCCTCATAGTCTTGTGCTATAGTTGGGTTATAGCCTTCATGTGAAAGCTATAATTTAGCTTCATAGTAGGGCTGAGTACATTGGATACTTTTTCATTTGCTAAGAAGAATATATTTCAGCTCCATCCATGTAAACAAGAAAGAGGTAAAGTTGCCATCTTTCTTTAAGGCTGCATAATATTCCATGGTATACATGTACCACAATTTGTTAGTCCATTCGTGGGTTGATGGGCCCTTGGGCTTCTGACTTAGCAATTATGAATTGGGCTGCAATAAACATTCTGATACAGATGTCTTTGTTATATTGTGACTTTTGGTCTTCTGGGTATAAACCTAGTAAAGGAATTATAGGATCGAATGGCAGGTCTATTTTTAGGTCTCTAAGTATTCTTCAAACATCCTTCCAGAAGGAACATATTAGTGTGCATTCCCACCAGCAGTGTAGAAGTGTGCCCTTTACTCCACATCTACACCATCATCTCTGGTTTTGGGATTTCATTATGTGGGCTACTCTTACTGGGGTTGGGTGATATCTCAAAGTAGTTTTGATTTGCATTTCTCTGATGATTAAGGATGATGAGCTTTTTTCATGTGTTTGTAGATCGTGCGTCTGTTTTCTTTAGAGAAGTTTCTCTTCAAGTCCCTTGCCTACCCTGAGATGGGATCACGTGTTCTTTTCTTGCTAATACATTTGAGTTCTCTGTGGATTCTGGTTATTAGACCTTTATCGGAGGTATAACCTGCAAATATTTTCTCCCATTCTGAGGGCTGTCTGCTTGCTTTACTTACTATGTTCTTGCCTGTGCAGAAGCTTTTTAGTTTGATCAGGTCCCAGTAGTGTATTTTTGATACTGCTTCAATTGCTTGGGGAGTCCTCCTCATAAAATGTTCACCCAGGCCGATTCCTTCAAGAGATTTCCCTGCACTTTCTTCAAGTATTTTTATAGTTTCATGTCTTAAGTTTAAATCTTTTATCCAGTGAAAGTCTATCTTAGTTAATGGTGAAAGGTGTGGGTCCAGTTTCAATCTTCTACAGGTCGCCAGCCAGTTCACCCAGCACCATTTGTTAAATAGGCAATCTTTTCCCCACTGGATGTTTTTAATTGGCTTGTCAAAGATCAAATAACAGTAAGTAGCTGGATTCATGTCTTGGTTCTCTATTCTGTTCCAGACATCTACTTCTCTGTTTTTGTGCCAATACCATGCTATTTTGATCACTATTGATTTATAGTACAGTCTCAGGTCTGATAGCGTGATTCCTCCTGCTGTGCTTTTATTGCTGAGTAATGTTTTGGCTATTCGAGGTTTTTTCTAATTCCATATAAAACGAAGTATTATTTTTTCAAGATCTTTAAAATATGACAATGGAGCTTTAATAGGAATTGCATTAAAATTATATATTGCTTTGGGTAGTATGGACATTTTAATAATGTTGATTCTTCCCAGCCATGAGCATGGTATGTTTTTCCATTTGTGAACATCTTCAGCTATTTCTTTTCTTAGAGTTTCATAGTTCTCTATGTAGAGATCTTTCATGTCCTTTGTTAGGTGTACTCCCAAATATTTCATCTTCTTTGGCACTACTGTGAAAGGAATAGAGTCCTTGACTGTTTTTTTTTGGCTTGGTTATTGTTGGTATATATAAAGGCTACAAATTTATGGGTGTTGATTTTGTAGCCTGAGACATTGCTGCATTCCTTGATCACTTCTAAAAGTTTTGTAGTAGAATCCCTAGTGTTTTCTAGATATATGATCATATCATCTGTGAAGAGTGAAAGTTTGATCTCTTCTGACCCTATGTGGATACCCTTGATCACCTTCTTTTCCCTAATTGCAATGGCTAAAACTTCCATTACAATGTTAAAGAGCAATGGAGACAAGGGGCAACCTTGCCTGGTTCCTGATCTAAGTGGAAAGGATTTCAATTTAACTCCATTCAATACGATTTTGGCTGTAGGTTTGCTGTAGATGGCCTCTATCAGTTTAAGAAATGTCCCTTCTATACCAATTTTCTTGAGTGTTCTGATCATGAAGGGATGCTGGATATTATCAAAAGCTTTTTCTGGATCAACTGAAGAATCATATGGTCCTTATTTTTTAGTTTTTTTATGTGCTGAATTACATTTATAGATTTACGTATATTGAACCAGCTTTGAGACCCTGGGATAAATCCCACTTGGTCATGGTGTATAATTTTTTTGATGTGTTGTTGGATTCTGTTTGATAGGATCTTATTGAGTATTTTAGCATCAATATTCATTAGTGATATTGGTCTATAATTTTCTTTTCTTGTTGGGTCTTTTCCTGGTTTGGGGATCAAGGTGATGTTTGCTTCGTAGAATGTGTTGGGTAATATTCCTTCTTTTTCTGTATGTTGGAAGAGGTTTAGTAATACAGGTACTAGTTCTTCTTAAAAGGTTTGGTAGAATTCTGATCTAAAGCTATCTGGTCCTTGGCTTTTCTTTTTAGGGAGATTTTGTATAGTTGATGCTATTTCAGAACTTGATATAGGCCTGTTCAATATTTCCACTTCATTCTGGCTAAGTCTTGGTAGGTGGCGTACTTCCAGGTATTGGTCAATTTCTTTCAGATTTTCATATTTCTGAGAGTAGAGTTTCTTGTAGTATTCGTTAGGGATTGTTTGAATTTCTGAGGGGTCTGTTGTTATTTCATCGTTACCATTTCTGATTGATGAAATTAGAGATTTTACTCTTTTTCCTGGTTAAGTTGGCCAAAGGTTTATCTATTTTATTGATCTCTTCAAAAAACCAACTTTTGGATTTATTGATCTGTTGTATAATTCTTTTGTTTTCAATTTCATTCAATTCTGCTCTGATTTTGGTTATTTCTTTTCTTCTGCTGTGTTTGGGGTTCGAGTGTTCTTCCTTCTCCAGTTGCTTGAGATGTCCCATTAAGTTATTAACTTCTTCTCTTTCTGTTTTCTTGAGGAAGGGTTGCAGTGCTATAAATTTCCCTCTTAGGACTGCTTTTGCAGTATTTCAGAGGTTCTGGGATTGATTGTTGTTTTGTTCCAAAAATTTGGTGATTTCCTTCTTAATCTCG
Organism: Nycticebus coucang; assembly: GCF_027406575.1. Taxonomy (NCBI): domain Eukaryota; kingdom Metazoa; phylum Chordata; class Mammalia; order Primates; family Lorisidae; genus Nycticebus; species Nycticebus coucang. The sequence continues at coordinate 157,357,838 of NC_069781.1, forward strand.
TCTATAACCCATCTATTCTTCAGCATAAGGTTGTTTAGCTTCCATGTTTTTGTATGGGTATGCAGGTTCCTGTTGTTATTGAGTTCAACTTTTATTCCATGATGGTCTGAGAAGATGCAAGTAACAACTTCTATTTTTTAAAATTTGCTGAGTTTAGATTTGTGGCCTAGGATGTGGTCGATTTTGGAGTATGTTTCGTTGGCTGATGAGAAGAATGTGTATTCAGTTTTGTTGGGTTGAAATGTTCTATAGATGTCTGTTAAGTCCAGATGTTGAATGGTTAAGTTTAAATCTAAAATTTCTTTGCTTAGCTTCTTTTTGGAGGATTTATCCAGCACTGCTAAAGGGGTGTTAAAATCTCCAACTACTATGGAACTGGAGGAAATCAAGTTGCTCATGTCTGTTAGACTTTCTCTTATAAATTGAGGTACGTCTGGTTGGGTGCATAAATATTAATAATTGAAATCTCATCATATTAAGTATTACTTTTGACAAATATGAAGTGTCCATCCTTATCCTTCCTTATTTCTGTTGGTTTAAAGCCTATGGCGTCTGTGAGTAGGATTGCAACACCTGCTTTTTTCTGCTTTCCATTTGCCTGGAGTATAGATGACCATCCCTTCATGTTGAGTCTATATTTGTCTTTTAATGTAAGATGTGATTCTTGTATGCAGCAGATATTTGCTTGAGTTTTTGTATCCAGTCAGCCAACTTGTGCCTCTTTAGAGGACAATTTAAACCATTCACATTAATTGAGAGTATTGATAAGTCTTTCCAGAGTCCGGTGGACATTTTTAATCCCTTTGCAACTGTGGAATTTGGAATTTGATCAAAATTTTCTGGGTGGGTTTACTTTTGTGGTGGAGGATTACGCTGGTCTTTATGGATGATAGGTCTGAGAATATCCTGGAGAGCTGGTTTGGTTATGGCAAATTACTTCAACATATGAATATCATTAAAGTATTTAATTTCTCCATCATAAATGAAGCTCAGTTTAGCTGGATACAGGATCTGGGGTTGAAAATTATTTTGTTTTAGGAGATTAAAAGTCGATGACCACCCTCTTCTGACTTGAAAGTTTTCAGGAGAGAGATCTGCCGTCATTCTAATATTCTTTCCTTTATAGGTTATGGTTTTCTTACGTCTGGCAGCTTTCAGAATTTTCTCCTTCATATTAATTTTAGTGAAATTTATTATGATGTAACTGGGGGATGTCTTATTTGGGTTGAGTTGTGCTGGGGTTCTGAAACTGTCTGCTATTTGAATTTCAGAATCCATTGGCATGTCTGGAAAATTCTCTTTTATAATTTCATGGAGAAGAGCCTCTCTGCCTTGCAAAGCCACTTCATTGCTTTCAGGGATTCCAATGAGGTGGATATTAGCCTTCTTTGAATTATCCCAGAGCCCTCTGAGAGAATGATCTATTTTTGTTCTCTATTTCTCTTCCTCTTTGAGAGTTTGGGAGCGTTCAAAAGCTTTGTCTTCAATGTCAGAAATCCTTTCTTTTGCTTGTTCCTCTCTGTTATTGAGGGATTCTACTGTATTTTTCAGATATTTGAGGGCTGCAAATTCTTGCTTCAATGTGTCAAAATCTTTGGTGGTTTTGTCTTTAAATTTGTTGAATTCTTGAGACAACTTTTGAATTGCTTCTCGAATTTCTAGTTTCAACTTTCCCTCCATTCTATTAATCTTGTTTGCAATCCAAATTCTGAATTTTATTTTTGACATCTCGGCCATCTTTTTATGAATGGGATCTTCAGTTACATCTGCCATATTTTTCCTTTGGGGGGTTGATCTACTCTGGTTATTCATGTTATGAGAGGTTTTCTGCTGATTCCGCCCCATGATTATTTTACAGTGTTTGACTAGATGAGTAGAAAAGAAAAGTTGGGTTCGGGGCTCCAGGAGTAGTGAATAACCAGCCCTTTGCCCAAAAGCTGGGACTGGTGTCTGTACCTTTTTTCCCTGGAGCTTTGCCGAGGATCCATACAGTGCTACAGCCTGATAAACTGGGGACCTGCTTGGTATGGTGGCGCTAAGTGGCTCTGTCTTATTTTCAGCTGGTCTCTGTCTGACTCTAGTGAAGCAGTTACTCTGAGTTGAAGCCTCACCTGAGGAGAAATACTAACAATTAAGTCACCCCGCCCTCCACAGGCAACAATTGGAAAAGGAAAATCAACTTTCCTGCAACCACACACCCAGGGTACCACTTGGATAGTCCTTGGGTGACTGGCTCAGTTCAAAAGGTCCAAATCAATTGTCTCAATCAGCACCTGTCTCAGGTGGGAGAGTTTAGAAGATCTTTGGCAACTAGATTGTAGGGGTCTGCTGACCACTCAAATATGACTTGCTCCGGTGCTCTGTGAGGTCAGGAGGACCCATCCAGCAAATTGATTAGTCTGGGAAGGTTGATGCCTCCTTTCCCACCTTGCACCTCTGTCATACCCAATCACTGATAACCCTGCAGGGCTGTGACCCAGTTGCCTCCAATGAGCAGATACTCTAGGGGTTTGCACCTGTCTGAAACACAAGCAGATCTGTGTCTCCTCAGCCAGGCCGCTGCTCTCTGCCACTATCTGGCAGGGGGAGGTGAGCCCTGACAACCTCTGGTGTTTAATAGAGGCTGGGGCTGTTCACTCAGTTCTAGCCCTGGCCCTGATTGATGTTACTGACAGAACAGAACAACTTTGCGGAATTTGTTTCTGTCCCGGCTAAATTCCCCTGCAGAAGAGAGGCTGTTTTGAATTCACAGAACCGGTGCCTTAGGCCCTGTCTGTGCCGCTGTCCGGTTTCAGCTGTAGTTTGTAGTCACAGCACAGTTACCTGTCAGTTCCAGCCCCTGCCTACCCTCCTTTGTTTAGGCTGATGATCCCCTGGGGGCTGGGTGCATCTTAGGCTCAGTAAAGTGGTCCTATGGGTCAGTCCTGCCCTGGGAATCAGCAGGCTCTGCGTGTGCATTTTCTAGTCCCTGCGCTTCACCCAGGCCGGTACTGCCTCAGGCAAACCCTTTACTCGCGGGGCCTACGTTTCCATCTCAGATATGTTCCGCCGGTGGTTGCCACCTGTGAAGATGCCTGGCCTCCTGTGGTTACCCAGAGAGACAGGAGGAGTCACTCTGGAATACCCAGGGGTGAGCCCTATTGTTGCCAAAAACAGCTGCAGCTCTGTGCCCTGGAGCACCACCATTCCTGTGTAGTTCCCTCTCAGCTGACTGTTCCCTCCTCAGTCCCGTGCCACAGAATCAGCCCTGACCAGCAGTAGTCCAGGCCCTGTCCACACCTCTTGAGAAAATACCCAAGAATCTGGACTCCTGGGGGACAGGCCTCCAGACCTCAGAGTGAGAGTGGAGGGGAATGCTGGGAACTCAGAATTGCAGGTACAGAATATATACAGTTTTACACAGTTTTACGCCTGGCAGGAGAGCACCATAGCACCCTAGTAGGGGAAGTAGGTCCAGTTTTTAGAGGGTCTCTTCAGTGGAGTATAATGGGAGGACTTTTGAACTCTGCTCATTTGTTTATGGGGTACTCTGAGCCATTCTCATGGGGGGGAGGGGACTCCTGTCTGCTTGGTGATGGATTTTGTACCTTTTGTTTGTGTCCTTGGGGTCGCAGCTCCCCTCAGCAGGGTTGATGTGCGCTCTTCAACCTTCTTTCTTGGCACAGCTCTAATCCACCAGGTTACTTGCTAAATTTCTGTCCTTTAACTCTCCTTCTGGACGGGACCCTCTGTGGAAAGCTGGTTCCAGTCAGCCATCTTGTCTCCGCCCATTGTGTTCTCCATCTCTTAACACCACATAGCCACCAGCAGCTCTGGCTCCAGCCTGCCCTCCCTCCTTCTGCAGTCGCATCACCGTTGGGTGCGCCTTCCTCCCTGGTTCTTTCTCCCCTGCCACTGGCTCTGGAGGTAAAGAAGTTTAAAAATGGCATATACAGATGATCCCACCAGCCTGGAGCTGGCAACTTTAAGAATAAATCCTGCACTCAATGTGTTGGCACTTAACTCCTATACTACCCATAGCAGCAGTTAAAATCCAGATCTTTCACTTAAAACATAAACTTCATTTGGGATTGTGAGAAACACATGTACACTGAGATCAGGTGCAATATCTATACCTGATCAAAAAGAAGGCCAATCTCTGAAAATTAGGTTTTGACCAGCCTACAAGAAACAAGTTCCATTTTCTGCTTCTAGTCTAATATCTACCTAAAAGAAGTGGCAGGTCAGAATCTACCTGGATGACCTTGAGTATGTCACCTGCTTTCTTGGGCCTCAGTTTTCTAGCCTAAACTATTGGCTTATTAGGTTAGTTAATATTTAATAGTGCTTCCTATGATGCACTTTTAGAATTGGTTGCTAGAAGCCATTTTGTGGCTCACACTTAACCTAATGCAGTTGTATTTTTGTTCCAAATGTTAAATATTTAGTCAATTCTAAGGGGAAACCCAAATGTAATTCATTAGGCAAGTTGGTGTTAATTCAAATGTAACAGACATGAAAAAGTCCTCTTCATTAATGTCCATTGGCTTCTTTGGGTCAAGAATTCCAGCTGATGAGATGAATAACAAAATTATTTTCTTTTTTCTTTTCTTTCTTTCTTCTTGTTCTTCTTTTTTTTTTTTTTGAGACAGAGTCTCATTTTGTTGCTCTTGGGTAGAGTGCTATGGAAGCACAGCTCACAGCAGCCTCAAACTCTTGAGGTCAAGCAATTCTCTTCAGCCTCAAAGTAGCTGGAACTACAGGTGCCCGTCAAAATGGGCAGCTATTTTTAGAGATGGGGTCTTACTCCTACTAAGCTGATCTAGAACTTGTGAGGTTAGGCAAACCATCTGCCTTGGCCTGCCAGAATGGTAGGATTACAGGCCACTGCACTGGGCCAATTATTTTCTTTTAAATGTGTCCAAGTAAAAATAAAATAAAATCAAAGCCAGGAGGCTTTCCAATTGCCTTTTACTAATTTTGATGTATTGATTTTTTATGCTGCATTAATGTCTATAGAGCTCTTTTTTGGCTAATCCAAAAGATGAATGAATTTAATGAAAATTTGTATATCAAAGTGGGCATAAAAGTAAAGGTTGGAGAAAGGTTCAGAAGCATGTAAGTGTGCACACACACACACTGAGGCACACATAGAAGGTGGAGAGAAAGACACATGGTACAATTTTTAGATAGGAAGAGACCACCATCAAAGAATCTTTTGTGTACTGTCTTATTTTATTTTTGTCCCTTGATTATAGGTCTTGAAAAATTTAATCTCTCAAAAATAACAATAACTATATTTTTAATGTTTTAACACTAAGGATTTCGCTTTCCTGTTTTTCTATTAGTCAGATTTAGGAAGAAACCTTAACAATTCAGATATGAATTAAGCATAATGACACCAAATTTATGAAACTATTATCAGTAAAAGGAAGAAAGGAAAAAGGAAAGGAAAGAAGGAAGGAATGGGGACGTAGTTTGGATCTGAGAGCTCTCCAAAACAATTACACAATAAAATCATATTATCAGGGGTGGTGCCTGTGGCTCAAGGAGTAGGGCACCAGCTCCATATACCGGAGGTGGTGGGTTCAAACCCGGCCCTGGCCAAAAAGTGTGGAAAAAAAATCATATTATCAGTACAATAGTCTGTCCTTATGTGAGGATTCATTTTCTGTGGATTCAGTTACCCAAGATCAACTGCATGTGAACATACTACATAGAATAAGCTACTCTGAGAGAGAGAAAATTCACATAACTTTTATTACAGTATATTATTATAATTGTTCTTTTTTATTATTAGTTATTGTTCTTAATCTTTTGTTGTGCCTAATTTGTAAGTTAAACTTTACCATAAGTATTTACGGATAGGAAAAACATAATTTATACAGTATATTGGGTCTAGTACTATCCATAGTTTCAGGCATTCACCTGGGATCTTGAACCATATCCCTTGTGGATAAGCAGTGACTACTGTATATTTCTCAAAGTCTGATTATTTAATCTTGTTATCTAGAGATTTTTTAGAAGTCTCTCTAAACAAAGGGATCAACAATCTTGGGATATAATCACACCCAAGATTGCTTTTAACCAAGGGTGTGCATCTGAAAAATGGGAATACTGTCATTCGAAAAATGGGGATACTGTCATTCATCTCATTAAGTTTTTCATAGCCACACTCAAGTATTAAATAATTTGCCTAGGATCACACCAAGCACAAATGACAGAATTCAGATGTGAACCTGATTCTTTCAATTCCAGACTTTCTCTTTTTGGGAGTTTCTTCATGAATAAATATGATTCCCACTAAAATTTTGGAAAATTTTTTGAGTTTGTAGATTTCCATATAATGGCACATGGGCACCTTGAAGAGTGCTTACCAGGTTACCCTCTGGAACTAGAGGGACCTGGGCTTGAATCACTGTTTTGCCACTCACTAAATGAGGACTATCTCTTGGTATCTCTGAAGACGTCTTCTATAAAATGAGAATAATAATACTATTTACAGTAGAATTGCAAAAATTAAATGAGATAAAAATGTAAAGAATTTGTTACAGTCTGACACTCAGCAAATGTATCACTATTCACTATTATTGCATACCAATTGGATAAATATGGAATTCTAATTTAGCTTACCCTTTCCACTGTGAAACACTCATTTCTCAAATATTATTTTAGGTTTAATTCTTTTAAAGCTCAGATATACACTGTTGAATTCCCCTTGAATTTTGCTCCCTGTTTCCAAAAGCCTTTAAATGCATTTGAAGGTTGCACTGGGGAAGGAACACTTGGGGAATATCATCATGGCAACGACTGGTGCTTTTTGACAAGGTCTTGAAAGTTGATGAGGTTCAAGGAAAAGAGGTCTTCAGAATGCTCTTCATGATCCATTAGGCATGTATCATTAGCAAGGACCAGAAATACAATGAGGCATTTTCAGGAGTCTTTACTATCAGCAGCCCACGATAAGCCCATTCTTATCAATATAGCCTTTTAACATCTCAGTTCTAAGAACTGCGGTGATGGTTGACATTTTATTTCAAAGAACAGGCTGAACACACTGCTCTCTATGATGAACACATTAGCAGATGTACTTTTAAAGTTTTTAAATGTTTTCATGTGGAACTTCTATGTTAATAAGGCATCATGTGTATTAATGTGCCAAGAATATTAGGAAGTGAGATATATTCTGTTAATTTCATATTTTGACTAAGCTTTTCCCAAATAGCTACATTTATATCCACATACATAAATATCTAATTTATGAATAAAATCTATTTATACCATACCACATTGAATCAACTGTACATCTAGAACTTATGTAAATGTATCTTGGTACTATTTTTCAACCATTTTCTCCATTGGGGTTATTTTCATAGAGTTCCTTCCTTGCTGAAAAATTTCCTGTGATGAACTCTAGATGGAGTTATCATTCTATCTCAGGAACATATGATAAGGGAAAAATCTAAAAGAATTTAACTAACTTTCCTTCCTTAGTCAAATTTTCCTTTGTAGGATTAAATGAGCTTCACATTCCATTGCACTTGGCATATGAAAAAAAAATTGAGCTTTAGAACTACTGAACAATATATGTAAATGGTCATACAGCTAATATGATGGGAAATGCTGAGAATGGAGTGGAAAACTCATTTATTTTCTTCTTTTTCCTTTTTTTCTAAGTTAGTCAAATTTAGCAGTGGAGGTCATTTACTTTCTTAACTAATAGTTTTAGACAATTGGTAACATTGTTGGTTACTGGTTTTAGAACGGAGTTAGCTTCAAAAGCAAATTTTTTGTATCCTGTCTATTGATATACTATCTAAAGACTTCCCCTATCTGAATATTTTTTAGTGGGGGCAAATTCAACAATGATAAAGTCTGTATGCATTTTATGAGCAATATTATATCTCCAAAATCTCAGTGTAGTAAACAGTGGATGCAGTTCTGTGGGTCATTATTTAACCTGAACTCTTTAGGTTCTGGCTTAGAACATTACCTCTCTGTTTGTATTTGGACTATGAAGTAAAATATCTCTGAATATAAAACACATTAGTCCCATAAGCAAGTGCTATTGACTCCAGTTTTTTTATTTCCAGATTCATTTAGATGTGATACAAGGGACTTAGGCTTGGTATTAGGGTAAATATGATGTAGGCATTTCAAATTTAATGGGACCCACACTAGATTGCCTCTTGATCTGTCTTGCTTCTTCTCCAAGTTGTCTTTTGACATATGCACCTCCCCACCATACTGTTACTATCATACTACTAATGACTCACCTTTGACATCTCCCTTTCCTTCACTCCTTGCCCATCTCATATGACAAATTCTATCATTTCTAGTTCCAAAATATTTCTCTACCACAAACTTACTTTAAGACACTCTCATTTCATGCTTCCTTTATCTCAATGGCCCGTTTTCTCCTTAATTATACTGTTTTCCCTTTTGTATCATTTTCTGCACTGCAGCCAGATAGACCATTGTAATAGGCAGTTTTTATCAGGTAACCTCACTGATTAAAAGCCTCCAAGATCTTCTTCATACCACTAAAACAAACAAACAAACAAAAAATACAACCCCCCCAACCCAAATCTTTGACGTGATTCAGAAGACCCTGCATGGTTTGGCATCCCTAGTTCTAAGGACCCATTTCCTGCCCTGTCACCTCTATGCACACTGACCTTCTCTCATTTTTATTTGCCAAATTCTTCTATTCTTCTCTTCATGCTTTCCTGGCATATACTAGCTCAAACTTTAGGTCTCAGGATCTCAGAGGCTTTCCATAACTTCTCTATGCCCCAACTACACTCCTAGGTAAAATGGGTTCCCCTTGTTTACTCTGTCATGATACCTGTTATTTTTCTTCACGAGGCCTCTTCTCCATTGTTGTGCATTTCTGAGGATATTATTGCATGTCTTTTTCCTACTAGTTTGGGCTCCACAAGGAAAACACAGGTTTTCCAAATTGTAAAATCTATATGTTATTCTCCTTAAAATTTCAATACCCATCTTTCCTCCTTTCTTAGCTTATATCCTCCCTTTTTATTTCACTGAAACAAATTGAAACAATTGAAACAATCAGAAGAAATTGTTCCAGCTTCCCCATGACGAATCTGCCAAATGCCTACATCTTTTGCTGATTCTTCTTTCATAGAGGAGGAAATGTTGAGCTCTTGTCCAATTTCCTCTCTTCGCACACCTCGTGTACCAGACCTCATACTTGCAATCTGCTTAAGAACTTCAAGCCTGTATTTACCACTTTTCTCTTTTGAATCATCCATTTTCCTCTTCTTGCTAAATTATTCTCATCAGCATAAACACAGGGTGTAATAGATTTCACCTTTAAAAAGTCCTGCTGTAGATAGTATCAACTTTGTGCATTTTTCTTATACTAAACTCCTCGAAAGTGTTGTCTGCCTTCTCTATGTATCTTCCCTATACATTCTCTCTTCTATCCATTTTTGCCCTTCCTGCTCCCAGAAACTACACTTGTCATGGTTACTAGTACCTTTATCTTGTGGAGTCCATTGGTCACTTCTCAAATTTATCTTGTTTGGCGTTTTAGCAGCTTTGTAATGGGTTCCTCGTTGAACCACATAATTTAAAACACCTGACACCTTACTTTTCCTCTTACAACATAGGCTGCTTCTTCCAAAGTTCTCTCTCAGCCTGAAAGCTCAGATGGGGGCTCAGACTCGGGCTCAGACCTCACACATCTTCTCTTCTTTAGCCTAGATGATTTAATTTGATTCTAAAGCTTTAATTTCCATCCATATTCAGAGGGCTCCTAATTGTATCTATTCCTGGACTTCTCTGAGTTCCACCCTGTGTGTATGAAGGAGTGAAAGATAACATGTTTCTCTTTGCACAGAAAAGATGCAGCAAGCCCAAATAAGAGTACCTGAAGGAATCTCATCTGTAGTTCTGATCATCCTGGCCACTCTCATCAATTTTCTTCTTTGTGGTTTGAATGGTATCCTTTTTTTGGGGGGGGGACTCAAAGTCCTTAACCTGTTTTGGATGATATGCAGAGTGTATTTTACATATAAATGTCCCTCCCAAAAGGTCCCCTTATGAGTTACATTGGCATGTCACTACTGGTGCTAAGACTTCAAACAATTTTATGAAGATTTGAATTAAGAGTAGAAAATTAAAGCTGCTCATTGCAAATTGGCTTCTCTGCCTTCCCAGGAATCAATTTCTACTTTCAAACTGTTAGGAAAATTGTGAGTATTACTTTTTTGGCTATTAAATGTATGAGTGACACTAGAATTTCAGGTTGTGTTTTACTGAGGTTTGTGATTTAAAGCCTTAGATGCTTGTTATGATATGCATGGTTGTTTAAAACGAATAAAATATCTGAAGAATTATTTATCTCCTGGGAAAAGTAGAACAAATATATTAGGATATAACAAAACACAATATGGCCAGGTTTTTGTGGATCATCTATAAGACTGATTGAGGTGCCTCATCTCCTTTTATTATGCGGTAAATTTTTACGGGTTGTTTAGATTTGTCCTTTTCAAACTTCAGTGGTGTTATCTGCAGTGATTTAAAATATAAGTGATTCATAGAGGTGCTAAAATTCAAGTGCATTGTCATGGAGTGTCTGTTTTAGCTGACAATTCTGAAGGGAAATGTTTTCAATATTAAAACAGGCATGGGCGGCGCCTGTGGCTCAGTGTGTAGGGCGCCAGCCCCGTATATCAAGGGTGGCGGGTTCAAACCTGACCCCAGCCAAATTGCAACAAAAAAATAACCGGGTGTTGTGGCGGGGCACCTGTTGTCCCAGCTACTCGGGAGGCTGAGGCAAGAGAATCGCCTAAGCACAGGAGTTGGAGGTTACAGCAGCCGTTATAGCAACTTCCAACTCCTGGGCTTAGGCGTTACAGCTCACAGCAACCTCAAACTCATGGGCTTAAGCGATTCTCTTGTCTCAGCCTCCCAAGTAACGGGGAGTACAGGCGCCCACCACCAAAGTGCCCAGCTATTTTTTGGGTGCAGTCATTTAGCTGGTCTGGGCCGGGTTCGAACCCGCCATCGTTGGTGTATGTAGCTGGCGCTGTAACCACTGTGCTACGGGTACTGAGCTGAGGAGACTTGAAATGTAATTTGGAATTTCCAGTCTGAGAAAGCAATAGTGAAGACTTAATTTTTACTCATTCTTCCAGTATGTTCAGCAGGAAGGGACACATGTCTGGACTTGGCTGTAGGACTCCTTCCTTTGCTTTACTCAGTTTTCAGGGATATTAGGAATTGCTGCTAGCGTTTGTTGAGAAATCATTTTAATAATCATATAAATGCATGATAATAATGGAAAAAACGTTCAAAACTATACTGGGGACTTTTCCCATATTCTGTCCAAGTTAATTTATTAATTATTATATTATTTCTAGACAAATGAATTAGAATCAGTCACTTTCCGTATATGCTAGGGCATTCAAAGGGGCGTACTTTTTCTCATCCTTAACATGGAGTCAAAAATAATAAAGGATTCATGATATTCGTGTGGATCAGTTAGAAAAACAATAGGTAAAAATAATCCTTTCTCCTTTGTGTGTACGCATGTATGTATGTGTGTGTGTGTGTACCCTAGCATGCCACTCACTTGTGTGTGTGTGTGTGTGTGTGTTATGTGACCTGCTATGGAGATGATAGAAGTTGTGTTTAAAGGATAATGAATTTAATCTCGTAAAACCGTTTTTTAATTTAAAAAGTTTTTAATTGTCGAATGGCCTATAAAACCAGTGTATGGTGCTGCATGATCGCATTAATGTACACACCTATGATTTAATAAAAAAGATAAAAAGTTTTTAATTGTAGTAAAATACATATAACATAAAATTTACTATCTTAACCAATTTTCTGTTGTAGTTCAGTATTGTTAAGTATGTTCACACTATTGTACAATCAATCTCCAGGACTTTTTCATCTTGCATAATTGCAACTCTATACCCATTAAACAAATTCCTTACTTTCCCTTTCTCCCACCCACTGTCAACAACCATCTACGTGAAATCATACACTGATAACACTAAAGCTTCTTCTTCTTCTCTTTTTTTTTGAAACAAGATCTTACTCTGTCGCCTGGACTAGAGCACAGCACCATCATTAGAGCTCTCTGCCACCTCAGACTCCTGGGTTTAAGCAATCCTCCTGGCTCAGCCTCCCAAAGTAGCTGGGACTATCGGTATGAGCCACAAAGCCTGGATAATTTTTCTATTTTTTTGTAGAGACAGGGTCTTGCTCTTGCTCAGACTGGTCTTGACCTCCCGGGTTGAGCAGTCCTCCTGCCTCAGCCTCCCAAAGTGCTATTGCTGCAGGTGTGAGCCATTATGCCAATCTTACAAGCTTTGTTTTAACTATTCACCCTCAGCCTGGCTTAGACCAAGATTATGACTAAAATAATTTTACTAATCACATAATGTTGAGTTTAGAAGGCTGACTGGCTTATCCTGTAACTTACAGCAGAAGTTATAAGAGGTTAAGGACACAGGTGAAACCAAATGTGATTATAGATGGCCCATAATAGCCATGCCTTAGATGTACTATTAACATCTCCTTTAATCTTTGGCTGACTACATTTGCAATTAGAGAAGGAGGAGGAGGATAATCAGTGACCCCCAACTAGAGGGCTTGATGCATCTCCTAATATCCATCTCCCAACTCCTAATGGAAGAGGTAGGTAGAGGCAAGTAGTCTCAGAAGGTGCAAAGTTAACTACTTCCTGAGTGCCCATGATGCACTGCATGCTTTTTCACATAGGTCACCTAATTTTAATCCTCACATTAACATTCTGAAGTTGGTTATGATTGTTACCTGTTTTACAAATGAGGAAATGGGAACTAAGAGAATTGACTGGATTCCAAAGTTAATCAGTGACAGAAATGGTATTTGACCTTGATTTTGTTTTACCCTTCTTTAATTTCTGTCATGCAGAGGTAGTCGTGGTAATATATGCATTATATACATTATCCTTATATTGGGAATGATCAAACTGAGTTAAGTTAGGCTAAGCATTTTTTCCAAATTTACACATTTAGCAAGTGGTAGAAATAGGACTTAAAATCAGGACATTATTAAAAATAAGCTGCAAAATAAAAAAAAAAATAAGCTGCAAGCCCTTCTTAGATTTGGGACTATCTTTACACAAAAGTTTGCAAAATTCTAGCAGTTAAAAAAGACATTGGTAGTTGAGAAGTCTGCATGTGCAGATATAATACTAGTATTGTGACATATGACAATGCCTTCTCAGGAAATGAAGGTTGTTGTTAGGGGGATAATTTCATGGAAGCCCTTGAATGACCCACCTAAGAATTTGTTCTTAATTCGGTAGGCAATCAGGGGGTTTTGAAGAACCTTGACTGAAGGTGATCAGAGTTTGTGCTTTTAGAAAAATCAATGCATACATTAGAAGGTGAAGCAACTGAATGTAAGCACTCTCAACACTACTAAATTGGAATGACTTTATTGCCTTTCCTCATTCCCTTGACCTTTTCCCAATATCAGTTGGGAAACCTACTGTTACTTAACATGTAATACAAGGCATTTTTTTCCCCCAAAGGCATTTGAATAGTAAGGCTGAGATCTCAAACTTTTGTGTATGTACAAAAGAAGACATTTTAATACAAGTCAGTAAGCAAGAGCAGTGTTTCAGTCATGAAGACTGACATATAAAATCCTACACATTGTTTCTTAGGTGACTTTTAAACAAATGAAATGGAAACTATGTTGTAATGAAGTTTACATACATAAATATAAACATAAATATAAGTATATATACAAGTATATATATTTACATTATATTTACAAACATAAATATACAAGTATATATATACAATATATACTTGAATGGATTTCTCAAGTTCTATTTATACAAGTATAAATATACAATATATATATAAAGTATATATATTTACATTATATTTACAAACATAAATATAAGTATATATACAAGTATATGTGTGTATACTTGTATATATACTTATATTTATGTTTATAGTTAGGATTTGGCAACATAGCTCATTTCTCTTACTTCATTTTCATCTCAATGACACTAGAGGTCACTCAGACCCTGTCTTTAATTTAGTTTTGCCATTGTTCATCTTCATTTAATCTGCATCTGAATTCCTGTTGTTAATTTGCGTTTCTCTTTATGAATTATACGGCTTGCCTGTCTTAACCTGCTAATGTTAGTTTGTAACATTCCCTATTACACTGATAGTTTAATTGACAAATTAACTTGTGTTAGTTTGCCAGATATTGGCACAAATGAGATTTTTCTTCATCTCCTCAATGGTTGATGTCAGCAATAGAGAGGCAGGTTGATTGGATGCAGAATGGTTCCAATTTCAGAAAAATCAATGCTATACTCATAGTGTTCAGTCTGCATTTCTTCCATATTATATGCTTGATCTTATAAAATAGGCTTTTTTCAGTTTATTTTTAACAATTTTATTAGTCTTCTACAGAAATGCATTCAAATCATTACTTTATTCTTTGTATTAATTAGGTTGTCCATCCAGTTAAGAATTCTTTATTAACATCTGTGGTGCATCTTAGAATGGGTACAGGCGATTGCACTAATGTACACAGCTATGATTTAACAATAAAAAAAAAGAAAAAGAAAGAATTCTTTATTAAATAAAGAATGAGGTGACTGATACTGAAAATGGCTCAAAAGACTTTATTTACATTTCTCTAAACTTTAATATGTTGTGATTCTGGGGAATGGATTTCTCAAGTTCTTGAAACATAAATTTAGTAAACTCTAGGGAAAGGAGATGACCATCTTCTTCGATTTCTTATAATTTTCTTTCTTTCTCTTTACTCCTTCCTGCAAGTACAGGAAGTGGTGGGCACTTGTTCTTGGGGTTCCACGTAACTAGTACCTAAATAACTTCTGGAGGTAAGCGATTTTTCTGGACACCTGAACCTGTTGTGTCTGCTGAGTTACTTGCCATATGGAACATTTTCATATTGTTTTCACAGAATACTTAATTTATAAAGTTTTTTTGTACATATATGATTTCTGGATGCCATTAAAAAAAGCAATTTTTGATTTTTCTTTAGTTTCCTTCTCGGAAAACTATTTGGGAATATGAAAACCACAACATGATTGAGAATAGCAATTCCTAAATTTTAGTGTGATTCAGAATCGACTTTAAAAAACACACATTCTTGAGCCACATTCATGAATTTCTGATTCAGTAGCTCTGGGACAAAGCCTGAGAATGTGTATTTCTAATCATTTTCCTTAGTTCCCATTACTCTTTTTTTATGAACCATTGGTCTAGAGGATAGGGCACTGCATTTGGAATTGGGAAGCTCAGCTTTTAGCTTTAGTTTTGCCACAAACTAGTTAGTAAAAATGAACAAATAATTTATTGAAATCATTTCAAAATAATTGCAACATAACGTGTGTGACAATTGTTTCCTTCATCTCTCCTCCTCACCTTCCCCATTTCTCCTAGATCCAATTTAATCTAACTACTGGGAGCTCCCTGAAGATACTATGATCTTCCATAATTCCTTGCTTTTGTTTATGCTATGTCCTGGAACCCTCTTCTGCCATTGGTTAACTTGTTATCTCCTATTCATCCTTCATGTATCAGGTTAGCAGTTATAATTGAGAAGCTCTACTTAACTTGCCCCTACCTCCAACTCCCCTTGATAGAACTGGTTATTCCTTTTAAAGTCTTCTCATATTTCTTTGAACATAATATTTATCATATTGATATAGGGCTCTTTTCCTTTTTTTTTGTGACAGAGTCTCACTTTGTTGCTCTTGGTTGCGTGCCATGGCATCATAGCTTTCAGCAACTTCAAACTCTTGAGCTCAAGCTGTCCTCTTGCCTCAGCCTCCCGAGTAGCTGGGACTATAGGTGCCCTCCCCAATCCCCAGCTAGTCTTTCTATTTTTAGTGGAGATGGAGGTCTCACTCTTTCTCAGGCTGGTCTTGAACCCCTGAGTTCAAACAGTCCACTGGCCTCCATCTCCCAGAGTGCTCGGATTATGGGTGTGAGCCACCATGCCCTGCCTTGATATAGAGCTCTTATTGATTCACTTGATGGCTGCTTCTCTTGGAGGAGATAGAGTTTTGTCTATCTTTATGCTCCTATTATCTAGTACTTTCTAGTACAAATAAGCGTTCATGTTCAATAAGGGTTTAGTGCATAATTTAGATGTATTTATATAAATTGTAATAATATATACCAATAACAAGTCATGCTGAGCACCTCTTATAATTGCAGATGTCAAATATGCTTTGAGTATTACAAATTTAATACAGTTTTTTCCTTTCTTAAAGTGTGTATACATTTGTTGGTCACCCTGTGTATATATATATATCTGCTTTCCTTTCTATATTATGAATGTCTATATGAATATCATTTTTGCTTTTTTGAGAAATTCATCTCTTTACACATTATAGTTCAAGTTTAATGTAGGTTAAATTGCCAAAAATATGAAAGAGTTAGGATGAGAAGACTTTTAGCTGACGTGTCTCCAGATTCTATATGCAATATTGACTTTGTATTTTGCAATGTGCAGTTACTATAACTGTATATGATTTTAATAAAAATATTTCACATTTTGAAGTGCCTTTGTGCCATAGACTGCACTAAACACACTGCAAGGATTTTTGCAATTTTCACAACCTACAATGTGAGTTTTATTGTTAGTTGTGTTTTTATGAAACAAAATACTGATGTTTGACCAAGGAGGGTCACATACTTAGTGACGAATTTGGGATTCATACTTATTAGATTATTATATTAAAAACAATTTTGGGAAGAAAAAAACATTTAACCAATGGATTTTAGTTGCCAAGAACATGTCAACATTTAGAATAATATTCAGAAAAGTCAATGAAGGCTGGATACAGTGAATGTTCTTGTCTCAGAAATAAGGTGCAAACAAATTGTCTAGGGTTGTCCCAAGATAGAGTGACTTTGTGAAGCTTTAATAATGTGTCACAGCTTTTTAGCAGGAAAGGAAAATATGCATATTATATGTCATTGGTTCTGGAGAAGAGCTCATTCTAAGCTGGAAAGCTGACATAATTCCTTGTCTGTTGTTAGGCTGTCAAAAGTCAGGATAAAAGGTGGTAGTTACCATTGAATGAATTGAGTCTCCCATGCTCCTAGGACCCTGGTTCTTCAAGACCAAGAGTTAAAAAGAGCGTGTTTTTTTTTCCTTTGAAGTAACGAAAGCATTTGCTTACTTCTTTTCACTGCTGGTTATAGTTCTGTGTACTAACAGCACATCCAAACAGGAAAGAATTTTGTTCTAGGCCCATTTGATATGGAAGTTGCTAAGTTTAATTTAGGCTTCAGATTCTAATAAATAAAATCCAGGCTATAGGCGTCATGAGTAACATTATTGTCATTAGTGACTTAGGGATTCTTTTTAATCTATAAATTTATAATTAAGATGTCTTCCTCTGTAAATTTATAATTATGATATCTTAGTCTGGGTCCAACCACATGTCCCCTTACCACTTAAAGTTGACCCTGAGTTAAGGACTTGATGCAAGACGTTATGAACTAAGGGTGTTTAACCTCCAAATTCGTATGTTTATGGTATTTGGAAGTGGGGCCTTACTAAGGTAATTCGGATTAAAATAGGTCATTAGGGTGGGGCACCCGTGATTATATTAATGCCCTTATAAAGAGAGGAAGGGAGGTCTCTCTTTCTGCCTTGTGAGGATATAGCTGGCAACTTAATCTTGGCCTTCTAGCCTGCAGAACGGTGAGAAATAAATGTTTGTTGTAAAGTTGCCCAGTCTATGGTATTCTGTTATAGCATCCCAAACTAACTAAGATACGGGGAGTTTATTTTGGAGATGATCATAGATAAAAGAAGTGTGGGACTAAGGAGAAAGATATAAGGAAGGAAGAAAAACCATAAAGTGTATGTTAATGAGCTGTTTATTGCTTAGAATTATCCTACTGAAGGATGAGGAAGTTGAGACATTTATCCATAGAATTTAATCCCCCATAGGATGAAGATTACCTTGGGGGGCATAGACTCCCTCACATTTCTGGGTTGCAACTGCATGTGGCTAAGTTTCTTTCCCCAGATTTTGAGAAAGCCGTATAGAGAGGAACCAAAGGACTTTGGTGAAAATGCCAGAGCTGTCCACCACATCAGTGCTGAAAATAGGTGGACCGAGGGGACATGGAACAATTAATCACAAGTTTGTTACCTGCTGGCTACAGGTAACAAAAAGGCTTCCTAGGAATAGTGTCCAAAATGATGAAATGAATTGTTTATGCTCTACTAATTCTTTTATATGTTTCTGTATGCTTTTGTGTGTGTTTTGAGAGATTATAACCACATCCAGTGTTATTCAGTCTAAAGTTGGTATTAGTGCCAACCTTTCATCATTAAAAATTGGCAAAAATTCATACTTTATGGGGGCAAGACATGATTGCAAGAGGGACTTTACCTAACAATTGCAATCAGTGTTAGTGGCTTATTGTACCCTCAATGAATCCCCAACAATAAAAAAAGAAAAATTGTCAAAAAAAAAAAAATTGGCAAAATGCCAATTTCTGGCAAGTTTTGAAAAGACCACAAACAAGAATGAAAATTTTAGTTTTAAAGTTCACTAATAAGTCAGTTTCACTAAATATCAGGCCATTGGATGGGAATAGGTGCATATAAGACTAGAAAATGACCTGCATTTAATATAATGGCATTCAGAAATTTTGATTTAAAACAATCACCTTAATTGTTATTTATTATTGCAGAAAATATGAAAAACCTAAATTAAAATATAAAGAGGCTGTATCACATAGGAGCTTGCACTCCAAAATAATCAGTTTCTATTGATATAATTCTTACCAATCAAAAGTTCTTATTATAGATGTGTGAGGGTAATTTTTTTCATTTCAGTAATAAATGCCAGTTCCTTACTGAGTGGCGGACAAGGAAACTATATTTATTGAATGCTTTATATTTGCTAGACATAGAGTTGGATGTTCTATACACTTTCCCTAATCCATCAGCTCCTGCACTGTTTGTTTTTAGTAAGCCACAATTCCAGCCCTAGAGGCTAGTCTACGTGCATTGGGTACTGCCTAGTGCCTGTCTGCTGTCATTGAGAGAGTGCTTTGTCTTCTACAGGCCCCAAGTGAGCAAGTCAGAAAGGTTAAGGGCAGCCTGGGAAATGCTGAGAAGTGTTTTTTCTAATGGAAATAAAAATGGAATAGAGGTGGGCAGGAGGAAAGAGGGAAATGTGTTAGAGTAAAGCAATGAAAAGGAAATTTCCTTAAATTTATTTTCCTCCCAGCACTATGTTATGTCTGTTCTTAGGTCTGCTTGTTCAAATGACTAGGCATATTTTCCCAATTAAACCATTATTTACAACCTTGCATATCCCAAACATGTAAATAAGCTTCCTTTGGGTTTGTCTGACAGGCATTTACTTTGCTTTATCACTGGTGTTTGAACAACATCACCAGAGATGAAAACAATTCTGCCATACGCCCAGCTCCCTGAAAATGCCTCTTTTACTCCCTTTATCTTTGATTCATTGTTGTAAATAAATAAAACCTGCCCTATTGTGTCCTGCTTCTCCTCCTTTTTCTCTCCAATTCAAGAATTTAATTTTAAAATAGTTATTTTTAGCCTTGTTCTCAACTGTGCCTGCCCCTGTCCCCGCTGTGCTGCTGATTGTCGATAACACAGCTGGCTACAGGGGTGGCAGGCACAATCTGCAAACATTACAGATAAGATTGATTGAAAAGTGGGCTGTATCTGATAGAGACCTCTCTGAGGCCTAGGAAGCAGGAGCTTCCTAAAGAATTTGCTTTTCAGGGCAAAGTTTTTCAACTGCATTTCTGTGGGTTGGGGGTAAAGGCAGATATTACAAAGTGTCCCTTTTGGGGTAGTCTTAGGAGTCAGAGGTGGTCTGAGCAGTAATGGCTTGAAAAAATTGTATTCTCTGGGGTCAGGGAAAGGAATATTTTTGAAACTGTGTAGGAGAAAAGAGTCAAGAGATAGGCCAGATCCAGAGGCAGTCCAAGATGAAGCGAAGCAGAGGTCCCATTCTTATAACCTATTAACCTCACCCTTTGGTGACTTTTGCTTACTTTGCACAGTGTTTTTCTAAAAAAAAAAAAAAAATGTATCTTTATTGTTGTTACTCAATTATATTTTCAATATTCAATTTTGTATTTAACATGAAATTGAATTTTTTACATTATTAGGTTACTATTATAATTAAATGGTACATATTCAAATATATATGTAAAAATTATGTGCTAAGAACTACTTTAAGCTCTTCACAAATATCAAAAAATTTACATCTCATGGCAGCCCTATGAGCTTACATAGGTTCCAATATTGTTTACATTTTATGAATAAGAAAACTAAGGTATGGAGATGTTAAATGACTTATACAATGTCATATATCTGGTATATGATATATCTGGTATATGATATTAAAATAGTAAGATATTTTTAAATATAAAAGTAAAATTTAATATTTCTGGATTTTATTAAATATTCAGAAGTTCTGGTGAATATTGGGCTTTCAATTTTAGAAAGACAATAAATGTTCATTAGATAAGACATACATGCTATGGTTTATCAGAGTCTTTACATATTTCTATTCTCTGTAATCAGTCAACTTATTTATTGTTTTTCTTACTTCAGTAGGTATTTGAGAAAGTAACATTTGGGATAGATCCACAGTTTTTAAAGAAAGGAGATAATGCTTAGCAAAAAAGAGGGAATGGAGAAGACAGTGAGGGCTGGAGGAAGTCCTGAGAAACTGTGTAGAGTACAGTGGTCCTGAACACCCCATCACCCACCTGAGTAGTGATTATAGTAACCTCTCTATTTGGCAATATGCAGTAGATGACTACAGCTGAGTTAAAAGCTAAAGGCATACCTCTGAGTGAAAACTGGATAGAATTTTGAGTCTTATGGGAGGCAATGCTGGTGATCCATGCCCACTCTCTATACATTATAAAGAGGAAGGCATGCTCAAAGTAGCCACTTTGGGCTATCAGCTCTGAGGAGGTGACTTTCATTCTAAAGCATGAATAAAAGTTAGCCAGATGGGGATAGGTCACTACTTATGGCTGTGGAAATTATGCCCTGGAAAGAGCTTTCCTGAGAGAGCTTTAGCAAATGCTGGAGACAGCACAGCAGCAAGAGGAAATGAAGAAAGAATGTATGTTTGGTGAGAGAGGCCTGGAACGTGTTGGAGAGGATACTTGTACTAGTTACATATACTGATTGAAGCATTGGCTTCTGAGTCTCAATTTTCTTCGTTTTTAATGTGGGGATGAAAAAAGTGTTTGCTTCATAGTTTTGCTGTAAAACTTGTGGTAGTAGAAACAAAATTCTTAGCAGAGACTGTGATACATTGTGAACGCTCATCAATATGGCTATTGTGCCATACCAACTTTTTGTTCTGTAGTTATTGGTGTTGATAATGATAATAATGAGGGTAATAGTATGTTTTACTATTGTTATTAGAAATTCCACTTGGGGCCATGGGAAGAGAAAACTTACAGTGTCTCTAAGTGCTCCTTGTGAAGATCCAAATAGCAGAGCCGACAAAGTGACACGTAGATGACGGACTAGGAGCCAGTAAAAAAGAAAAAGCAAAGCAAACAGAACACCAAAAAGCTGCCACTCAAAAATGCTTTGGCAACATTTCCACCTGTAATGAAAATACAGCAAAACAAGTTTCTCTATATCTGTGACTTTTGTAATTGATTGGAGAAAAAAAGAGATATAATTGGCAATTATATCAATAGGCAATTGGTCATTTCTTTCTCATATCCAAAGTAGAGATAGATTCTGAAGTTGACACCTTCCTTCCTTAGAAGCCTCTTTATTGCACTTACCAATTCAGATACTCAGTTATAAATTACTTCTTTGTGCAAATAGTCCAACTCTGCATCAGTGTGATGACCTAAAGGAAAACAAAGTAAGGGCCTCCTGCTAGAACAGTCCCACATTCTGTCAATAATTGTAATCTGAATCTGTCATATTTTGCCCATATTAACATCTGATTTTATTGCTCTCACAAAAGATTGAGAACAAATGTTCTGCTCCTGTGGTCTGTTCTCTCACTCTCACTTTCTATTAGTTCTTTCCTCTAGGAGGCATAAGAGGGCGATGAGCTACAGGAAACAAGCCAAGCCTTATATACTTAAAATCTGGTTCAGAGACTTTTCTTTTTTGCTGTCTTTCTCAGACTGTTGAAAACTGTGGGTTCAACTGGATGACATGTTCAAATGTGGGAGCTCAGGGGACATTTCTCTTTTTTCTTTTTCACTTCTCAGCATTCACCAGTTTTTCTACCACTAATAGCTCTGGAGACTCATTTGGGAAGTGTATATTCTCCTCTCTCAGACCTTGAGGTGACTCATCCTCAGCTCTGGGGGTGGGTGAACAACAAGCCAGGCCAATCAGTTCATTCTTTCTCTGAGGTCACAGCATTTTCTTCAGTGATGGACACATGCCCAAGTCAATCCACTCAGAGGTAATATTTTGACATTTACTGGGGAGATTGGAAGAAAGTTGTTCTCCTTTGTGCTTCTTTTTTAGTTATAAGATGAAAGGCTGTAGCTTTCAGAGACCACACAGAGATTTTTTTTTTTTTTTTTGAGACAGAGTCTTGCTCTGTCACTCCCAGCTGTAGTGCAGTGACATCATCACAGTTTACTGCATCTTCAAAATCCTGGGCTGAAATGATCCTCCTGCCTCAGCCTCCTGAGTGGCTGAGACTACAGGTACATGCCACCATGCCCAGCCAATTTTTTTCTGTTTTTTTTTTTTTTTTGTAGAGATGGGGTGTCATTTTTGCTCAGGCTGTTCTCAAACTCCTGAACTGAAGTGATCCTCCTGCCTTGACCTCCCAGAATGCCAGGACTACATGTGTCAACCATTGTGCCTGGCCTTACATGGTGATATCTTATTTGAGTATTAAACACACACAGATGAAAGCAGAACTAGGGAAAGACAAAGAAATACAGAGATAGAAGTGGATAGATAGAGAGTTGTCTAGAACTAACTTTTCTACTACTAGCTTTTTTAGTTGCATGATTCAACAACATCCCTGTTTACTTAAGCCAGTTTGAGTTGAATCTTCATTAATTTACAATTCTATGAGTCATGACTGAAGTAAACTTACAGCTATCCAAGTCCCACCTCAAGCCAAGCCTTTGAAGTCAGTTTGTTAACTCAGAAGGAGGAAGACAAAGAAAGGAAGAGAGCCATGAAGCCAAATGACCCAGAAACAGAGAGTCACAGCATCCAAGTAGATGGACTGTGCTAACTTGGAGTTGGTTATGAACTACTGGGTATGACAAATGGTATGATGTGTGAATTTAAAGAAATGCAGTAAAAGGTTGCAACTCTTGACAGTGGTTAGAAAGCCCCAGGATGACAACTGAAGTCACATTTCCTGAGGGTGTGTGAAAGATTATCAATTTCAAATTCTGGTCACATTAAGCTGTGTATCTTATTCCTCATTTCCTGTGTCCATAGCATAGTATTAGGAAGGGCATTGACAATTTGCTGGGGTGAGTCATTAATAATTTATGGCTGGGAAATACAATACATGGATCTGTCTTTGGCTTGGGGAGAAGGAGCAGGATGACTGGTGGCAGGTGAATTTAGGCACTGATGCATTAATGCCTCTCAGGAATGCTGTGAGTTTTAGGTGGTTTCAGGTACCACCCTATGTAACTCTCATTTACAATGATGTTGCCAAACGGTCAGCTAGGCAGGTGACAGAGAGTGTAGTGTTTTATAGACAACTGTAAGGAGATTGGAGGCAGCTCATGTCTACATTGCATTATGGATTTTAAGACATACCTCTTGCTACCTCTTCTGCTTTTCCTCCCAAAGCTAAATAATATTGGTTGCTCCCAAGAATCATCTGATGATTTTTATTCCCCCCAAGTTCTTGAGTGCAGAAACTAGTCTTATTCAAAGGTGTATCCTATCCCCAGATTCTAGCACAGTTCTGGCCTATGTTAGGTGAGGAATTAATTTCCTCATTACATCATCCTTGTTTATATGTATTTTGCTAACTCTGATTCTCCTTCTGTAAGATGCTGTTTTTCATTTCAAACTCCACTCAATTCTTCCTCATCTCTCTCCATTTCTCATATAAATGAAGCGAGCCAGCGAGTTCTGGTTTCCTATGAAAAGAGGAACTCAGTCATGGTGGCCAGAGCCAATTGAGTCCTAATTAAATGAAGCATAGAATTGAGCCGGGATGCATTTGTTCTGATTTCAAAAGCCATCTTTCCTTCCTGCCTGATGATTGTGTCTCTTTCAGTGTCAGCACAATGTGGGCAGGGAGGAACTCTCTCTGCTCTGTTCCACTCCACACAGGGATAAAGGAAGATATAAGCACAGAATGCTTTGTGATGAAGTGGAAGCCACTTGTTAAAGCAAGGGGAGAATCGACAATAATAGGAGACTGCCCAAATGGAAAGGATGGGATCACAGGCAGTCGTTCTTTTAGTAGCAGAAACTTTTCACTCCCCAAGAAGCAGGAAAGAAGCCAGCAGAGGTGATTAAGCCAGTGATTGGGATGAAGAGCAGTCTGAGATACAGTCAGTGTGCAGAAGCGACTCAGCAGGCTTGCCGAGTTGGGGCTGAACCTGTGGCTCCATGAACCAACCTGAACACTTCATCACCTGGAATCTGCCGAGAACCAGGGCTTTAAATTTGTTTGTGGCAGTGGACCCTGATCATCAGATATCATCTTTATACCCACTCACACATTCATGCATTCTACAAATATGTATGGAGCTTTCTCCACATGCCAAATTGCTTGCTAGACAATGGGGATTGATAGCTGATTAAGAGGGTCTTTCACCATGGGACTTCTCAAGTTAATGGGGGAAAATGATAAATAATATGATAGTTGGGTGGCACCTGTAGCTCAGTCGGCAGGGCGCCCGCCACATACACCAAGGGGGTGTGTTTGAACCTGGCCCAGCCCAGCTAAAACAACAATGACAAGTGCAACAAAAAAAATAGCCAGGCATTGTGTTGGATGCCTATAGTCCCAGCTACTTGGGAGGCTGAGGCAAGAGAATCGCTTAAGCCCAGGAGTTTGAGGTTGCTGTGAGATTGTGACAACATGGCACTTTACCCAGGGCGACAGTTTGAGACTCTGTCTCAAAAAAAAAAAAAATACGATAGTAAACCTTCCACACCCAGTAGCTATTATTTTTATGTGCTGGTAATACAGGCAAGTACTCATTAGTGATTATTTCATGCACAGGAACATTATTTCATGTTCCTAATAAACGCTAGGAGGTTCTGTTTTTCTCTCTGCTTTACAGGTAGAAAGAAACATGATCGGGAAAAAAAAAAAAAAAAAAAGAAAGAAACATGATCAACATTACCCAAAAATAAGTTGCAAAGCTAGGATTTGAACCTGGGTAGTTAAGAAGCAAGCACAAAATACTGTAACATAACAGGAGTAATTGACTCACTTTTTCTGGGGGGCATTCAGAGAAATATTACCAAATAGATGCCCTTTGATTTGGGTCTTAAAATCTCATTAAGAGTTCACCTGACATACAAAGGTTAATAAGAGGTCATTTCAGCATTTATTTATTTATTTACTTATTTGTGATTTTTGGCCAGGGCTGGGTTGGAACCCACCACCTCTGGCATATGGGACCGGTGCCCTACTCCTTGAGCCACAGGCGCCACCCAGCGTTTCTTTTTTTTTTGGTTGCAGTTTGGCCCAGGCCGGGTTTGAAGCTGCCACCCTCAGTATATGGGGCTGGCCTCCTACCCACTGACTCACAGGCACCACCCAGCATTTTTAATATGTAAGTGTGACTGGCCATAAGAAGTATTTCTGGATTTTTTGGTAAAGGCTATGTAAGTAATGGTCTTCATTGAACAACTTGTTTTGACAATCTGATTTAGTTTTATGGCTTTAAGCAATATAATTTTGGCTTCAGTGTGATATTCTCATCTTACTGATTTTTGTAGGAAAGTGAAAGTATCAGGGAAAGGTTAGAAAGGAGGTGGGTTTGTAAAGAGATATGGGATCAACCAACTCTTAGAATTAGACACAGGATTTAGAGCAAGAATAGCAAAAAGTATAGCAAAGTCATCATGGTAGTTGAGCCCACAATGATTGTCATATGCAAGAATTAGAGTGTGAATGCCTGGTATTATCATTTACCTGATTAGGAGTACATGGGTGTTTCCATTTGACTTAAAAGGGCTGGGTTCCAGAAGACAGAAATGATAGAAGATCCCTTAATTTTACTGGTCCATATGATCCTGATACGACCTTCAAATAAATCATCTTATTTCTGCCTAAATGGTCTCCTGAGCTGCATTCCTGCCCTTCTCCAAGCATTATATATGTCTGCCAGTATCACAATTATTATAAAAAGCAATTTTTTTTTACTTTACTCCTTTGCTTAAAAGTCCTGTAGTCTTCAGAATAAAATCCCAATCCATCAGTAAAGCATATAAGGCTTCTGTTTGACTCTCCAGTTTTTCCCATTTATTTTTTATTTGTATATATTCATAGGTTGCACTTGCATTTTTGCTACATTGATGTGTTGCATAGTGGTGAATTCAGGGCCTTCAGTGCATTCATCACCGGAGCAACACACATTGTATCCAGGAAGCATCTCCTATCAGCTAACCTCCTCTCACTCCCCCACCCCCACGAGTCTCCATTTTCCATCATTTCATACTCTGATTCCATGTGTACACGCACATCATCCAGCTCCCATTTATGAGTGAGAACATGTGGTATTTGTCTGTGTCTGGGTTGTTTCACTTAAGATAATGACATCTGGTTCCAGTCATCTTGCTGCAAAAGACATGATTTCGTTCTTTTTGGCAGCCAAATAATATATCATTGTGTATATACTATATATACCACATTTTCTTTATCCCTTTGACTCTCCAGTTGTAATTATTTTGTAATCTAGAGTCTTCCCTCCTCTCCAACAACAGTGCTAGGCCCTAGAGTCTTTGCCTATCATGTGTATCTTTGCTCTTCCACATTCTTAATACCTCCCTTGTCAGGCTGACTCCTCTTTTCTTATGGATCTCATAGTAAATATCCCTTCTGATCCCCTTAAAGACTAGGTGAAGTCTGTCCCTCCTTTCCCCTCCCCATAGCTCCTGTTTTATCCCTAATCACATAGTCCTGGAAATGACTCTTTGTCTCCTCCATAGCCTATGAGCTTCAGAGCATCTTCCATCATTTTGAATGGGAGGTACTCAATAAATATCCTATGAATAAGTGAATGGATGGATGATAAGATAAGAACAACTTCATCTGAAATGTTATGGAAAAATTTTCCCAGATTTCCAGGATATAGTTTTGGCAATGAAGGGAGGATTGGGATTTTCCTGTTAGAATAAAAGGGACTACCAGAGGATAGAGTCAGGACCCTTTCTGGAAATAGGTAGGAAAAGATGGAGGTAGAGGGAGACAGGGGTGGGTGGATGGGGAGAAAAGACACACACATACACACACCCCTACACATTCTCACATCTCACTAGCTGACCTTTAAAAGGCATTCTCTTTTAGAAACTAAGCAAGATTTTGCTTTCTCCTGCTATACCAGTTTGCCTTTCCAAATAATTCTCCCTCCACCCAGATTACAGCTAAATGTGAATAAATTTATTGGTCTTTCTTTACACAAACTAACGCTCTTTTTATGGTATATATATATATAAAAGGAAAAAGCAGTTTGAAAACATCTAATGGATTGAACCTGTTCCTTGCCCCAGTGTTTAGGAATGGCTGAAATTTAGCTATCCCGGGCCATTGTGTTAGGGGCTGCTGTGATCTGGTTGTTTTTCAATTCTCATTTCCTATCACAGTGATCATGCCATCTGCTTTTTGTCACTTGTTCTTATCAGACATGCCACCATAGGCTACACTAGATATGAGAAGCAGGCAGCCCTGTCTGGTTTGAATTGGACATTCCTGAGGGTTGCACTTACCCATACTCTTGCCATTTAAATTAAAGCTTTTCTTTTTGGCAAGATTAGTCTTTGACCTGGAGTATGAGAACAGCACATTGAGAAATATCGGGAAAAAAGGGCCAAATCTGTGCTTTTGTCCAGAAAGCAATCATATGTCTATGTATTCTGCAATTATTCACAACTCTCAGTGATGCAGTTTTAACTTGTTTAGGAACAGAACACACTTAACTATAACCTATTATCTAAATGTAAGTCTAGCCTCTCAAAAAGTATAAGGATTTGGTGGCCAAAAGTAGTACCCTATTCAAAATCAGCATTTTGGTGTTTGATAATGTTCTCTGGCTCAGTGATTGAATCTCTGGTCCAGGGAATAATGTTAGTGGTTGGCATTAATTCAATCAGATGACTTCTAAGATCTTAGATCTTAAAGATGCCTGCACCAATCACTTCTTGATCTTTCCATGAATATGCCTCAGTTTACTCATTTGTGGCCCTCAATCCTGAACCTGTGGAGGAATTTGGTGTTCAGTGGAAGATGTCCACTTTATCCTGCATATAAGAATGATTACTTTCCATGACCTTCCAGCCACAGAATAGATTCTAGATTAGGGGCAGACCGTTGGCAAAGATAAAGAGCAGAAATGGACTGGAAGTGGACCCTAGCATTAGTGGAATTCTGATGTTAGTTCTTTGCTTGTTTAGCTGTGTTGTCATTGCTGATATAATCCAGAGATGCTGAAATTCTCCTTTGTTCTGGGACTAAGACCAGAAGGAGAGTTTTTATTATAACTCTTCTCTTCTGGTAATAATGAAAATGAAATATTAAGAGCTCTTCATTATAGGCCTTAGGGAAATACGCAAATATGTTACAACTTTCTAAAATATGTCCTGATTAAATATCTCATTTCTCTACTTCCATAATCGGGAGATAATAGACCAGCTGATTGTGCTAAATGGATTCCAGCAAGCCTTGCTGTCTTGTTCCATCAGGAGGGAATACTTATTTTTCCTTTGTGTCATCTTTGTCTACGAAGAATAACTCATTTCTACTTTTCAAAGTAAATTTCTTAAAAAGAAAGAGAAAAAACTTAAAGCTCCATTTCTGAATTATATAAGAATATTTATATATGTATGTATAGATACAGATATGAATATATATATGCATTGACTCATAATGTTGAAAGCAGTTTTTCTGTTTAAGGAGATTAAAGAATGTTTTCAAGTCCCTCATAAGGCTCTTTTTTCTTTTGTTTGTCTTGTTTTGGGGTAAAATTAGTGAATTTTTATGAACAAAAGAAAATTTGTAAAAAATTTAATACTATTTCCTGAATTGCTCACATATTATTTGTTTTAAATTCCCAAATATCTTCTATATCATGTACCTAGGAAGAAGAATCCAGTTAAATTCAAAAAAGAAGGATGGAGCTTATACTATATGCCAAACATTGAACTGAGATATGGATATATGAGGCTAAGATAAGACTCTAAGGGAAGACTCTTGTACGTCTTAATGTTTAATGCAGTAGTAGTAAAAATACATAAAGGTTCTGGAGATGGAGAAATTACCTTTATTTGGAATAAGCAGGGAATGTCCCTCAGAATAGCCTGAACAGAGTTTTGAAGAATGAGTACAACTTTACCATCCAGAGATAGTGATGGTGGTCATCCCTGGCAGAGGAAGCAGCATGAGCAAAGGAAATAATGCTCAGTACTGCATCATGTGTAAGGGTAAATGCAGTGCTTTTGAACTGCTGGAGTATAAGACCAAAAATCACATTATAACAAAGATATTTGTACCAGAATGTTTATTGCAGCCCAACTCATAATTGCTAAGTCATGGAAAAAGCCCAAGTGCCTATCGATCCATGAATGCATTAATAAACTGTGGTATATGTACACCATGGAATATTATGCAGCCTTAAAGAAAGATGGAGACTTTACCTCTTTCATGTTTACATGGATGGAGCTGGAACATATTCTTCTTAGTAAAGTATCTCAAGAATGGAAGAAAAAGTATCCAATGTACTCAGCTCTACTATGAAACTAATTTATGGCTTTCACATGAAAGCTATAACCTAGTTATAACCCAAGAATAGGGGGAAGGGGGAGAGGGAGGGGAGGGAGGGAGGGGGGAGGATGGGCGGAGGAAGAGTGATTGGTGGGATTACACCTGCGGTGCATCTTACAAGGGTATATGTGAAACTTAGTAAATGTAGAATGTAAATGTCTTAACACAATAACTAAGAAAATTCCAGGAAGGCCATGTTAACCAGTGCGAGGAAAATGTGTCAGACGGTCTATAAAACCAGTGTATGATGCCCCATGATCGCATTAATGTACACAGCTATGATTTAATCAAAAAATAAAAAAGAAGAAAAAGAAAGCTATAACCCAGTTATAACCTAAGAATATGGGGAAGGGGGAGAGGGAGGAGAGGGAGGGGGAGAATGGGCGGAGGGAGGGTGATTGGTGGGATTAAAACTGCAGTGCATCTTACAAGGGTACATGTGAAACTTAGTAAATGTAGAATATAAATGTCTTAACACAATAACTAAAAAAATGCCAGGAAGGCTATGTTAACCAGTGTGAGGAAAATGTGTCAAACGGTCTATAAAACCAGTGTATGGTGCCCCATGATCGCATTAATGTACACAGCTATGATTCAATATTAAAAAAAAAGCAAAAAACTGAGGCAAGAGGATTGCTTGAGCCCAAGAGTTGGAGGTTGCTGTGAGCTATGACGCTACAGCACTCTACCCAAGGTGACAGCTTGAGACTCTGTCTCACAAAAAAAAAAAATAAATAAAAATAAAAGAAGTACTGGAGTATAAGAATTGGAACAGCATGAGGGCTAAAGATCAATACAAGTTCATATTATGAAGATCCGTGAAAACTAGTCAAGGAACCTGCTCTTTATCTTATAGGAAATGGGAGGATCATAAAAGGGATCAAGAAAAAGAAATGAAAATGGCAATTAGTAACTACCAAGACCATAGCTTTACTCCCGTCCAGAGATTTGCTACTTAGCCACAGGAACACGGGTGGTGATCATACTTCGGAAGAAGCCTGCCAGAATTCATTAAGACCAATGCTTAATCTCAACTGACAACATCAATGTCAAAACCAGACCTTGGAGCTGGCAGTATTCCAGCAGTGAAGTCTTTGGAGCTTGCATAAACTGGTTCAATAAATAATCCTGCTGTGAAACACAGAGCTTGGTATTTAGAAGGGTTTTAGCTGGCATATCCACAAAGCTGCAGCTTCCTGTCCACTGACTAATTCCACTGTGAAATGTTGAAATATAGCTCTTAGCTCCAAGAAAGCACTGTGGACTTCTATTTGCATGCAAATTATTGCCATTCATGTGTGAACTACAGCCCATAATGGCTCAGCTAGATGGAATAATTTGGGGTGGGGCCATCCTCCTTGCTAAAGGCCACTGGTATCCACACAGGCTGCAGTGTAGCTCATTCCTATTTTCCATGGCACCGCTTGGGAAACAGTCATCTTAATAACGGACCTCAAGGAAAGGAAACAATATTCTACCTGTTGGGGGTCAGGGGGCCTGATTCCCAGACCTGATTCAGTTGACCTGGTTTGACTACTCAGCTGAGCTAGAAAGCAACTGAGGCACAAGGTAATTGAAAATAAAAATGAATGGAAACTGGAAATAAAATTGGAACAGCACAGGCAGCATGAATAGATAGCAAAGTAACTTACATAAGTTTCAGTGTAAAAGAGAAATTTTGTTTAGGAAGAACAAAGAGGAAGTTTAGAGCACTTCCAAAGAGAGTTTAGAAGTAGGTCCCTCTCATGATGGAAAGGGAGAGAGATGGAGACAAAAAGGCCTGCAGGAGTATAAATATTCTCTGCATTTGAAATTGGTTGTAAGTCTTTCATTGGCCTCTCTGCGTCTCCAGGCAGTATTGTCCTTTTATATATATATATATATTTTGTCCTTTTATATATATATATATTTTGAGACAGAGTCTCACCTTGTTGCCCTCAGTAGGGTGCTGTGACATCATCGCTCACAGCAACCTCAAACTCTTGGGCTTAAACTTCTCTTGCTCCAGCCTCCCAAGTAGCTGGGACTATAGGCACGAGCCGCAATGCCTGCCTATTTTTTTTTTTTTTTTTTTAGAGAGGAGGTCTGGCTCTGGCTCTGGCTCATGCTGGTCTCAACTCATAAGCTTAGGCAATTCACCTGCCTTCGCCTCCCAGAGTGCTAGGATTACAGGCTTGAGCCACCATGCTGGGCTTCTGTTGGTTCTTGATTGTCTCTTTCTATTAGTCATTGGTTACCTAGGTTACTTCATACCTACATTCTTATGCAATTTATTGGTACATTCTTATGTAGGTATGGAGACTTCCTGGTTCCACAGACCAGGTTTTCCTCCCACAGGCTATTTTATCCCCTTTCTTTGTGTCCCTTCTCATTACCCTGTCATCATCTAGTAAACAAAATGATGCTAATTAGTGTAATACTGAGCTAATGTAATATTTGGTGCATTTAGTAAATTGAATCATAGATATTAAGAGGGATAACAGGAGACATGGTATATTGATAGATCAAGGAAACACCCTTGGATCTTTAAAGGGTACAGATTGCAGGCAGTTTTCAAGGACAACCATTGTGGTTTCAGCCTGGGCAGCCATGCCTTGTGGTTGTTAGGAGTGTATGTCTCTACAATCAGAATGCTTGCATTTCAGTGACAGCTCCACTTCTTTTTTTTTTTTTTTTTAGGAGGGCATGAAATAATTTATTTCTCACAAAATAAGGTTTCTGAGAAAATTGGAGCAAGCTACCCAAGTTAGTCTCATAGTGTTGCAGGAAGACGAGGCCCAAAAGAGAGAAAGAGCACCCAAACACCGCGTTTATAAGAGGAAGGGCTTTATCCACTGGCCGGGAGCTTACGGCATAGAAGAATTCCAAATGGCCATGCTCCCCAACTGGCTTGGTCTTTCCCTTTTTATACACACTCAAAAAGTTCCACCCCACAGGTACTCTTCCCATTGGCCAGTTTAATCAAGCGGGAGATGCTATTCCAGCCCTACAGAACTACAGGATTTCACAGAACGTGAAAGTTTCCAAGTTCCAGAAAGTCAAGTCTACAAATTCCCAAGAGTGGGTCACCGTGGACAGGACCCTGCAGGTGTATCTTTGTGTTCTCCTCGAGAAGACCTGTTCTCCTAGACCTCACCCTTCTTGGGTATCCTCCCTTAATAGAGTGTGATAGAGTAGGGTGAGGAGACTGCCTGGCTTGAGGTCTTTATGATGGTTGGGGTGAAGCTGCAGGGAATGGTACTTGTGTGGCTTAAATTTCCTATCAAGCACTAAAGCGTGGAGAGACTAGCCCCTATGTGGAGCAGCATGGAAGGGAAAAGGACGAAGGTTATCAACTGCCAGCAAATATCCAAAAATGAAGCCCGATGATTTATTACACTACATTTGTTTTATATTTTGTCAAGAAAGGAGAGTTTGGGTTGAGGTGCAGCTCCACTTCTTACTAGTCAGAAGAATCTGAGTAAGTCACTTAAATTTCCTAAGTGTCATCTTTGTTATCTGCAAAGTGAAGATGATAGTAGACGATTGAGTTGAATCCATATCAGGTAGGTTTGATTTAAGTAGTTTAGCAACTGCCTAATACGAGGTCAGACAATTAAGTTAGTGAGCTCATCTAGGAAAAGCACTACATACCTCATTGCTAAATGTCACCATGGTCATCTTTTTTTAAAATTTATTTTATTTATTTTTTATTAAATCATAGCTGTGTACATTGATATAATCATGGGGCATCATTAACTAGCTTCACACACCGTTTAACCATGGTCATCTTTGAAGTACTCTCCTAGGGAAGCTATGCACCAGCAACTAGTCCACCCTTCCAAGAACTTTTCCTAGGAGGAGTTCATGAACTTAATTGTCAGACCTTGTATGATGACAGATCTGATGGCCATTCCAGGAAAAGAGTTCCAAAATCGCTTTGAAGAGTGGACTAGGCGCTAGTGACTTGAGGAACGGAATGGGAGATAAAGCTGTTTTAGTCAAGGTGGTCAAAAAAGTTGTTTAAGCAGAAGCTATGGCCATAAAGAGAAGAACAAAGGCAATAGGTAGACCCAGAAGAGAGTCTCTTCCCTCTCCCTCTCCCTTCCCCTCACTCTCCCCTCACCCTCCTGGGTTCTCATTATTCTTTTTTTTTTTTTTAGCCACAACAATGATAAAAACATTTATTTCATACTTATTTCATACACTATAAAAGGGGACAAGTGACTTTGACATTCTCTTAGCAATAGACATAAATAGGTTATCTTTCAACATTTTTAAAGATACAATATTATGCCATAGGACTAAGGGCTGACTTTCCATTACGAGTAAAATTTGTTTATGCATTCATACATCATGCCCAACACTAAACAAACTTGAATTTCAGTAACCTATTCATGTTAACTTCACTGTCTCTTAAGGTGATTGAATGCCTTATAATAAATGCCTTAAAATAAAAATATGGCTGGGCACAGTGCCTGACGCCGGTAAACCTAGCACTCTGGGAGGCAAAGGTGGGTAGATAGCCTGAGCTCACGGGTTCAAGACCAGCCTGAGCCAGAGTGAGACCCTTGTCTCTAAAAAATAGCTAGGTGTAGCTATTTGACTACAGGGGTGCCTGTAGTCCCAGCTACTTGGGAGGCTAAGGCAAGAGAATTGCTTAAGCCCAAGAGTTTGAGGTTGCTGGTGGGCTGTGATGCCACGGCACTCTACCAAGGGTGACAAAGTAAGACTGTCTCAAATTAAAAAAAAAAAAAGAATTCCCAAGAATATATTGTCGTTCATTCATCTTTATAGCCCAACAGCTTCTTGTTCATGTTCAGTGTTTAAAAATACGTATGTTACTTAATAAATAATTGAAAGATTTATATAATTTCAGAATATTAAATGTTTTGGAATGTAGTTCTCCACCTACATTTTATTTTTTTTATTTTATTTATTTTTTTTAATTTTAATTTTTATTTTTATTAAACCATAGCTGTGTACATTAGTATGATCGTGGGGCACCATACACTTGGTTCATAGATCGTTTGACACATTTTCATCACATTAGTTAACATAGCTTCTGTAGCATTTTCTTAGTTAGTTTGCTAAGATCTTTACATTCCACATTTACTAGGATTCACATATACCCTTGTAAGATGCACCGCAGGTGTAATCCCATTAATCCCCTCCTTCCCCCTCCCTCCCCCCTCCCTTCCCTTTCCCCTTTCTCCCTATTCTTAGGTTATAACTGGGATATAGCTTTCATGTGAAGGTCCTACATTAGTTTCATAATAAGGGTGAGTACATTGGGTACTTTTTCTTCCATTCTTGAGACACTTTACTAAGAAGAATATGTTCCAGCTCCATCCATGTAAACATGAAAGAGGTAAAGTCTCCATCTTTCTTTAAGGCTGCATAATATTCCATGGTGTACATATACCACAATTTATTGATCCATTCGTGGATTGATGGGCACTTGGGCTTTTTCCATGACTTAGCAATTATGAATAGGGCTGCAATAAATATTCTGATACAAATATCTTTGTTATGGTGTGATTTTTGGTCTTCTGGGTATATGCCCAGTAGGGGGATTACAGGATTGAATGGCAGATCTATTTTTAGATCTCTAAGTGTTCTCCATATCTCTTTCCAAAAGGAATGTATTAATTTGCATTCCCACCAGCAGTGCAAAAGTGTTCCCTTTTCTCCACATCCACGCCAACA
Source organism: Nycticebus coucang (assembly GCF_027406575.1). Lineage (NCBI taxonomy): Eukaryota > Metazoa > Chordata > Mammalia > Primates > Lorisidae > Nycticebus > Nycticebus coucang. The sequence continues at coordinate 157,393,539 of NC_069781.1, forward strand.
TCTCTGGTCTTGGGATTTTGTGATATAGGCTAGTCTCACTGGAGTTAGATGATATCTCAAAGTAGTTTTGATTTGCATTTCTCTGATGATTAAAGATGATGAGCATTTTTTCATATGTCTGAAGGCCATGCGCCTTTCTTCTTCAGAGAAGTTTCTCTTCAAGTCCCTTGCCCAGCCTGCAATGGGATCCCTTGTTCTTTTCTTGCTAATGCGTTTGAGTTCTCTGTGGATTCTAGTTGTTAAACCCTTGTCGGAGACATAACCTGCAAATATCTTCTCCCATTCTGAAGGCTGTTTGCTTGCTTTACTTACTGTGTTCTTGGCTGTGCAGAAGCTTTTTAGTTTGATCAAGTCCCAATAGTGTATTTTTGAAGCAGCTTCAATTGCCCGGGGGGTCTTTCTCATAAAAAACTCGCCCAACCCAATTTCTTCAAGGGTTTTCCCTACACTCTCTTCTAGTATTTTTATAGTTTCATGTCTTAGGTTTAAATCTTTAATCCAGTGAGAGTCTATCTTGGTTAATGGTGAGAGGTGTGGGTCCAGTTTCAGTCTTCTACAGGTTGCCAGCCAGTTCACCCAGCACCATTTGTTAAATAGGGAATCTTTTCCCCACTGAATGTTTTTAATTGGCTTGTCAAAGATTAAATACCGGTAAGTAGCTGGATTCATCTCTTGGTTCTCTATTCTGTTCCAGACATCTACTTCTCTGTTTTTGTGCCAGTACCATGCTGTTTTGATTACTATCGATTTGTAGTATAGTCTGAGGTCTGGTAGCATGATTCCTCCTGTTTTGTTTTTATTTTTGAGTAATGTCTTGGCTATTTGAGTTTTTTTCTGATTCCATATAAAATGAAGAATTATTTTTTCAAGATCTTTAAAGTATGACAGTGGAGATTTAATGGGGATTGCGTTGAAATTATATATTGCTTTGGGTAGTATGGACATTTTAACAATGTTGATTCTTCCCAACCATGAGCATGGTATATTTTTCCATTTGTTAACATTCTCAGCTATCTCTTTTCTTAGAGTTTCATAGTCCTCTTTATATAGATCTTTCATGTCCTTTGTTAGATAAACTCCCAAGTATTTCATCTCCTTGGCACTACCGTGAATGGGATAGAGTCCTTAATTGTTTTTTCAACTTGACTATTGTTGGTATATATAAAGGCTACCGATTTATGAGTGTTGATTTTGTAACCTGAGACGCTGCTATATTCCTTCATCACTTCTAAGAGTTTTGTAGTAGAGTCCCTAGTATTTTCCAGATATACAATCATATCATCTGCGAAGAGCGAAAGTTTGATCTCTTCTGACCCTATGTGGATACCCTTGATCGCCTTTTCTTCCCTAATTGCGGTGGCTAAAACTTCCATTACAAGGTTAAAGAGCAATGGAGACAATGGGCAGCCTTGTCTGGTTCCAGATCTAAGTGGAAATGATTCTAATTTAACTCCATTCAATATGATATTGGCTGTGGTTTTGCTGTAGATGGCCTCTATCAGTTTAAGAAATGTCCCTTCTATACCAATTTTCTTAAGTGTTCTAATCATGAATGGATGTTGGATGTTATCAAAAGCTTTTTCTGCATCGATTGAGAGAATCATATGGTCTTTGTTTTTTAATTTGTTTATGTGCTGTATTACATTTATAGATTTAAGTATATTGAACCAGCCTTGAGACCCTGGGATAAAACCGACTTGGTCATGATGTATGATTTGTTTGATATGTTGCTGGATTCTCTTTGTTAGAATCTTGTTGAATATTTTTGCATCTATATTTATTAGTGATATTGGTCTATAATTTTCTTTTCTTGTTGGGTCTTTTCCTGGTTTGGGGATCAGTGTGATGTTTGCTTCATAGAATGTGTTGGGTAGTCTTCCTTCTTTTTCTACCTTTTGGAACAGGTTGAGTAGTATAGGTACTAATTCCTCTTTAAAGGTTTGGTAGAATTCTGTTGTGAAACCATCTAGTCCTGGGCTTTTCTTTTTGGGGAGATTTTGTATGGTTGATGATATTTCTGAACTTGATATGGGCCTGTTCAACATTTCCACTTATTTTTGATTAAGTCTTGGAAGGTGATGTGTTTCCAAGTAACGGTCGATTTCCTTCAGATTTTCGTATTTCTGAGAGTATAGTTTCTTGTAATATTCATTAAGGATTTTTTGGATTTCTGAGGAGTCTGTTGTTATTTCGTCTTTGTTATTTCTGATTGATGAGATCAGAGATTTTACTCTTTTTTTCCTGATTAGGTTGGCCAAAGGTTTATCTATTTTGTTGACCTTTTCAAAAAAACCAGCTTTTTGATTTATTGATCTGTTGTATTGTTCTTTTGTTTTCAATTTCATTTTAGTTCTGCTCTGATTTTGGTTATTTCTTTTCTTTTACTGGATTTGGGGTTGGATTGTTCTTCCATTTCCAGTCTCTTGAGATGTCCCATTAAGTTGCTTACTTCCTCTTTTTCCGTTCTCGTGAGGAAGGCTTGTAGTGCTATAAATTTCCCTCTTAGAACTGCCTTTGCTGTGTCCCAGAGGTTCTGATAGTTCGTGTCTTCATTGTCGTTTTGTTCCAGAAATTTGGCAGTTTCCTTCTTGATCTCATCTCTGACCCAGCTATCATTCAGCATAAGGTTATTTAACTTCCATGTTTTTGTATGAGTATGCAGATTCCTGTTGTTACTCATCTCAAGTTTTATTCCACGATGGTCCGAGAAGATGCATGGAATAATTTCTATTCCTTTAAATTTTCTGAGGTTAGACTTGTGACCTAAGATGTGATCGATTCTGGAGTAAGTTCCGTGGGCTGATGAGAAGTATGTGTATTCAGTTTTGTTGGGATGAAATGTTCTGTAGATGTCAGCTAAATCTAAATGCTGGATGGTTAGATTTAAATCTAGAATTTCTTTACTCAGCTTTTTGTTGGAGGATCGATCCATAGCTGCCAAAGGAGTGTTAAAATCTCCGACTATTATAGAGTTGGAGGAAACAAGTTGCTCATGTCTGTTAGAGTTTCTCTTATAAATTGAGGTGCATTCTGGTTGGGTGCATAGATATTAATAATTGAATCTCATCATATTGAGTCTTACCCTTAACAAATATGAAGTGACCATTTTTGTCCTTCCTTACTTTTGTTGGTTTAAAGCCTATTGTGTCCTCAAATAAAATTGCAACTCCTCCTTTTTTCTGGTTACCATTTGCCTGAAATATGGATTACCATCCTTTCACCCTGAGTCTGTATTTGTCTTTTAAGTTAAGACGTGACTCTTGTATGCAACAAATGTCTGGCCTGAGTTTTTGTATCCAGTCAGCTAACCTATGTCTCTTTAGAGGGCAGTTTAAGCCATTCACATTAATGGAGAGCATTGATAAGTTTGGTGAAATTTGGGGTATTGAGTTTTTTGAAAGTCCAGTGGGCATTTTTAATCCTTTTACCATTGTGGAAGTTAGCGTTTGATCAGAAGTTTCTGAGTGAGTTTACTTTTGTAGTAGAGGATTGGGTTGGTTATTATGGAGGATAGGTCTGAGAATATCCTGAAGAGCTGGTTTAGTTATGGCAAATTTCTTTAGCATATGTATGTCATTAAAGTATTTAATTTCTCTGTCGTAAATGAAACTCAGTTTAGCTGGGTACAAGATCCGGGGTTGAAAGTTATTTTGCTTGAGGAGATTAAACGTTGATAACCACCCTCTTCTGGCTTGAAAAGTTTCAGCAGAGAGATCTGCAGTCATTCTAATGTTCTTCCCTTTGAAGGTAATAGATTTCTTTCTCCTGGCAGCTTTGAGAATTTTCTCCTTCATATTAACTTTAGTGAAGTTAATTATGATATGCCTGGGGGATGTCTTATTGGGGTTGAGTTGTGCTTGGGTTCTGAAGCTATCTGCTATCTGAATTTCAGGTTCTCTAGGCATGTCTGGAAAATTCTCTTTTATAATTTCATGCAGAAGGGCCTCTGCGCCCAGTGAGGCCACTTCATCTGTTTCAGGAATTCCTATGAGACGGATATTTGCCTTCTTCGAGTTATCCCAGAGCTCTCTGAGTGAGTGATCCATTTTTGCTCTCCATTTCTCTTCCTCTTTGAGAGTTTGGGAGCGTTCAAAGGCTTTATCTTCGATGTCGGAGATCCTTTCTTCTGCTTGGTCCATTCTGTTGCTAAGCGATTCCACTGTATTTTTCGTATCTTTGAGGGCTGCAAATTCTTGTTTCAGTGTGTCTAAGTCTTTCGTGGTTTTGTCTTTAAATTTGTTAAATTCTTGAGACAGCTTTTGAATTTCTCCACGAATTCCTAATTCCATTTTGTTAATCTTGTTTGCCATCCAAATTCTGAATTCGATTTCTGACATCTCAGCCAGTTGTTTGTGAATGGGATCTTCAATTACATCTGCCGTATCTTTCCTTGGGGGGGTTGATCTATTCTGGTTATTCATGTTACCAGAGTTTTTCCGCTGATTCCGCCCCATGATTGTTTTACTCCCTTTGATTTTCCTCTGGTGTTTTGTCGAGGACCTGTACAGTGCTGTGGCCTGAGAAACTGGGGTGCTGTTTGGTATAGAGGGGCTAAGTGGTTCTGACTTGTTTTCAGCTGGTTTCTATGTGACCCTAGTGAAACAGTTACTCTGGGTTGAAGTCTCAGCTGGGGAGAAATACCAGCAATTAAGTCACCCCACCCACCACAGGCAACAAATGGAAAAGGAAAATCAAACCTTCCTACAACCACACACCCAGGGCACCACCTGGATAGTCCCCAGGTGAGTGACTCAGTTCAAAAGGTCCAAGTCAGTTGTCTCAGTCAGCAGCTGTCTTGGGTGGGAGAGTTCAAGAGGTCCCTGGGAACTGGGTCACAGGGGTCTGGCGACTGCTCTAATATGGCTTGCTCCAGTGCTGCGTGGAGTCAGGAAGAGCCACCAGTAAATAGATCAGTCTGGGAAGAATGATGCCTCCTTCCCCACCTTGCAGCTCTGTCACACCCAGTCTCTGCTAGCTCCACAGGGCTGTGACCCAGTCAGTTGTCTGCAGTAAGCAGATACTCCAGGGGTTTGCACCTGCCTAAGTCACAGGGTAGTCTGTGTCTGCTCGACTAGGCCGCTATTCTCTGTCTTTATCCAGTAGGGAGTCGTGTGGCCTGTCAACCTCGGGCACCTGATGGAGGCTGGAGGTGTTCACTCAGTTCCAGCCCCACCCTTATTTTATGTTACTGGGTGAAGAGAACAACCCTGTGGGAGTTTGTTTCTGACCTTGCCAGATTCCTCTGCAGAGGAGAGGCTGATTTGAGTTCCCAGAACCTGTGTCTCAGGCCCTGTCTTTAGTCCTGTGGGTTTGTATTCACAGCATGATCAGTTGTTGGCTGTAGCCTCTTGGCCTCCTTTGTCTATAGGCTGGTGATCCCCTAAGGGCCAGGTGCATCTTAGGCTCAGTAGAGCGGTTCTCTGGATCAGCCCCACCCTAGGAGTTTCCCCGCTCTGCGGGTGTGTTTTCTAGTCCCCGTGTTCCACCCAGGTCGGTACCATCTCAGGAAAACCCTTTACTCACGGGGCCTGTGTTTCAGTCCCAGGTCTGTTCCATGGTGGTTACCATCTGAGAAGATGCTCGGCCTCATCTGGTTGCCCAGGAAGACAGGAGGAGAGGCTATGGGATATCTGGGGGTGGGCCTTGTTATTGCTGAAGACGGCTGTTGCTCTGCACCTCAGGGCACCACTGCTCCAGTGTAATTCCCTCTCAGCCAACCATTGTCTTCTCGCTCTTTTGCTACAGAGTCAGCACTGGTCAGCTGCAGTCCAGGTCCTGTCTATACCTCTTGAGAGTTCAGCCAAGAATCTGGACTCCTGAGGGGGCAGGTCTCCAGATCACGGAGTGAGAGTGGAGGGGGGTGTTAGGTGCTCAGGGTTACAGGTCGTAACACCAAGCTCACTGAGACCAAATGAACAAATAAACAGATATAAAGGTTACCAGGCACGTGGGCCCATAGATACAGAGATAGACGGAAACACATAAACATACAAGCAATAGCCACGACAACAGCAATATAAGAACAACTGCAATAAAAATAGTGATAATCGTAAAATAATTGAAAGAAAGGAAAAAAAGAGAAAAAAGTGGTGTTAGAAGGAATATTAAGTGAGAAGAAGAAATTAAAATTAGAAGACATAGAAATAAAAAATATATCTATATAAAATGTAATAATAAAAAATTATCGAAATCTCCTCTAAGGAAATGGTGAGGAAAAATCAGACAAAAAGAAAACAACAGCAAAAAAAAAAAAAACAAAAAAACCCCCCACGAAAACCAAACAAAGCAAAGCAAAACAAAACAAACAAAAGGCACCAACTGCAAAAATATTCTTGTGGTAGAAATATACCTATAAATGTCTATATGTCTGCTGTAGGGATCAACTTTCGTAGGAATATATTCATATTGCAATGTACTTTCTGGACACCAGGTGGCGCTGTGAGTGGTTTTGAGACTTATACCTGGTTTGCAGTTTATACCGTTACCATGGTAACCACCTTCCATGGCCGATTGCCATTTTGGAGTTTCTGTAAAAGTTTGTCGCCTAAGAATTGTTCAACCTCGGCTGTTCTCCTCCGGACAGCATTTGCGACCGACCCTCCCACTCAGTGCAGGTGTCCACGCTTCTGAAGTCCCTCCACTCTGCTCCCAGGTTCCCCCGCAAACTGGCGACTGCAATCGGCCATAAGGGGAGTGGTGCTGAGTTCGCGCGGTATCTCCTGTAGCTGGTTCCCTGGGCTTCAGCAGCCAAAGCCGTCTGCGGCTTCAGTTGCTCCGCAGCCCCAGAAGCCAAAGCCGGATCCTAGGCTTCAAGCCGTTCCGTGGTTGGAGCGCTCGGGGGATTTATTCTGAGTTTTATGGTTCAGAGTTTTGGATGGGTGTCCGCCAGTTCGCTGCGCAGCGTGAACCGCCAGCCCCCTCCAACACCTGGGGGAAAGGTGCCCGCCCTTTTGGGTAGTTCAAAATGTCTGTTTCCCGGGCAGGATCCCTTCCCTTCAATTGTCCAACAGTTTGCCCAGCTGCCTGTGGTTTTGAGTGGCTCTCCTTTCGGATGCCTCCCTCAGTTCAGGATTAATACTTGTCAATTGGATTTTGTCAGCCTTTACAAGCTGCTGACCTCCGTGGGGGAGGGGCCTGCTGGCCGGCATGGCCGAGCAGGGATGAATCTCTACAACAGAGTCTGTGATTTTAAATTACCCCTCATATATAGCAAACCGCCAGTTTGCTGGGCATCTCCAGCTGTCTGTCCACTCCAATAATCCACACACAGGGAAGGTCCAGACTGCCTTTCCTCTCACCTGGTGGCTTGGGAGAGGTGGGCTACATGTCCGTCCTGTCCGCCATCATGCTCCGCCTCCTCGGTTCTCATTATTCTAACAGGAAGCTAGAAGATAAGCAAATTAAGTAATGACGTCTCCTCATGCACCCTGAAAATTGTATTATATTCACATTCATTTGTCTCTTTATGATGTCTTCTTCATTAGTATGTAAGTCTTTGGGACTAGGAACTCACATTTTACTGGCATTGTTAAATTTACCAAGCCCTTGAACCATGTCTGGATCATAGTGGACAAAATATGCTTTTTGATGTTAATTAAAATTAATTAATTTTTAAAAGAGGGATCCCAGTCTGTTGCACAGGCTGGAGGGCAGTGATGTGATCATAGCTAACTACAGCCTTGAACTCCTGGGCTCAAGTAATCCTCTCCATCTCAGCCTCCCCAAATTTTTGGGATTACAGGTGTGAACTACCATGTCCAGTTCTTTTTGATGGTATCTTGATGCATAAATCCAATGTCTTTCCTCCTTCCCCCTTAGATGTCTCTTTTCCTGGCTCTTGTAATATGCTGGTTATCTAAGCTGTACCAGACCATAAACCTCTTGGCTTAAACTCAGGTAGTATGACTTTTCCAATGCAGAGGAGAACGTCACATTTGTTCAGGAGTTGTACCAACTGATTTGTTTTATAAAACATCATGAAATCTGTATGAATTAGGTGTGAAATAATGGCATATGTAACTGTGTGAAAAACCATATACCATTATATATATGAGTAATGGATACCAAAAGCATTTAAGAAAAGTTTATAGGGAGAAATAAAATCTGAATATTCTGTTCAATGACTTATTAGGGATATTTTTAGTAAGAATTTGAGACAAAGGATCAATTATTCTATTACAGTTTTAGAACCTCTTGGACAATTTTGAACATGGTAGTGTGAGAATTATTATCAAAGGCATTAGAGCCAAAAAGAGGTAAGAAAGGTTTTTTGTTTGCCTAGTGATAAACTTTTGGAAACATTTTCCAGTTAGTTTGAAATACTTTAAGAAATGAGTCACTTACTCTTTCTCTTGTATGAATATTCTGTTACTATCTAATAGAAGTGACAAGGAAATTTTTTTTCTCTGATCTAGAGCTTAAGCTTTTTTTTTCACCCCATCACTCTTACTTACATCTTGTTCATGTTAAATATTCACTCTCCATTTTCAGTCTTGCTCACTACAGCCGTATTTCTGCAATTGGTGAACTGGATTAAATTCTTCTGTCTTTTTTTTGGTGTGGCCATTCCTGTTCCTTTTATTCTTTTGGGGGATTTCTCCAGTTTAACTTCATATTTGGGAGTTAAAGTGCTCATTCCACTCAGGTCCACCAACTCATTTTTAGGCAGAGATGTGTTAAGCCTGCTTCATTTCAGATGTAGACAAAATTTATTGGACTTTTGCCCATGCAAAATGAGTGTGGCTTTTTGCACACACTGTCTCATTCATCCCCATAGCAACCCTGTGATGTGCACACTATTATTCTCATTTTAGAGGTGAAAAAATTAGATCAGATAGAAGACCTGATTTTGAATCTCAGTTCTGTCTTACTGACTCTGAATTCTGCTCTACCATGTAAGCCAAAAAAGTTCTTTTTGGCCACCACTTCACATTACAAGCTAAGATCTAATTGACTTTTCATTCTCACTCCCGGATCTCTTAGAAATAATACTTTGGAAGCCCCTTAATAAATAACATCATAAAAATTATTTTTTCCCCATCAATTTCTTCTCTAATACCACTCCCCACACATCCTGCTTTCAGCTTTCACTTTACCATGCTGCAGTTTAGGTAGTTCATTTGGGTCTAATATCTTACCTTTGTGGGTTTCCTTTGATAATTTAGCTGTCTTCACTAGTATTTGCAATGCCCCATGTATTACCATTTGTGAATTTCATTAACAAGATACTTACTTCCTCTTTCAGATCATTAATAAAGATGCTAAATGAAACTCAATCCATCAGTCCCTATGCCACCCTGCTAGAAAACTCGGTACTCAGAGGTTTGTGATTATTCCTGGTTCGTGACTCTTGAGCCAGTTCCCAAATCATCTGAGAGTACTTATAGCCAAGACAATTTCAATTAATTCTGCAAGGAGAATTTCATGAGCAAAAACAGCACCTGCTTCTCTAAAACTAAGATGGATCACTTGCATTCACTTAACCTACTAAAATTAAAGCTGTGTCCAAGTAGCAATTAAGGGACATTTCTCTGGCGATATTCAATCCTTTTTAGATTTCTATTTACCTCTTATTTTCTGTGACCAAGACTTGTTTCTTAAATATGTCTAATTTTTAGTTCCACATTTGAAAATCAGTATGACTATACATGTTCTTTTTCTTCCAAATTTAGATGGTTCATTTCAATTTAATTTGTTTTTTCTCTATTGCAGCTAATAATTTTCTTGTACACAGTTTATGCTGGAAACAAAAATATTATGATCAGTATTGTGTAATAAAAATTGTGCAGGCTTTGGAGTCAGTGGACTTACATTTCAAATCTGCTCCACCACTTCCTGGTTGTTTGATCTCCCACAAATAACTTCTCTTTGTTTATACAAGCCTCAGAATAATTTCTATCAGATAGTAAATCTATAAAATCAACAAAAACATAGGGATAGTGATTCCTGTCTCGCTGGTTTTTAGAATTTTCACGAAGATTAGCGTTAATGGGATGTATTAAGTACTCAACAAAAAGTAGCCATTATTTAACTGAATTTTTCTCTTTCATTTGTGAAGACTTCTGGACCTATTTAAATATTCATATATGTATGTTCAATGAATTAATTTAAAACAATAGTCAAAAGCCCAATAAGAAAAAATAAGAAAGTCAAATATGAAAAAAATGAGCAAACTCCCTGAGGAATTAATGAATTTCACATAAAAACCAATGATATTATGTTTCTTTCTTTTTTTTTTTTAAGAGACAGAGTCTCACTTTATCACCCTCGGTAGAGTGCCATGGCATCACACAGCTCACAGCAACCTCCAACTCCTGGGCTTAAGCGATTCTCTTGCCTCAGCCTCCCAAGTAGCTGGGACTACAGGCGCCCGCCACAACGCCCAGCTGTTTTTTGGTTGCAGTTCAGCCGGTTTGAACCTACCACCCTCGGTATATGGTGCCGGCGCCTTACCAACTGAGCTACAGGTGCCGCCCGATATTCTGTTTTAATACCCACCAGACTTCCAAAAATTTAATTGGTCAAGACTTTACATTATCAAAGTTGGCAAAGAAGTATGGAAATAAGAATTCATACACTCTTTGTGGTAACATAAAGAACCTTTTCTTTCCTAGTTGTTTTAAACTGTTTTTTCAGAGTTGAATGGCAACATGACTCTATGATCTTCTTAATACCCTGAAAGAATCTCAGATATGTGCAAAGAGAGATTCATTTTACAACAATGTTCATTGCTGTACTGGTTGTTATTGTAAAGGAATAGAAGAAAACAACTAATTGGAATGCATAAATGGATATATAAACTATGACATTCATTAATTTAGTTCTATTATTAGTTAGGCATTAATTAGATGGAATGTAATAGAAAACTCATGTACCTTATTTTAAACAAAATGTGAACTCTGCTTTTCTCACTTCATATGAAGTTCAGGGGCAGGCTGCTTATTAGGATAGCTCCACAAGGTCGTTGAGAAACCCAACTTCTTTATGTCCCACTCTGTTATGTCTGTCAGGTAGCACTTTTTCCTTTTGGTTGCAGAATGGCCATACTGTCACCGTGAATTTCATCCTCATTCTAGGCAGGAAAAAAGTGAAGAAGAAAGAAATGAAGAGGAGGCGGCTGAGATATCAAGAACTTTCTTGAGCAATCCCAACTAGACTTTGCTTATATTTCATTAGCTAGCACTCTACCAGAGAGCTCAATCTAGCTGCAAGAGATCTGGAAAATATTGTCTACTTTTGCAGGGCACATAATTGCATTGAAAAAATATTTTGTTTCTCTTAGTAAGAAAAAGGGGGGCATGGTATTGGGTAGTCAACTGGCAATCACTGTCCCTTCTATTTAGGAGTTGAAAGAATGAACTTTACCCATATTCAATGTGGATACATCTCAAAAACACAATTTGGGTGAAAATATACAACAGAACAATATCCATGGTATGATACAATTTATATGATTTTTAAAAACATCACACGTAATATGATGGTATCTATTATGTATGAATACCTCTGTATGCATTAAAAAAGCAAAAACATGTTTAGAAAAGTTATACAACTTGGGAGAGCAGGAGAGGGTGGAAAAAATCAGAGCTGACTATAAGGGGAGTTCAGACTGTTTCTTTAGTGTATGATTACTAGTCAGTGGTTCCTAAATTAAATAAAAGATAAATCATTATGAACATATTTTATAAAATTATATATAGGCATACTTCCAGGTGCCTATTTTTCAGTGGTTTTCTGTTTTCCAAGATCTTTTCTGTACCAAACTTCTTAAATATAAAAGAATGAACTCTGAGGTGATAATTTAATTAAATTGATATAATCATTTTCCAAGAATGAAATCTGTCATTTAATATCTACGATAAATATTTTGAAGAGAAAAATAATAAGAAAACATAAATAGGGATTTGCTTTTGGCAATCTACTAAAATATTTAATTTTGAGTAAAAATGAAATCGTCAGTTCCTTATATTATCCAGTGCCCCTGAACTCTGAAATTCTTTTGGAGGAAATTACAAAGATGAAAAGTAAATGCCATTTGATACAAGAAGACAATTGGATTTTTCTAAAGTAATATGTGTTCTGTTATGAAACTGCTATGAAAACACATTGTTACTCAGGAGTGATAAAGTTTGTAAAATTCTTTCCCAATTTCTAGATCAAGTTTAAAGCTTTAGACTATTTACTGGCAGCAATAAATTGAATGCATTTATTCAATAAATTTTTATTAAACATCTTTTATTTATGCAGTCTTTGCCAGGTGTTAGGATTTCAGATATTATACAATTATTGCCCTGGCATTTAAGAAGCTAATGGAGAACACAAATGTATTAAGAAAAATACAATAAAAGTTATTAAACAAAGTATTATTAATGGTCAGAGAAGAGATTATGACTGCCTTTGAGATGGGAAGATGGAAAAATTTAATTCAGTTAATGATTAGATCAGTCCAGATACTAACAGGAAAAAGAGGGTACACCCCAAACAGGATACTTTGTTGAATAAAGGAGCATTCACAAAATGTGGCCAGGGAATAAAGAAACTACAAGGTAGAGGGACGGAGGGAGGGGTTGGGGCCTTGGTGTGTGCCACACTTTATGGGGGCAAGACATGATTGCAAGAGGGACTTTACCTAACAATTGCAATCAGTGTAACCTGGCTTATTGCACCCTCAATGAATCCCCAACAATAAAAAAAAAAAAAAAAAAGAAACTACAAGGTGTGGTGCACAAACTCCTGCTGGAGGCGGTACCACTTCTAGGCTCAGAGTGAAGAAGGGGAGGGAGAAATGGACAATCTCAGACCTCCTGTCAAAGCTCTCTAGCTGAATACAACCGAAAGGCATAGTTTGACCACTCTTAGATGTCATTCATGCAGGTGACCCTCTTGGGAAAGAGAATGGGGGGGAGAAGGGTGGGGAATGGATGTGGGTGCAAACATAATACCCAGCAGTATGATTTTAGCTGGACCTTGTGAAATAAGAAGAAGCTCACTGAAAAAACTTTGTGAGTAGGTGGGCATGGAGTGGGGAGGGAAGGCCAGACAGTCTGGGTCAGGAAACTGTGTGTGCAAAGAATGAAAGAGGAACTTTAAAGTTTTTTTTTTAATTTTTAATTATTATGGGTACATAATAGTTGTATATACATGTGATATTTTGTACAGGCATACAATGTAAATTAATCAAATCAGGTTAATTAGGGTATCTGTTGCCTCAGGCATTTATCATTCTTTGTGTTAGGAACATTCCTATTCCCCTCTTTTCTTTCTTTCTTTTTTTTTTTTTTAATTTTTTATTGTTGGGGATTCATTGAGGGTACAATAAGCCAGGTTACACTGATTGCAATTGTTAGGTAAAGTCCCTCTTGCAATCATGTCTTGTCCCCATAAAGTGTGACACACTCCAAGGCCCCACCCCTCTTTTTTTTTTTTTTTGTTTGTGAGACAGAATCTTGCTCTGTCAGAGTGCAGTGGCATCAGCATAGCTCACTGAAACCTCAAACTCCTGAGCTCAAGCAATCCTCCTGCCTCAGCCTCCCAAGTGGATGGGACTATAGGTGTTCACCACCATATCAGCTAATTTTTTCTATTTTTGGTAGAAATAGGATCTCTTGCTCAGGCTGGTCTCAAACTCCTGACCTCAAGTGATTCTCCTGCCTTAGCCTCCAGAGTGAGTGCTAGGATTACCAGCATGAGCCACCATGCCTGACCCAATTCCCCTCTCACTAAAAGGATACCTTCATAGTTGATTGTCACTTTGTTGTGCTATCAAATATTGTTCATCCTATCCAACTATATTACTGTATTTTTGCACTCGTTGCCCATCCCATTTTATAACCCCCTCCGTGACACCCCTTCCAGCCTCTGGTAACCATTATTCTAAAAGAGGAACCTTTGTTCTTGGGCTTAATGTGGTTGGAATTTATTTTCACTTTATAATGTGGCACCATAGAATATTGCATTGTATATTGTGGCACTCTCTTGGATCTTTTTCTCTCTGTCTCTCTTTCTTTGATGTTGGTGGAAAATGTACCTTCAACTCAACCCTTTGTGTGGAATTTAACTTTTGTGTGTATGAGAGAGATAGATAGATAGATATTGATTTTAAGGAATTGACTCACATGATTATGGAAGGCTAACAAGTCTAAAATCTAAAATTTGTGAAGTGGGCAGGCAGGCTGGAGATCCAGGGAAATAGATGATAGATGATACACCCCAAACAGGATAATTTGAGGTTAATTGAATAAAGAAGTATTTACAAAATGTGGCCAGGGAATAAAGAAACTACAAGGCATGGGGCACAACCCCAGGGCTGGGCGCTGAACTACTTCTAGGCTCAAAGTGAAGAAGGGGAGGGAAGAAATGGACAATCTCAGACCTCAGACCTCCTGCCAAAGCTCTCCTTTAGCTGAATACAACTGAAAGTGCAGTTTGGGTCCAAAGGCTGTCTGTAGGAGAATTCCTTCTTGCTTAGGAGAGGTCAGTCTTTCCTTCGTTTAGGCCTTCAACTGATTGAAGGCCCTGTGAAGGGCCATCTGCTTTACTCAGTCTACTGTTTCAAATGTTAATCTCATCCAAAAACATAGACACACCCAGAATAATGTTTGACTAAATAGTTGAGCACCATGGCTTGGCCACGTTGACATAAAATTAACTGTCACAGTTGTAAACATCAGCTCCATGAATTTTCACAAACTGAATATACCTGTTCAACTGGCATCCAAATCAAGAAACAGGTCATGACTGGGTGTGCTGGTTCACACCTATAATCCTAGCACTCTCGGAGGCTGATGTGGGAGGATTGTTTGAGCTCAGGAGTTTGAGACCAGCCTGAGCAAGAGCGAGAACCTGTTTCAACTAAAAATAGAAAAATTAGCTGGGTGTGGTGGTGGGCGCCCGTAGTTCTAGCTACTTGGGAGGCTCAGGCAGAAGGCTCACTTGAGCCCAGGAATCTGAGGTTGCAGTGAGCTCTGTTCATGCCACTGCATTCTATCCGGGGCCTCAGAGTGAGACTCTGTCTTGAAATAAATAAACTGGTTATGAACAGAACCCGAAAGTAGCTCCCACCCAGGCATTATGCCCTTACTAATAATACCCTTGATGTCTGACAGGATACTTTGGCTTTACCTGTTTTGTATTTTATGTGAATTAAATCACATGACATATACCTCTTTATTACTGGCTTCTTTCACTCAACCTCACTCATTCATGCTTGTGATCCATTCGTATTGTTATGCACAATTGTCCATTATTCTCATAGCTGCTAAGCTTTCACTGAGTGAATATACCACAATTTACTTGTTCATCTTACCATGGCTAGGCATTTGGGTAAAATGAATGAAATGTACATTATAATGCAATACCTTTTGGTGAATATACATAGACATTTCTATTGAGTACATTATTTTTCATAGTACGTGGCTGGATGCTTTCCTTGTGTATCCTGGGGTGGAATTGCTGAATCATAGCAAGTGGGTACATTCAGCTTTAAAGATACTGCTAAATATTTTTCCAAATCGATGGTATCAATTTACACTTTAACCAGAAATAAGAGTTCTACATTGCTTCAAATACTGGTTAATACCTGGTATTTTCTGTCATTTTCATTTAAGCCATTCTAATGGATGTGTATATAGTAGGTTGTATTGAGATTTTATTTTATTTATTTTTTTTTTGTAGAGACAGAGTCTCACTGCACCGCCCTCGGGTAGAGTGCCGTGGCGTCACACGGCTCACAGCAACCTCTTAACTCTTGGGCTTACGTGATTCTCTTCCCTCAGCCTCCCGAGCAGCTGGGACTGAGATTTTAATTTGATTTCCTCTGATGGTCAATGAAGTTGATGATCTTTCTATATGGCTATTGCACATTTGGATTTGAAAATCCAAAAAGATGTTGCATAACTTTTTGAATGATCTGTTCAAGAATTTTGTCTATTTTTCTATTTTGTTTCCCTCATTGATTTGTAAGAGTTCTTTGTTTGATAAACATATTGCAAATATATTCTTTCATTCTGTGGGTTACAGTTTTTACTCTGCTAATGATATCTTTTGGTAGACAGATATTTTTAATTTTATTATAATCCAATTTGTCTTTTTAAAAAATTTCTGGTTGGGGGGGCGGAGCAAGATGGCAGCCGAGTAACAGCTTCCTTGCATCTGGGCACCGTGAGTCTGGGGAGATAGGACTCCAGGCATCTCTGGCTGGTGGGATCTGCCTATCATCACCCCTGACAGGATACAGGGAGTCAGCGAGAGACTTCTGGAGCCCAAGAGAAGGACCAAAACAGTGGAAAACCATCCACAGGCACGAGAACTTAAAGAGCAAGAGGAAGTGAAAGGAAAATTAGGTCAAGGAAACAGATAAAAGAAATCACTCATGAGGAAGAATCAGCAGAAAACTCCAGGCAACATGAAGAACCAGTCCAGAACAACCTCGCCAAGGGACAATGAGGTAGCTACTGCAGAGGATTCCACCTATACAGAAATGTTAGGAATGACAGAAAGGGAATTTAGAATACACATGTTGAAAACAATGAAAGAAATGATGGAAACAATGAAGGAAACTGCTAATAAAGTGGAAAATAACCAAAAGGAAATTCAAAAAACAGAATCAAATAAGAGATGAACGATATGAAGAATATAAAAAGGATATAACAGAGCTGAAGGAAATGAAACAGTCAATCAGGGAACTTAAAGATGCAATGGAAAGTATCAGCAACAGGTTAGACCATGCAGAAGAAAGAATTTCAGAGGTAGAAGACAAAGTTTTTGAGATAACTCAGATAGTAAAAGAGGCAGAAAAGAAGAGAGAGAAAGCAGAACGTTCACTGTCAGAATTATGGGACTTTGTGAAGCGTTCCAACATACGAGTTATAGGAATTCCAGAAGGGGAAGAAGAAGGCCCCAGAGGAATGGAAGCCATACTAGAGAATATTATAAAAGAAAATTTCCCAAATATCACCAAAGATTCTGACACACTGCTTTCAGAGGGCTATTGGACCCCAGGTCGCCTCAACTCTAACCGAGCTTCTCCAAGACACATTGTGATGAACCTGTCCAAAGTCAAGACAAAAGAAAAGATACTGCAAGCTGCCAGGAGTAAGCGCCAGTTGACCTACAGGGGCAAATCCATCAGATTGACCGCAGACTTCTCTAATGAAACTTTCCAAGCAAGAAGACAATGGTCATCTACCTTGAATCTACTTAAACAGAACAATTTCCAGCCCAGAATTCTGTACCCTGCTAAGCTAAGCTTCAAAATTGACGGAGAAATCAAATCATTTACGGATATACAAACATTGAGGAAATTCGCCACAACAAGAACAGCTCTACAGGAAATACTTCAACCTGTTCTGCACACTGACCACCACAATGGATCAGCAGCAAAGTAAGAGCTCAGAAATTAGAGGACAGAAGCTAACCTCCACACTGATGCAAAAGATAAAACTAAGCAATGGACTCTCACAAAATAAGACGAATAGAATACTACCACACTTGTCAATTATCTCAATAAATGTTTAATGGCTTGAATTCCCCACTGAAGAGACATAGATTGGTTAACTGGATTAAAAAACACAAGCCATCCATTTGCTGTCTGCAAGAAACATACCTGGCTTCAAAAGACAAATTAAAGCTCCGAGTCAAGGGTTGGAAGACAATTTTTCAGGCAAATGGAATTCAGAAGAAAAGAGGAGTTGCAATCTTATTTTCAGATACATGTGGATTTAAAGCAACTAAAGTCAAAAAAGACAAAGATGGTCACTTTACATTGGTCAAGGGAAAAATACAACAAGAAGACATTTCAATTCTAAATATCTATGCACCCAATTTAAATGCTCCCAGATTCTTGAAACAGACCTTACTCATTCTGAGCAATATGATATCTGATAATACCATAATAACAGGGGACCTTAACACTCCTCTTACAGAGCTGGACAGATCCTCTAAACAGAAATTAAACAAGGATATAAGAGATTTAAATGAGACCCTAGAACAACTATGCTTGATAGACACATATAGAACACACCATCCCAAAGATAAAGAATATACATTCTTCTCATCACCCCATGGAACATTCTCCAAAATTGATCATATCCTGGGACACAAAACAAATATCAACAGAATGAAAAGCATTGAAATTTTATGTTGTATCTTCTCAGACCATAAGGCACTAAAGGTGGAACTCAACTCTAACAAAAATGCTCAACCCCACCCAAAGGCATGGAAATTAAACAATCTTCTGTTGAATAACAGATGGGTGCAGGAAGAAATAAAACAGGAAATCATTAACTTCCTTGAGCATAACAACAATGAAGACACAAGCTACCAAAACCTGTGGGATACTGCAAAAGCAGTTTTGAGAGGAAAATTCATCACTTTAGATGCCTACATTCGAAAAACAGAAAGAGAGCGCATCAACAATCTCACAAGAGATCTTATGGAATTGGAAAAAGAAGAACAATCTAAGCCTAAACTCAGTAGAAGAAAAGAAATATCCAAAATCAAATCAGAGATCAATGAAATTGAAAACAAAAGAATCATTCAGAAAATTAATGAAACAAGGAGTTGGTTTTTTGAAAAAATATATAAAATAGATAAACCATTGGCCAGACTAACGAGAAATAGAAAAGTAAAATCTCTAGTAACCTCAATCAGAAATGATAAAGGGGAAATAACAACTGATCCCACAGAGATACCAGAGATCATCTCTGAATACTACCAGAAACTCTATGCCAAGAAATTTGACAAGGTGAAAGAAATGGATCAATATTTGGAATCACACCCTCTCCCTAGACTCAGCCAGGAAGAAATAGAGCTCCTGAACAGACCAATTTCAAGCACTGAGATCAAAGAAACAATAAAAAACCTTCTAACCAAAAAATGCCCTGGTCCAGATGGCTTCACTCTAGAATTCTATCAAACCTTCAAGGAAGAGCTTATTCCTGTACTGTAGAAATTATTCCAAAAAATTGAGGAAGAAGGAATCTTCCCCAACACATTCTATGAAGCAAACATCACCCTGATACGAAAACCAGGAAAAGACCCAAACAAAAAGGAGAATTTCAGACCAATCTCACTCATGAACATAGACGCAAAAATTCTCAACAAAATCCTAGCCAATAGATTACAGCTTATCATCAAAAAAGTCATTCATCATGATCAAGTAGGCTTCATCCCAGGGATGCAAGGCTGGTTGAACATACGCAAGTCTATCAACGTTATCCACCATATTAACAGAGGCAAAAATAAAGATCACATGATCCTCTCAATAGATGCAGAAAAAGCATTTGATAAAATCCAGCATCCTTTTCTAATTAGAACACTGAAGAGTATAGGCATAGGTGGCACATTTCTAAAACTGATTGAAGCTATCTATGACAAACCCACAGCCAATATTTTACTGAATGGAGTAAAACTCAAAGCTTTTCCTCTTAGAACTGGAACCAGACAAGGTTGTCCTCTGTCACCTTTACTATTCAACGTAGTGCTGGAAGTTCTAGCCAATACAATTAGGCAAAGCAAGGAAATAAAGGGAATCCAAATGGGAGCAGAGGAGGTCAAACTCTCCCTCTTTGCTGACGACATGATCTTATACTTAGAGAACCCCAAAGACTCAACCATAAGATTCCTAGAAGTCATCAAAAAATACAGTAATGTTTCAGGATATAAAATCAATGTCCACAAGTCAGTAGCCTTGTGTACACCAATAACAGTCAAGATGAGAAGCTAATTAAGGACACAACTCCCTTCACCATAGTTTCAAAGAAAATGAAATACCTAGGAGTATACCTAACGAAGGGGGTGAAGGACCTCTATAAAGAAAACTATGAAATCCTCAGAAAGGAAACGGCAGAGGATAGTAACAAATGGAAGAACATACCATGCTCATGGATGGGAAGAATCAACATTGTTAAAATGTCTATACTTCCCAAAGGTATCTACCTATTCAAGGCCATTCCTATCAAAATACCAACATCGTACTTTCAAGATTTGGAAAAAATGATTCTGCATTTTGTATGGAACCGGAAAAAACCCCGTATAGCTAAGGCAGTTCTCTGTAACAAAAATAAAGCTGGGGGCATCAGCCTACCAGATTTTAGTCTGTACTACAAAGCCATAGTGCTCAAGACAGCATGGTACTGGCACAAAAACAGAGACATAGACACTTGGAATCGAATTGAAAACCAAGAAATGAAACTAACATTTTACAACCACCTAATCTTTGATAAACCAAACAAGAACATACCTTGGGGGAAAGACACCGTATTCAATAAATGGAGTTGGGAGAACTGGATGTCTACACGTAAAAGACTGAAACTGGACCACACCTTTTCCCCACTCACAAAAATTGATTCAAGATGGATAAAGGACTTAAATTTAAGGCATGAAACAATAAAAATCCTCCAAGAAAGTATAGGAAAAACACTGGAAGGTAGTGGCCTGGGGAAAGACTTCATGAAGAAGACTGCCATGGCAAATGCAACAACAACAAAAATAAACAAATGGGACTTCATTAAACTGAAAAGCTTCTGTACAGCTAAGGAGACAATAACCAAAGCAAAGAGACAACCTACACAATGGGAAAGGATATTTGCATATTTTCAATCAGACAAAAGCTTGATAACTAGGATATATAGAGAACTCAAATTAATCCAAATGAAAAAAGCCAACAATCCCTTATATCAATGGGCAAGAGACATGAATAGAACTTTCTCTAAAGACGACAGACGAATGGCTAACAAACACGTGAAAAAATGTTTATCATCTCTATATATTAGAGAAATGCAATCAAAACAACCCTGAGATATCATCTAACCCCAGTGAGAATGGCCCACATCACAAAATCTCAAAACTGCAGATGCTGGCGTGGATGTGGAGAGAAGGGAACACTTTTACATTGCTGGTGGGACTGCAAACTAGTACAACCTTTCTGGAAGGAAGTATGGAGAAACCTCAAAGCACTCAAGCTAGACCTCCCATTTGATCCTGCAATCCCATTACTGGGCATCTACCCAGAAGGAAAGAAATCCTTTTATCATAAGGACACTTGTACTAGACTATTTATTGCAGCTCAATTTACAATCACCAAAATGTGGAAAGAGCCTAAATGCCCACCAACCCAGGAATGGATTAACAAGCTGTGGTATATGTATACCATGGAATAGTATTCAGCCATTAAAAATAATGGAGACTTTACATCCTTCGTATTAACCTGGATGGACATGGAAGACATTATTCTTAGTAAAGCATCACAAGAATGGAGAAGCATGAATCCTATGTACTCAATTTTGATATGAGGAGAATTAATGACAATTATCGTTATGGGGGGGAACAGAAAGAGGGAAGGAGGGAGGTGGGTGGGGCTTGGAGTGTGTCACACTTTATGGGGGCAAGACATGATTGCAAGAGGGACTTTACCTAACAATTGCAATCAGTGTCACCTGGCTTATTGTACCCTCAATGAATCCCCAACAATAAAAAAAAAAAAAAGGTTGAATATGCCATGATCATCTTCATCTTGTGATGTGGTAGCTTCTCAATCATTCAAATTCGTTGACAAAATTGAATGAGAAGTGTAAAATAAAATGGATAATTGAGCAAATGTAAAGTGTAATAGACATAAAAAAAATTTTTGGTTAGTACATTATGTTATTTTGTAAAAAATATTATATATATATATTTTGAGACAGAGCCTCAAGCTGTCGCCCTGGGTAGTGTGCTGTGGCATCATAGCTCACAGCAACCTCCAACTCCTGGGCTCAAATGATTCTCCTGCTTCCGCCTCAAAAGTAGCCTGGACTATAGGTGCCCACAACAACTTCTAGGCTCAAAGTGAAGAAGCTATTTTTTGGTTGCAGTCGTCATTATTGTTTGGCGGTCCCGGGCTGGATTGGAACCCGCCAGCTCAGGTGTATGTGGCTGGTTCCTTAGCTGGTTGAGCCACAGGCGCCGAGCCTGTTAAATATTTTTTTTTGCCTACATCAAGACCATTAAAATGTTCGGTTTCCCCTAAAATCCTTATTATTTAAAATTTTATATTTAGGTCTACAGTCAATCTGGGTTTTATTTTTATGCTTATTGTGAAGTAGACTACAAGGTATATTTTTTCCATATAGATATCTAATGGTCCCAGAACCAAAAGAGAAAAAAATTCCCCATTGGATCCCATGCAAACAAAAAGGTCTATTTTGGGGCTCTGTTCTGTTGGTTATTTTGCTTACCCTTGTGCTAATATCACTGTGTTAATTAAGCTTTATGCTTGGCCTTCTTTTTTATATATATATATATTTTTATTATTAAATCATAACTGTATACATTGATATGATCATTGGGCATCATACACTCGCTTCATAGACCGTTTGACACATTTTTATCACAATGGTTAACATAGCCTTTCCGGCATTATCTCAGTTACTGTGCCAAAACATTTACATTCTACATTTACCAAGTTTCGCAAATACCCCTGTAAGATGCACCACAGGTGTGATCTCACCGATCCCCCTCCCTCTACCCACCACCCCCCCTCCCTTTCCCACTTCCCCCTATTGTTAGTTTGTAACTGGGTTATAGCTTTCATGTGAGAGCCCCAAATTAGTTTCATAGTAGGGCTGAGTACATTGGGTACTTTTTCTTCCATTCTTGAGACACTTTACTAAGAAGAATATGTTCCAGCTCCATCCATGTAAACATGAAAGAGGTAAAGTCTCCATCTTTCTTTAAGGCTGCATAGTATTCCATGGTGTACATATACCACAATTTATTAATCCATTTGTGGATCGATGGGCACTTGGGCTTTTTCCATGACTTAGCAATTATGAATTGGGCTGCAATAAACATTCTGGTACAAATATCTTTGTTATGTTATGATTTTTGGTCTTCTGGGTATATGCCCAGCAGAGGGATTACAGGATTGAATGGGAGATCTATTTTTAGGTCTCTGAGTGTTCTCCATATATCTTTCCAAAAGGAATGTATTAATTTGCATTCCCACCAGCAGTACAGAAGTGTTCCCTTTTCTCTGCATCCACGCCAACATCTCTGGTCTTGAGATTTTGTGATATAGGCTAGTCTCAGTGGAGTTAGATGATATCTCAAAGTAGTTTTGATTTGCATTTCTCTGATGATTAAAGATGATGAGCATTTTTTCATATGTCTGAAGGCCGCACACCTGTCTTCTTCAGAGAAGTTTCTCTTGAAATCCCTTGCCCAGCCTGTGATGGGATCCCTTGTTTTTTTCTTGCTGATGCATTTGAGTTCTCTGTGGATTCTGGTTATTAAACCTTTGTCAGAGATATACCCTGCAAATATCTTCTCCCATTCTGAGGGCTGTTTGTTTGCTTTACTTACAGTGTTCTTAGCTGTGCAGAAGCTTTTTAGTTTGATCAAGTCCCAGTAGTGTATTTTTAAAGCTGCTTCAATTGCCCGGGGGGTTCTCCTCATGAAATACTCACCCAGACCAATTTCTTCAAGGGTTTTCCCTGCATTCTCCTCTAGTATTTTTATAGTTTCATGTCTTAAGTTTAAATTTTTAATCCAATGAGAGTCTATCTTAGTTAATGGTGAAAGGTGTGGGTCCAATTTCAGTCTTCTGCAGGTCAGCCAGTTCACCCAGCACCATTTGTTAAATAGAGAATCTTTTCCCCACTGAATGTTTTTAATTGGCTTGTCAAAAATCAAATAGCGGTAAGTAGCTGGATTCATCTCTTGGTTCTCTATTCTGTTCCAGATATCTACTTCTCTGTTTTTGTGCCAATACCATGCTGTTTTGTTTACTATCGATTTGTAGTAAAGTCTGAGGTCTGGTAGTGTGATTCCTCCTGTTTTGTTTTTATTTCTGAGTAATGTCTTGGCTATTCGAGGTTTTTTCTGATTCCATATAAAACGAAGTATTCTTTTTTCAAGATCTTTAAAATATGACAGTGGAACTTTAATAGGGAGTGCATTGAAGTTATATATTGCTTTGGGTAGTATGGACATTTTGATAATGTTGATTCTTCCCAGCCATGAGCATGGTATGTTTTTCTTTTCTTAGAGTTTCATAGTTCTCTTTATAGAGATCTTTCACGTCTTTTGTTAGATAAATTCCCAAATATTTCATCCTCTTTGGCACTACTGTGAATGGGATAGAGTCCTTAACTGCTTTTTCATCTTGACTGTTGTTGGTGTATATAAAGGCTACCGATTTATGGATGTTGATTTTGTAACCTGAGACGCTGCTGTATTCCTTGATCACTTCTAGGAGTTTTGTAGTAGAGTCCCTAGTGTTTTCCAGATACGCAATCATATCATCTGCGAAGAGCGGAAGTTTGATCTCTTCTGACCCTGTATGGATACCCTTGATCGCCTTTTCTTCCCTAATTGCGGTGGCTAAAACTTCCATTACAATGTCAAAAAGCAATGGAGACAATGGGCAGCCTCGTCTGGTTCCTGATCTGAGTGGAAATGATTCCAATTTAACTCCATTCAATATGATATTGGCTGTGCGTTTGCTGTAGATGGCCTCTATCAGTTTAAGAAAAGTCCCTTCTAGACCAATTTTCTTGAGTGTTCTGATCATGAAGGGATGCTGGATATTATCCAAAGCTTTTTCTGCATCAATTGAGAGAATCATATGGTCTTTGTTTTTTAATTTGTTTATGTGCTGAATTACATTTATAGATTTACATATATTGAACCAGCCTTGAGACCCTGGGATAAAACCAACTTGGTCATGATGTATAATTTGTTTGATGTGTTGCTGGATTCTGTTTGTTAGGATCTTGTTGAATATTTTTGCATCTATATTCATTAGTGATATTGGTCTATAATTTTCTTTTCTTGTTGGGTCTTTTCCTGGTTTGGGGATCAGGGTGATTGCTTCATAGAACGTGTTGGGTAGTCTTCCTTCTTTTTCTATATTTTGGAACAGGTTGAGTAATATAGGTACTAATTCCTCTTTAAAGGTTTGGTAGAATTCTGACGTGAAACCATCTGGTCCCGGGCTTTTCTTTTTAGGGAGGTTTTGTATAGTTGATGCTATTTCTGAACTTGATATGGGTCTGTTCAACATTTCCACTTGATTCTGGTTAAGTCTGGGAAGGTGGTGTGCTTCCAAGTATGGGTCAATTTCCGTCAGATTTTCATATTTCTGAGAATAAAATTTCTTGTAATATTAATTAAGGATTTTTTTGGATTTCTGAGGAGTATGTTGTTATTTCGTTTTTGTTGTTTCTGATTGATGATATTAGAGATTTTACTCTTTTTTTTCTGATTAGGTTGGCCAGAGGTATTTATTTTTTTATTTTATTTTATTTTATTTTATTTTTTTATTGTTGGGGATTCATTGAGGGTACAATAAGCCAGTTACACTGATTACAATTGTTAGGTAAAGTCCTTCTTGCAATCATGTCTTTCCCCATAAAGTGTGACACACACTAAGGCCCCACCCCCCGCCCTCCATCCCTCTTTCTGCTTCCCCCCCCATAACCTTAATTGTCATTAATTGTCCTCATATCAAGATTGAGTACATAGGATTCATGCTTCTCCATTCTTGTGATGCTTTACTAAGAATAATGTCTTCCACTTCCATCCAGGTTAATACGAAGGATGTAAAGTCTCCATTTTTTTTAATGGCTGAATAGTATTCCATGGTATACATATACCACAGCTTGTTAATCCATTCCTGGGTTGGTGGGCATTTAGGCTCTTTCCACATTTTGGTGATTGTAAATTGAGCTGCAATAAACAGTCTAGTACAAGTATCCTTATGATAAAAGGAATTTTTTCCTTCTGGGTAGATGCCCAGTAATGGGATGCAGGATCGAATGGGAGGTCTATGTTGAGTGCTTTGAGGTTTCTCCATACTTCCTTCAAGAAGGGTTGTACTAGTTTGCAGTCCCACCAGCAGTGTAAACGTGTTCCCTTCTCTCCACATCCACGCCAGCATCTGCAGTTTTGAGATTTTGTGATGTGGGCCATTCTCACTGGGGTTAGATGATATCTCAGGGTTGTTTTGATTTGCATTTCTCTAATATATAGAGATGATGAACATTTTTTCATGTGTTTGTTAGCCATTCGTCTGTCGTCTTTAGAGAAAGTTCTATTCATGTCTCTTGCCCATTGATATAAGGGATTGCTGGCTTTTTTCATGTGGATTAATTTGAGTTCTCTATAGATCCTGGTTATGAAGCTTTTGTCTGATTGAAAATATGCAAATATCCTTTCCCATTGTGTGGGTTGTCTCTTTGCTTTGGTTATTGTCTCCTTAGCTGTACAGAAGCTTTTCAGTTTAATGAAGTCCCATTTGTTTATTTTTGTTGTTGTTGCAATTGCCATGGCAGTCTTCTTCATGAAGTCTTTCCCCAGGCCAATATCTTCCAGTGTTTTTCCTATGCTTTCTTGGAGGATTTTTATTGTTTTATGCCTCAAATTTAAGTCCTTTATCCATCTTGAGTCAATTTTTGTGAGTGGGGAAAGGTGTCGGTCCAGGTTCAGTCTTTTACACGTAGACATACTGTTTTCCCAACACCATTTATTGAATAGGCAGTCTTTCCCCCCAGGTAAGTTCTTGTTTGGTTTATCAAAGATTAGGTGGTTGTAAGATGTTAGTTTCATTTCTTGGTGTTCAATTCGATTCCAAGTGTCTATGTCTCTGTTTTTGTGCCAGTACCATGCTGTCTTGAGCACTATGGCTTTGTAGTACAGACTAAAATCTGGTAGGCTGATGCCCCCAGCTTTATTTTTGTTACTAAGAACTGCCTTAGCTATGCGGGGTTTTTTCCGGTTCCATACAAAACGCAGAATCATTTTTTCCAAAACTTGAAAGTACGATGTAGGTACTTAGATAGGAATGGCATTGAATAGGTAGATTGCTTTGGGAAGTATAGACATTTTAACAATGTTGATTCTTCCCATCCATGAGCATGGTATGTTCTTCCATTTGTTAATATCCTCTGCTATTTCCTTTCTGAGGATTTCATAGTTTTCTTTATAGAGGTCCTTCACCTCCTTCGTAAGGTATATTCCTAGGTATTTCATTTTCTTTGAGACTATGGTGAAGGGAGTTGTGTCCTTAATTAGCTTCTCATCTTGACTGTTATTGGTGTATACAAAGGCTACTGACTTGTGGACATTGATTTTATATCCTTAAACAGTACTGTATTTTTTGATGACTTCTAGGAGTCTTGTGGTTGAGTCTTTGGGGTTCTCTAAGTATAAGATCATGTCGTCAGCAAAGAGGGAGAGTTTGGCCTCCTCTGCTCCCATTTGGATTCCCTTTATTTCCTTGTCTTGCCTAATTGTATTGGCTAGAACTTCCAGCACTATGTTGAATAGTAAAGGTGACAGAGGACAAACTTGTCTGGTTCCAGTTCTAAGAGGAAAAGCTTTGAGTTTTACTCCATTCAGTAAAATATTGGCTGTGGGTTTGTCATAGATAGCTTCAATCAGTTTTAGAAATGTGCCACCTATGCCTATACTCTTCAGTGTTCTAATTAGAAAAGGATGCTGGATTTTATCAAATGCTTTTTCTGCATCTATTGAGAGGATCATGTGATCTTTATTTTTGCCTCTGTGAATATGGTGGATAACGTTTATGGACTTGCGTATGTTAAACCAGCCTTGCATCCCTGGGATGAAGCCTACTTGATCATGATGAATGACTTTTTTGATGATAAGCTGTAATCCATTGGCTAGGATTTTGTTGAGAATTTTTCCGTCTGTATTCATGAGTGAGATTGGTCTGAAATTCTCCTTTTTGTTTGGGTCTTTTCCTGGTTTTGGTATCAGGGTTATGTTTGCTTCATAGAATGTGTTGGGGAAGATTCCTTCTTCCTCAGTTTTTTGGAATAATTTCTGCAGTACAGGAATAAGCTCTTCCTTGAAGGTTTGATAGAATTCTGGAGTGAAGCCATCTGGACCAGGGCATTTTTTGGTTGGAAGCTTTTTTATTGTTTCTTTGATCTCAGTGCTTGAAATTGGTCTGTTCAGGAGCTCTATTTCTTCCTGGCTGAGTCTAGGGAGAGGGTGTGATTCCAAATATTGATCCATTTCTTTCACCTTGTCAAATTTCTTGGCATAGAGTTTCTGGTAGTATTCAGAGATGATCTCTGGTATCTCTGTGGGATCAGTTGTTATTTCCCCTTTATCATTTCTGATTGAGGTTACTAGAGATTTTACTTTTCTATTTCTCGTTAGTCTGGCCAATGGTTTATCTATTTTATATATTTTTTCAAAAAACCAACTCCTTGTTTCATTAATTTTCTGAATGATTCTTTTGTTTTCAATTTCATTGATCTCTGATTTGATTTTGGATATTTCTTTTCTTCTACTGAGTTTAGGCTTAGATTGTTCTTCTTTTTCCAATTCCATAAGATCTCTTGTGAGATTGTTGATGCGCTCTCTTTCTGTTTTTCGAATGTAGGCATCTAAAGTGATGAATTTTCCTCTCAAAACTGCTTTTGCAGTATCCCACAGGTTTTGGTAGCTTGTGTCTTCATTGTTGTTATGCTCAAGGAAGTTAATGATTTCCTGTTTTATTTCTTCCTGCACCCATCTGTTATTCAACAGAAGATTGTTTAATTTCCATGCCTTTGGGTGGGGTCGAGCATTTCTGTTAGAGTTGAGTTCCACCTTTAGTGCCTTATGGTCTGAAAAGATACAAGGTAAAATTTCAATTCTTTTGATTCTGTTGATATTTTTTTTGTGTCCCAGGATATGATCAATTTTGGAGAATGTTCCATGGGGTGCTGAGAAGAATGTATATTCTTTGTCTTTGGGATGGAGTGTTCTATATGCGTCTATCAAGCGTAGTTGTTCTAGGGTCTCATTTATATCTCTTATATCTTTGTTTAATTTCTGTTTAGAGGATCTGTCCAGCTCTGTAAGAGGTGTGTTAAAGTCTCCTGTTGTGATGGTAGTATCAGATATCATATTGCTCAGACCGAGTAAGGTCTGCTTCAAGAATCTGGGAGCATTTAAATTGGGTGCATAAATATTTAGAATCGAAATGTCTTCTTGTTGTATTTTTCCCTTGACCAATATAAAGTGACCATCTTTGTCTTTTTTGAGTTCAGTTGCTTTAAATCGACATGTATCTGAAAATAAGATTGCAAACCCTCTTTTCTTCTGAATTCCATTTGCCTGAAAAATTGTCTTCCAACCCTTGACTCGGAGCTTTAATTTGTCTTTTGAAGCCAGGTGTGTTTCTTGCAGACAGCAAATGGATGGCTTGTGTTTTTAATCCAGTCAGCCAATCTGTGTCTCTTCAGTGGGGAATTCAAGCCATTAACTTTTATGGAGATAATTGATAAGTGTGGTAGTATTCTATTCGTCTCATTTTGTGAGAGTCCATTGCTTAGTTTTATCTTTTGCATCAGTGTGGAAGTTAGGTTCTGTCCTTTGATTTCTGAGTTATTACTTTGCTGCTGATCCATTGTGGTGGTCAGTGTGCAGAACAGGTTGAAGTATTTCCTGTAGAGCTGTTCTTGTTGTGGCGAATTTCCTGAATGTTTGTATATCCGTAAATGATTTATTTCTCCGTCAATTTTGAAGCTTAGCTTAGCAGGGTACAGAATTCTGGGCTGAAAATTGTTCTGTTTAAGTAGATTAATTGTAGATGACCGTTGTCTTGTTGCTTGGAAAGTTTCATTAGAGAAGTCTGCGGTCACTCTGATGGATTTGCCCCTGTAGGTCAACTGGTGCTTACTCCTGGCAGCTTGCAGTATCTTTTCTTTTGTCTTGACTTTGGTCAGGTTCATCACAATGTGTCTTGGAGAAGCTCGGTTAGAGTTGAGGCGACCTGGGGTCCGATATCCCTCTGAAAGCAGTGTGTCAGAATCTTTGGTGATGTTTGGGAAATTTTCTTTTATAATATTCTCTAGTATGGCTTCCATTCCTCTGGGGCCTTCTTCTTCCCCTTCTGGAATTCCTATAACTCGTATGTTGGAACGCTTCATAAAGTCCCATAATTCTGACAGTGATTGTTGTGCTTTCTCTCTCTTCTTTTCTGCCTGTTTTACTATCTGAGTTATGTCAAAAACTTTGTCTTCTACCTCTGAAATTCTTTCTTCTGCATGGTCTAACCTGTTGCTGATACTTTCCATTGCATCTTTAAGTTCCCTGATTGACTGTTTCATTTCCTTCAGCTCTGTTATATCCTTTTTATATTCTTCATATCGTTCATCTCTGATTTGATTCTGTTTTTGGATTTCCTTTGGTTATTTTCCACTTTATTAGCAGTTTCCTTCATTGTTTCCATCATTTCTTTCATTGTTTTCAACATGTGTATTCTAAATTCCCTTTCTGTCATTCCTAACATTTCTGTATAGGTGGAATCCTCTGCAGTAGCTATCTCATTGTCCCTTGGTGGGGTTGTTCTGGACTGGTTCTTCATGTTGCCTGGAGTTTTCTGCTGATTCTTCCTCATGAGTGATTTCTTTTATCTGTTTCCTTGCCCTAATTTTCCTTTCACTTCCTCTTGCTCTTTAAGTTCTTGTGCCTGTGGACTAAGGGTTACAGGACCAGAAGGGTGAGAATGTTGAGGAGCAAAAAAGGGATGAAGGAAAGGAGGACCGAGTGATAAGAAAAAAAAAGAAAGATAGAGAAAGGAGAGGGGTGGGTATAAGGAATATTGACAAAAAGAAGAGAGGTGCAGAAAGAGGGAGACAGGGCAATATAGGTGTACAGTAGGGTACTTTGACACAACCTTAGAAAACCCCACCTTCTGGGGGTGCCCAGTTGGGTGGTTCCCTTGAGGTCAGCAGCTCTTTGCTAACCTGATCAGACACAGTACCCCACCTCCACCAAGTAGAGAGGAAAGACAAAAATGCTATAAATCAAACTAAAACAAGCAAACAGAGAACTTTATGGGGATACAATTGGGTGAAAAACCAAATGATACGGGTAGAAACAGTAGCAAAAATGAGGTTGTAGTTATTAAAAAAGGCAGCAATGGGAAATTATAATTGAACTAGAAAAATTGAGAAAGAAAAAGGGATCTGTATGGAAAAGATTGAAATTAAAAAACAAAAGAACATCAACAATGTCAAAGTAAACAAACAAAAAAAAACCCAACCAAACAAAAAAAGAGAAAAAAATACACAACCCAAAACAAAGCAGTTTGTATATGTTATTGAATATTGTCTGGGCGACACGTGGTCTTCTGGGGTATGAGATGTTAGTCACAGTTCTG
Organism: Nycticebus coucang; assembly: GCF_027406575.1. Taxonomy (NCBI): domain Eukaryota; kingdom Metazoa; phylum Chordata; class Mammalia; order Primates; family Lorisidae; genus Nycticebus; species Nycticebus coucang. The sequence continues at coordinate 157,424,701 of NC_069781.1, forward strand.
ATACGACTGGAGGCTGCTGATTTCTCAAACCCCAGCTGGTAGACTCCCTAAATCTCTCTTGAGCCCACTTAAAAGGCACTTTGAACTTGTAAACTTGCTGAGCAGAAGCTTTCCCAGCTTTCTCGCTGGAATCACTGCTGAGGTGGCTATCCACTTACCCAGTGTGCCAAAACCAGTCTCACTCTGCCCCTGAGGGTTAGGGCTGCAAGGTGGCTCAGACCCCACCCTTCGGCTACTTGGTTGCTGGGTTACCAGCTCCCACCCGTTTCTAGCTCTGCGACCCTGAGGGCGGAGCTTGCCGGGGCAGATCACTGGCAATGGTTCCGTGTGACCCACCGCCAAACACTATTAGCTCTGTCTGGCTCAGCGGCTGAGACTGGGGCCCTAGACAATGGCCAAAGTTCTCCGCACTCCCGCTCAGGCCTTCCCCAGGGCAGTTCAACTCAGTGCCAAGTCCAAGGACATCAAAACAGTTCACAGCTAAGGCCTTTCTGGTTTGCAGTCTCGCTGCTACTGAACTTACATTTGTGGGCGGGTTTAGACGGATTGAACACTCGCGACCACTTGCCGGTTTTCCACTGTTTTAGTCCTCCTGTTGGGGTCCAGAAGTCTCTCGCTGACTCCCTGTATCCTCATAGGAGTGACGCTAGGCAGTTCCCACCAGCCAGAGATGCCTGGAGTCCTATCTCCCCAGATTCACGGTGCCCAGATGCAAGGAAGCTGTTACTCGGCTACCATCTTGCTCCGCCTCCGGTTGGCCAGAGGTTTATCTATTTTATTGACCTTTTCAAAAAACCAGCTTTTTGATTTATTGATCTGTTGTATTATTCTTTTGTTTTCAATTTCATTTAATTCTGCTCTAATTTTGGTTATTTCTTTTCTTCTACTGGATTTGGGGTTGGAATGTTCTTCCTTTTCCAGTTGCTTGAGATGTCCCATGAAGTTGTTAACTTCCTCTCTTTCCGTTCTCTTGAGGAAGGCTTGCAGTGCTATAAATTTCCCTTTTAGAACTGCCTTCGCGGTGTCCCAGAGGTTCTGATAGTTTGTGTCTTCATTGTCGTTTTGTTCCAAAAAATTGGCGATTTCTTTCTTAATCTCATCTCTTACCCAGCTATCATTCAGCATAAGGTTATTTAACTTCCATGTTTTTGTATGAGTATGCAGATTACTGTTGTTACTCAATTCAAGTTTTATTCCATGATGGTCCGAAAAGATGCATGGAATAATTTCTATTCCTTTAAATTTACTGAGGTTAGATTTGTGACCTAAAATGTGGTCAATTTTAGAGTAAGTTCCGTGAGCTGATGAGAAGTATGTGTATTCAGTTTTGTTGGGATGAAATGTTCTGTAGATGGCTGCTAAGTCTAAATATTGCATGGTTAGGTTTAAATCTAAGATTTCTTTACTCATCTTCTTGCTGGAGGATCGATCCAACACTGCCAAAGGAGTGTTGAAATCTCTGACGATTATGGAGCTGGAGGAAATCAAGTTGCTCATGTCTGTTAGAGTTTCTCTTATAAATTGAGGTGCATTCTGGTTGGGTGCATAGATATTAATAATTGAGATGTCATCATGTTTAGTATTACCCTTAACAAATATGAAGTGACCATTCTTGTCCTTCCTTACTTTTGATGGTTTAAAGCCTACTGTATCTGCAAATAAAATTGCAACACCTGCTTTTTTCTGTTTACCATTTTCCTGAAATATGGATGACCATCCTTTCACCCTGAGTCTGTATTTGTCTTTTAAGTTAAGATGTGACTCTTGTATGCAACAAATATCTGGCTTGAGTTTTTGTATGCAGTCAGCTAACCTATGCCTCTTTAGAGGATAGTTTAAGCCATTCACATTGATGGAGAGTATTGATAAGTCTGGTGGAATTTTGGGTAGCGAGTTTTTCAAAGGTCCAGTGGACATTTTTAATCTTTTCGCCAGTGTGGAAGTTGGAGTTTGATCCGAAGTTTCTGAGTGAGTTTACTTTTGTGGTATAGGATTAGGTTGGTCATTGTGGAGGATAGGTCTGAGAATATCCTGAAGAGCTGGTTTACTTATGGCAAATTCTTTCAACATATGAATGTCATTGAAGTATTTAATTTCTCCATCGTAGATGAAACTCAGTTTAGCTGGATACAAGATGCTGGGTTGAAAGTTATTTTGCTTTAGGAGATTAAAAGTTGATGACCACTCTCTTCTGGCTTGAAAAGTTTCAGCAGAGTGATCTGCAGGTATGCTAATATTCTTAGCTTTGTACGTAATAGTTTTCTTTCGCTGGGCTGCTTTGAGAATCTTCTCTTTCATGTTAACTTTAGTGAAACTAATTATGATATGTCTGGGGGATGACTTATTGGGGTTGAATCGTGCTGGGGTTCTGAAGCTGTCTGCTATCTGAATTTCAGAGTCTCTAGGCATGTCTGGAAAATTTTCTTTCATAATTTCATGCAGAAGGGCCTCTGTGCCCTTCGAGGCCACTTCATCATTCTCAGACATCCCAATAATTCGTATATTCCTTTTTTTCAAATTATCTGAGAGCTCTCTGAGTGAGTGATCTGTTTTTGCTCTCCATTTCTCTTCCTCTTTGAGAGATTGGGAGAGTTCGAAGACTTTATCTTCAATGTCAGAAATCCTTTCTTCTGCTTGCTCCATTCTGTTGCTGAGGGATCCTACTGTATTTTTCATATCTTTGAGGGCTGTAAATTCTTGCTTCAGTGTGTCTAAGTCTTTGGTGGTTTTGTCTTTAAATTCGTTAAATTCTTGAGACAACTTTTGAATTTCTCCTCGAATTCCTAATTCCGTTTTATTAATCTTGTCTGCAATCCAAATTCTGAATTTGATTTCTGACATCTCAGCCAGTTGTTTATGAATGGGATCTTCAATCACATCTGCCGTATCTTTTCTTGGGGGTGTTGATCTATTCTGGTTATTCATGTTACCAGAGTTTTTCCGCTGATTTTGCCCCATGGTTATTTTACTCCCTTTGATTTTTCCCGTGGGGCTTTATCGAGGGCCCGTACAGTGTTGTGGCCTGAGAAACTGGGGCCCTGTCTTGTGTGGTGGAGCTAAGTGTCTCTGTCTTGTTTTCAGCTGGTTTCTGTTCAATCCTATTGCAACTTCTACTCTGGCTTGAAGTCTCAGCTGTGTGGAAAAATCAGCAATTAAGTCACCCTGCCTGCCCTCCTCTGGCCCCAGTTGGAAAAGGAGAATCAAACCTTCCTACAACCGCACACCCAGGGCACCGCCTGAAAAGTCCTCAGCCTATTAGCCCAGTTCAAAAGGTCGAAATCAACTGTGTCAATTGGCACCTGTGTCGGGTGGGAGAGTTCAAGAGGTCTCTGGGAACTGGATCACAGGGGCCTGGTGACTCCTCTGACACGGCTCATCCCAGTGCAGCGTGGAGTCAGGAGGAGCCACCCAGGAAACAGAGCAGTCTGGGAAGGTTGACGTCTCCTTCTCCACTTTGCCCCTCCGTCGGACCCAGTCACTGGTATCTCTGCAGATGGCTAACCCAGTTCCCTGCAGTGAACAGACACTCCAGGGGTTTGCACCTGCCAGAATCACAAGGAAGTCTGCCAGGCCCGCGCAGACTGCCGCTATTTAGCAGAAGGAGATGGGGCGTGACATCTTTGAATGCTTGATGCAGGTGATGGGAAGGAGGTGTTCACTCAGGCTTAGCCCCGTCCCTGATGGATGCTGTTAATAGAACAGAACAGAACAGACAACTTTGCGGGGTTCTGTCTCTGTTCCTGCTGAAATCACCTACAGAAGACGGGCTGTTCTGAGTTCAAACGTCTTTGCTGCTGAAGGTTTGCGTCTGATCACCTCTCTGGGTCGGCCCCGCCCTGGAAGCTTCCCGGGTTTGTGAGCAGTGTCAGGAAATCCCCCGCTCACCGGTGGCCTCCTCTGGTTGCCCAGGGAGACAGGGGGTGTGGCCTCAGAATATCCAGAAGTGAGCCGTTCTGCCGTTAAAGAAAAAACGGCTGTTGCTCTGCCTCCAGGGAACTGCCTCTCTGGTGTGGGCACTCAGCCGACCCTTTTCTCCTCTGTCTCGCGCCCCAGAGTCAGCACTGAGCAGCCGCAGTTTATGCTGGGTCCACACCCCTCAAGAGATCCCCCGACAATCCGAACTCTTGGGGGACAGGCCCCCAGACCCCGAGTGGGAGTGGGGCGGAAGCTAGAGTTTCATTCAGTTTTATGCCCGGCCGTATTGTTGCTGCCTGGGGAGGGCTGCTGTACCACACTGCAGGGAAGTGCCACCAAGGCTTGATTTCCCCTCAGCAGAGTGCCCTCTCCTCGCTCACGTGTCTCAGAGTCAGCGCTGACCTGACACAGCTCGGGCACTGTGCACTCCCCTCGAGAAATCACCCAAGGATCCGAACTCCTGGGGGATAGGCCTCCAGACCCTGAGTGAGAGTAGGGGCGCTCAGCGGGGAAGCTAGAGTTTTATTCAGTTTTGTGCCCGGCTGGCCATAATGTTGCCTGGGGAGGGCTGCTGCACCGCACCACAGGGAAGTGCCACTGAGGCGTGACTCCCCCTCAGCCCAGTGCTGTCTCCTCGCTAGCGTGTCTCAGAGTCAGCGCTGACCAGTCGCGGCTCGGGCACTGTGTGCTCCCCTTGAGAAATCACCCAAGGATCCGAACTCCTGGGGGACAGGCCTCCAGACCTCAGTGGGTGGGAGGGGAGTGTTGGGGATTCAGGGTTGCTGGCAAAGGATTTTTAAATTTTTATTCAGTTTTATGCCCGGCAGGAGAACGCCACGGCACCCCAGTAAGGGAGGTAGGTCCAGTTTTTAGAAGGTCTCTCCCATGGAGTGTAGTGGGAGGGCCTTTAATTTCTGCCCGTTTGTTTAATTGTGGGGCTCTTGAGCCGGTCTCATGGGGGAGGGGAACTCCCGTCCACTTGGTGGTGGATTTTATACCTTTTGTTTGTGTTCTTGTGATCACAGCTTGCCTCAGCGGTGTTGATGTGCGTTCTTCAACCTTCTCTCTTGGTGTGGCTCAAGTCCACCAGGATACTTACTAAATTCCTGTCCCTTAACTCTCCTTCTGGACGGGAGCCTCTGTTGAATGCTGGCTTCAGTCCGCCATCTTGTCTCCCCCTTATGCTTGGCCTTCTTACATGGTACTACAAATCCTCCAGCTTTGTTCGTTTCTTTCAAGATTTGTCAGATGTACTATTTTTGAAATCAGAGAAAATTAAAAATTCTATTTCAGAGGACAGTGCAATCCAGACAAGACAGACTATTTGGATGAAGAATCGCATCAGCTGACAGATAATCACAGAGAGTCCTTTACACTGCATGGAAGAGAAAATCATTCCTGTTCATGTCTTTGACTTGAATTGAAATAAAATGTAGTATAAGAAGAAGTTCACAGGGCTTTGAATTCAAGTCCAGTACTACTTAAAAAATTCAGTACTAACCAGATGTCCCTGATTCAGGTCCAGCAAGTATTTACTTAGCACCTACTATTTGCCAAGTGTTATTCTATGCAATTTTCTGCAGCAGATTATTAACTTCATTAACTTCTGTGATCCTCAATCTCCTCTTTGCAAGATAAATTATTACAGATATATATTCTAATATTCCACCAAATTATAAGCTTGTCTGAAAAATTGGTTAGGTTTATTTGGCTTTAAGAAACAGAAACTAACTTTGACCAAAAGGGAATTTATTAGAGAGAGACTGGATGATTCATGAAATCAATGAAAGGTGGAACAAAAGGGCATTAAGAAGGATGAGGATCAAAATAACTCAGCAAAAGGAACCCAGGGAGAATCTGAGTCCCCTAAAAACAGAGTCTGAAGCAAGATTTAAATAATAGTGACTTATTGGAAGTTCAAATTCCAGGGTGGAGAGTGAGAGAAAAAGGAAATGGGTCAGGAAAGCAGGAACATGTAAAGTAATGCAGGACTCTCTGGCTACTGTTTCATGGTGAGTCATGAGGAAACAATTGAGCTTCAGTTCACTGCAGTAAGAAACTGAGAAGAAACTTATGTGTTAGCTTTATCCTGTCTCCTATTTGCCACTGATCAAACTTTATCCCAAAGGGAGATCGTTCCTCTACCTTTCTAGACTGTGCCCATCACATGCCCTGGGACATGTGCCTCCTCTGAGTCCAGAAAGGTCAAGGAAGATCCAGAGGATGAGGCAAAGGGGACCAGGTGGCCATGCAAAGGTTTAAGTCCCTAGAAGCAACTGAGGAGGAAAAAAATGACCAAGGGCTTAGAAGACAGGCATGCTAAAAAGAATCTTGTTAGGTACGCATGGTATGTCCTGTGTCATTTCATGCATATGATATAATGTGGGAAGCAGCAGTTCTTCAAAGTAAGGACTGCAGGACAGATAAAAATCAAACCAAACAACAAACAAACAAATAAACAAATGTATTCTTTGCATTTTATAGCTCATCAAAATACTGCTTTTAGTGGCTACAATGAAAAATACAAGGCTAGTGATGGCAAGGGTGTGAAACAGCTGAAATGCTCAAATATTGCTGGTGTGAGTATCAAATGGTATAGTCACTTTGGGAAGGAGTTTGGCAGCTTCTTGTCTACATAAATACATATTGCCACATGACTCAACAATTGTACTCTTAGATATTTCCCCAAGAAAATTGAAAATATATGCTCACAAGAGAGTTTATATAAATGTTCATAGCAGTTTCATTCTCTATGGCCTAAATCTGTATACAACACAAATATCTGTCAATAGGTGAATAGATAAATAATATCATCTTCATTCAATGGAATACTCAGCAATAAAGACAGATGAATGACTGATACATTTAACAACATGAATATTAAAATCATTATGCCAAGTGAAAGAAGCTAGAGACAAAAAGTGCATATTTTAAGATTCAGCAAAGGCAAAACTAATCTGTAGCAGTGGAAATTAGAATCAGTGATTCTTTGGGATGAGGGAGAAGATTGATTATAGTCGGGCATGTGGGAACCTTCTGGGGTGATGGAAATGTTTTATATATAACTTGATTGGTGTGATAGTATATGGGAGTATATCTTTGTCAAAACATTGAATTGTGGATATGCTTTGTTTAATGCCAATTTGGCCTCAATAAAATCGATTTGAAAATACTGCTCTTAAACATGAGTCAGGAGACTACATTGAAGGACAGTACTCAGCGTGTGGACACTAACACCAAGTCTGTCTGCTTGGGTTTTCCATTTGTCTTTATCACAGATTGAGGGCAGACGGGAGACAAATATGTGAGGCTCTTGGCTGATTTCCACTGCCCCATAGCCATTCATTTACCATAGCTTTGTTGAAATCAGACAAACTTCAACTCATATTACCCATATCTGAATGCTTGGAAAAATGAAAAATACCAAAAGACTGTAGTCTCCTATCCGCAGTATCTCTAATGTTCTTTGTGATTTAGCCCTTACTTACTAACATTTCTTTTTTTTTTTTTTCTTTTTTTGAGACAGAGCCTCAAGCTGTCGCCCTGGGTAGAGTGCTGTGGCATCACAGATCACAGCAACCTCCAACTCCTGGGCTCGAGCGATTTTCCTGCCTCCACCTCCGAAGTTGCTGGGATTACAGGTGCCCGTCACAACGCCCAGCTATTTTATGGTTGCAGCTGTCATTGTTGTTTGGGGGGCCTGGGCTGGATTCGAACCCACCAGCTCAGGTGTATGTGGCTGGCACCTTAGCTGCTTGAGCCACAGGTGCCAAGCCTACTTACTAACATTTCTATTTATGTCTTCCACATCAACGTAAATGTATCTCTTTTTCAGACCTGTTATTTTTCTTAGCTTTAAAAATCTCCATTTATTTTGAATGGGAGAAATTTGGAAGGAACTAAGGCAGATACAGAAGAAGTGAGTCTTGTAGGACTGAGGCACCTGCCTCATTTTATAACTGAGCATGGCTCCTGAGTCACTTGAGTCAGAGGTGGAGATAAATAAATGGAGATTTAAACCTCTTACCAATTATTTTCTGGGTAGTATGTGAGCTATGTGATCATTTGTGGATTGCCTCAGTTTATCTCCTTTGGTTCTAATTGTTGGGATTTTGGCAATGGTGTGGCTTTCTGTTTCAGTTTCCAAGGTTTTTTCCAGTTCTCATGTCGTTCTGAGTTTTCGTAGGTATTGCAATGGTGTGTTTGGAGATATTGTTATGTGGACTGCTAGCTAGATGCTATTCTACACTGACAAATCCACTTCCTTACTTTGTAGGATTCTCTTTAAAGAGGGTAACATACTTCAGCAAGATTTATTCTAACCTAAATGTATGCTGTTCAGTTCTGATTTTCTCAGTTCAGAAATCTCTGCTAGTGCTTGCCAACTCTCTTACTGTCATTTCTAATCAACCTGACACTTCCTTCCATGCCTGTATCTGTGTAATTACATTAATAGGATAGTGTCCTAGGGGATTTCATCTATATTCTATCTTGAAAGTGAAAAATCAAGGATCTTGTAAAGCTCTATTTCTCATGAAATCACCTTCAAAGGACTGAGTACATGCATATTTTCTTAGATTTTATCAGCTTATAGAACACTGCTACAGTGAAATTGATACTACCTTTAGTTTGCAAAGCAATAATTGGTTTTCTTTCAAAAATCTAACCACTTCTTTCCAACTTATTTTAGATAAAAGTGTACTATATTTAGAAAATGTATTTATAGGTGAAATTTAGAAAGATTAGGTAAGTTGAGTTTGAACATATGGTATATTGCTTATTAAAAATGAGCTTTTTACCAAATCTTTTAACCCCTAATGACATGTTCTCAAATTTTTAAGATAGCATGTTCAACAGATCTAAAAGATCAGCAGGTCTAATGAGTGGGAATTGGGAATCTGAATTGTTAACGAACAGTCCAATCCATGAGTTTCTCATGCACATTTGTCTAGTTCACAATTTGTACTTTACCCCATATTTTAAAGACTCAATTTGAATGAATTTTAACATATGTAAAATATAAATGGAGTACTTTATTTTTATACTTGATCCAGTCAAATGCTGAAACTCTTCCATTTTAATAAGTAATAAAACAACAACCTAATTTCCCAGTAAGCAAACTTACTAAACAATTCCAAGAATTAGGAAGAATAAAAGAGAACTCTATTCCATTAGGTGAAATATCTGTCACAAAGTCCATGCATTTGACTGGGAGAAAAATGCAGCTATTTGCATTTTGTTTTTTTCAAACTTTCATACTTAGCAGAAGTATTTATCTGTTTTCTCTTTTATAGCTGAATTGGAAATTTTTTATAGCTGAAAATGGAATGTAAGAAAGAACTGTGTGCACTGGTGAAAGACAAGGGATAGAGGGAAACGCTCTAGCAACTAGAGAACTGAGAAGTGACACATCTTAGAACATCATAAATAATAGAAACACTGTATTCAAGACATTTAGAGCTATATTGTTTAGGGATTACATCAAGTTACTAAGAAAATAAGTCCATAATATCAAAGCAAAAATGTGTTTGCTCGAGGATGGTCCAGAATCATTTAAAAAAGTTGAAATTATGTTCAGGGACAGCTGGTTAAGATGTTTTCACTTGCTTTATTAAATTTGGGGAAAAAAAATATTTCCTAAATAGCTTTCGTTAAAGCCTAGATCTAAAGAAAGAAAAAAAGTGCTAAATCGAAGGGGACAAAAAACTTCTGCATTTATGCATAAACAAGGGGAGTTTTGCTGATTTTCTTTACGGGAGAATAAAAGGTGTCATATGCCAGTGATCTACTTTGGGAAATTAAGGGAAGCAGATTCAGGTGCAGATGTGTTTTGGGTCCTTGTGTGTGTGTGTGTGGATATTCAGTTGAATTTCTGCCAGTATTTGATATCAAATCTTAGATACACAATTTTTGAAGGAACCTGGGAAAGAAATGTCCCAGTGAATTAGAATGATGCTTTTGGGCAATTAAAACACATGATCAAGATTTTGCTGATGGGTTTCTTATTTTCCATCTATAATACACAGAATTAATACAAATATCATCATAAAAATGACTATTAGATATGAACTTAGGGTGGTGCCTGTGGTTCAGTGAGTCGGGCGCTGGCCCCATATACCGAGGGTGGCTGGTTTGAGCCTGGCCCCGGCCAAACTGCAACAACAAAAAAATAACTGGGCATTGTGGCGGGCACCTTTAGTCCAAGGTACTCGGGAGGCTGAGGCAAGAGAATTGAGTAAACCAAGAGCTGGTGGTTGTTATGAGCTGTGATGCCATGGCACTCTACCGAGGGCAACAACATGAGACCCTGTCTTAAAAAAAAAAAAAAGGTAAGAACTTAGTCTGAGCCACTGCAATAAGTGCTTAGTGTACATTCACGCATGTACTCATTGCAGTAATCCTATTAAGTATGTATTATTATAATTCCAACTTTACAGGTGAGGATACTGAGATTTAAAGAGATCAGAAAACTTACCCAAGGCAACATGACTGGTTAAGGGATAGGGCCAAGCCTAGAACATGAGTTTTTGAACTTCAGATCCCTTTAATTGCTCCGCTAACTCCTACCACATGTATATATGTGTATTTATGTTTCTTTCAACATTTATATTTATGTTCTTATCTACATTTACGTGTTTGTATTCATAGCTACCTGTAGGCATTATGTCTTTTTTCTATAAACTTGAATTATCTGTGCTCACCAAGTAATAATAAGCATAGCTTTTTTTTTTCTTCAAAGAGTAGATATTCATAGTTAATTGAAGAGACTACAAAAATCTAAAAGGAAATTCCTGAAAAATTTGGCACTGAGTCTTCATACTATTTGGCTGAAGTTACTTCTAAGGTCAGGCAAGGTGGCTCACACTTTAATGCTAGCACTCTGGGAGGCTGAGGCGAGTGGATAGTACAAGTTTGAGATTAGCCTGAGCCAAAGAGAGACCTCGTCTCTAACAAAATAGTCTTGCCTTGTGGCAGGTGCCTACAGCCGCAGCTGCTGGGAAAGCTGAGGCAAGAGAATCTCTCTTTTTTTTTTTTTTCAATTTTTTCTTTTTTTAAATTAAATCATAGCTGTGTACATTAATGCAATTATGGGGTACAATGTGCTGGTTTCATACACATCTTAAAATACTTTCATCAAACTGGTTAACATAGCCTTCACACACTTCTGGGGGCAAGACATGATCGCAAGAGGGACTTTACCTAACAAACGCAATCAGTGTAACCTGGCTTATTGTACCCTCAGTGAATCTCCAAAACCAAAAAAAAAAAAAAACTGGAAAAAAAAAGACATTTATATTCTACACTTAGTAGGTTTAACTTGTACCTAGTAATTATAGGATTGAATGGCAGATCTATTTTTGATCTCTAAGTGATCTCCAAACATGTTTCCAAAAGGAATGTATTAATTTGCATTCCCACCAACAGTGTAGAGTGTTCCCTATTCTCCATATCCACACCAACATCTCTGGTCCTGGGATTTTGTGATATGGGCTTATCTTACTGGAGTTAGATGGTATCTCAAGCTAGTTTTGATTCGCCTTTCTCTGATAATTAAAGATGATGAGCATTTTTTCATATGTCTGTAGGCTGTGCGCCTGTCTTCTTCAGAGAAGTTTCTCTTCAAGTCCCTTGCCCAGCCTGCGATGGGATCACTTGTTCTTTTCTTGCTGATGCGTTTGAGTTCTGTGTGGATTCTGGTTATTAAATCTTTGTCAGAGACATAACCTGCAAATATCTTCTCCCATTCTGAAGGCTGTCTGCTTGCTTTACTTACTGTGTTCTTGGCTGTGCAGAAGCTTTTTAGTTTGATCAGGTCCCAGTAATGTATTTTTGAAGCTGCTTCAATTGCCTGGGGGGGTCCTTCTCATAAAATACTCACCCAGACCGATTTCTTCAAGGGTTTTTCCTGCACTCTCTTCTAGTATTTTTATAGTTTCATGTCTTAAGTTTAAATCTTTAATCCAGTGAGAGTCTATCTTAGTTAATGGTGAAAGGTGTGGGTGCAGTTTCAGTCTTCTACAGGTTGTCAGCCAGTTCACCCAGCACCATTTGTTAAATAGGGAATCTTTTCTCCACTGAATGTTTTTAATTGGCTTGTCAAAGATCAAATAATGGTAAGTAGCTGGGTTCATCTCTTGGTTCTCTATTCTGTTCCAGACATCTACTTCTCTGTTTTTGTGCCAGTACCATGCTGTTTTGGTCACTATCAATTTATAGTATAGTCTGAGATCTGGTAGCGTGATTCCTCCTGCTTTGTTTTTATTTCTGAGTAATGTCTTGGCTATTCGAGGTTTTTTATGATTCCATATAAAATGAAGTATTATTATTTCAAGATCTTTAAAGTATGACAGTGGATCTTTAATAGGGATTGCATTAAAATTGTATATTACTTTGGGTAGTATGGACCCTATGTGGATACCCTTTATCACCTTTTCTTTCCTAATTGTGATGGCTAAAACTTCCATTATATTAACACTAATGAAGTTAATTATGATATGCCTGGGGGATGTCTTATTTGGACTGAGTCGTGCTGGGGTTTTGAAACTGTCTGCTCTCTGAATTTCAGAATCTCTTGGCATGTCTGGAAAATTCTCTTTCATAATTTCATGGAGAAGGGCCTCTGTGCCTTTCGAGGCCACTTCATCACTTTCAGTGATTCCAATGAGGTGGATATTAGCCTTCTTTGAATTATCCCAGAGCTCTCTGAGAGAATGATCCATTTTTGCTCTCCATTTGTCTTCCTCTTTGAGAGTTTGGGAGTGTTCAAAGGTTTGTCTTCAATGTCAGAGATCCTTTCTAGTGCTTGCTCAACTCTGTTACTGAGGGATTCTACTGTATTTTTCAGATCTTTGAGGGCTACAAATTCTTGCTTCAGTGCGTCAGAAATCTTTGGTGGTTTTGTCTTTAAATTCATTAAATTCTTAAGACAACTTTTGAATTTCTCCTTGAATTTCTAATTCCGACTTTTGAATTTCTCCTCGAATTTCTAATTCCAAATTTTCGTCCATTCTATTAATCTTGTTTGCAATCCAAATTCTGAATTTGATTTCTGACATCTCAGCCAGCTGTTTATGAATGGGATCTTCAGTTACATCTGCCATATCTTTCCTGGGGGGTGGGGGGGTGGGCTTGATCTATTCTGGTTATTCATGTTACCAGAGTTTTTCTGCTGATTCCGCCCCATGATTATTTTACACCGTCTAGAAACTGGGGACCTGTTTGGTGTGATGGTGCTAAGTGGTTTTGTCTTGTTTTTAGCTGGTCTCTGTCCGACCCTAGTGAAACAGTTACTCTGGGTTGAAGTATCAGCTGTGGAGAAATACCAGCAATTAAGTCACCCCGCCCCCCACAGGCAACAATTGGAAAGGGAAATCAAACCTTCCTACAACCACACATCCAGGGCACCACTTAGATAGTCCTTGGGGGATTGGCTCAGTTCAAAAGGTCGAAATCAATTGTCTCAGTCAGCATCTGTCTCAGGTGGGAGAGTTTAAAAGGTCTCTGGCAACTGGATTGCAAGGGTCTGCTGACAACTCAAGTATGACTTGCTCCGGTGCTCCATGAAGTCAGGAGGAACCACCGAGCAAATAGATAAGTCTAGGAAGGTTGATGCCTCCTTCCCCACCTTGCACCTCTGTCACACCCAGTCACTGATAGCCCCACGGGGCTGTGACGCAGTTGCCTCCAATGAGCACATACTCCAGGTGTTTGCACCTGCCTGAATCACAAGGAAATCTGTATCTGCTCAGCCAGGTTGCTGCTCTCTGCCTCTATCCAGCAGGGGAAGGTAAGGCCTGACAACCTTTGACCCTTGATCGACCTGGGGGGTGTTCACTCAGTTCCAGCCCTGCCCCTGATTGAGATTACTGACAGAACAGAACAACTTTGTGGGAATTTGTTTCTGTCCCTGCTAAATTCCCCTGCAGAAGAGAAGCTCTTTTGAGTTCCCAGAACCTGCACCTCAGGCCCTGTCTTTGTTCTTGCAGGTTTGTATTCGCAGCCCGGTTAGCTGTCAGTTCTAGCCTCCTGCCTTCCTATGTCTATAGGCTGCTGATCCCCTGAGGGCCAGGTGTGTCTTAGGCTCACTAAAGTGGTCCACTGGGTCAGCCCTGCCCTGGGCATTTCCCAGCTCTGCGTGTGCGTTTTCCATTCCCTGTGCTCTACGCAGGCTGGTATTGTCTTAGGCAAACCCTTTACTCACAGGGCCTGCATTTCAGTCCCAGATCTGTTCTTCGGTGGTTGCCACCTGAGAAGATGCCTGGCCTCTATGGTTGCCCAGGGAGACAGGGGGTGTGGAATATCTGGGGGTAAGCCCCATTTTTGCCAAAAATGGCTGCTGCTCTGTGCCTCTGGGCACCACTGCTCCTGCGTGGTTCCCTCTCAGCCGACCATCCTCTCCTCACTCCCGTGCCGCAGAATCAGCACTGACCAGCTGCAGTCCAGGCCCTGTCCACATCCCTCGAGAAATCACCCAAGAATCTGGACTCCTGGGGGACATGTCTGTAGACCTCAGAGTGAGAGTGGAGTGGAGTGCTGGGAGCTCAGAGTTGCAGGTAGAGAACATGTACAATTTTATACAGTTTTATGCCTGGCAGGAGAATGCCATGGCATCCTAGTAGGGGAGTTAGGTCTAGTTTTTAGAGGGTCTCTCCCGTGGAGTGTAGTGGGAGGACCTTTGAACTCTGCTCATTTGTTTATGGGGCACTCCGAGCTGTTCTCATGGGGGAGGGGACTCTCGTCCACTTCTTGATGTATTTTGCACCTTTTGTTTGTATTCTTGGGGTTGCAGCTCGCCTCAGTGGGGTTGATGTGTGTTCTTCAACCTTCTCTCTTGGTGCAGCTCTAATCCACCAGGTTACTTGCTAAATTTCTGTCCTTTAACTCTCTTTCTGGATGGGAGCCTCTGTGAAAAGCTGGCCTCAGTCAGCCATCTTGTCTCCACCTCCATAATTACACAGTTTTACAAATTTTGTCTTCTGTTAGAATCACCTAGGGGAGTTGCTCCAAATCCTGGATTCTTATATCCCATAAATTCCAACAAATACTCTGCCTTCAGAATATATCCACACAGTGGCCACCTTGCTACCTTTACCAGCTACCACCGGCTTGCAAGCTACCACCAGCTTGCATCTGGACCATTGTACAATTGCTCTCCTACAGACTGTTCTTAATTCTGCACCTAAGACATAAGTGAGGTCATATTACTTCTTTGTCCCAAACAGATCGTTTTTCACCCAGTGAATGCCAAAGGCTGGACAAATGTTCTGCCAGGTCCTCCTCTTGGAAAGTGTGTAACTCTCCAGTCTCACTCCATTCTGATCCTATTTTCAGCAACTATTGTCTCACTCCATTAAAGCCATTGGGGCTTCCCTGTTGATCCTGAAACATGTCAGAAACTCCTTCTTGAGTATATTAAAAAAGTTTTAAAAATTTTATTATTATTCTTTATTGTTTGGGATTCATTGAGGGTACAAAAATTAGGTTACACTGATTGCATTTGTTAGATAAAATCCCTCTTACAATTGTGTCCCACCCCCAAGAAGTGCGCCATACACCATGACCCCCAACGCCCTCTCTTCGCCCCTCTTCCTGTTATCTCATTCCCCTACCCCACCCCTTGTATTAACTCATCTACTGCCTTCATATTAGAATTGAGTACATTGGATTCTTGTTTCTCCATTTTTGTGATGCTTTACTAAGAAGAATGTGTTTACCTCCATCTAGGTTAATACAAAAGATGTAAAGTCTCCATCTTTTTTAATGGCTGAATAGTATTCCATGGTATATATATACCACAGCTTGTTAATCCATTCTTGGGTTGGTGGGCATTTAGGTTGTTTCCACATTTTGGTGATTGTAAATTGAGCTGTGATAAACATTCTAATGCAGGAAGATATTGAAATTTAATCTTCCATTTGTCCAGATTACTCTTCAGTTGCATATTTTCATGGCTTGAAGTCTTTCTTTCTTCAGATGTCACCTCTGAGTGAGTCCTTCCCAAGCAACCCAGGACAGACATAAAGGACTTTCTGCTTTATTTTCCTTCATATAATTTTTCACCATTTAGCATTGTATTCTATATGTATTATATATACATTTTATTGTGTGTCTCATCTAACTGGAATGAAGCTAACCAAGAGGATAGATTGTCATCTGTGTCCTTCATCTCTGTCTCTTAGCATTTAAAATAGAGGCTGACACCATAGTAGTTGCTCAGTAAATCATATGATGAATGAATGAGTAAATGCTGACAATGCATATGGAATGCTTAACACAGTGTCTGCATTTGCTAAATACTATAAAATGGTTCATATGATGTCACTTAATTTCGCAATAACCTTTTAAGGTTATTATTATGGTTACCCTTAATTTTTGGTGAAAAACAAAGGACAAGAAAGATTAAATTACATGCCCAAATGACACAATGAGTAGAAGAAATAAAAATGGAACCAAGGTGTCTGGTAACACAATTACGTTAATTCAAAATATAGGAGGGAAAAACTTAAGGAAGGAAAATACTCTTTGGACCTGGGGGCTGAATCATATTCCTCTTTATCAAGCTATTTAGTTTTATTAAAAAATAAAAAGTTCTTTTTATTTATCTTACATCAAGGGATCTGTAAGTAGAAAGATTAGCATTTTTCCTGATCAAACACATTCATTTTTCCTTCTAGTAAATCTAAAAGAGTGACTACAAGTTATGTTTTTTTTTTAAATAAAGGAGACACTTTTGAAAACAACATATACTATTCCACAGTTCCTCCAATTTCTAATCAAATGAGTAGCTATCTCCCATTACCACTGTATCTCCCCATGTACATATCTCCTAAGGGGAAAGAATGGATTTTGGTGACAGATTTAATTTATTTTACTAAGACATCTTTTACATAGTATGTGCTGAGTTAATAATATAGTAGTTAAAATTACTGTTATTCAGTAGTAGTACAGTTTCCTATGTGATACTGGTGGGTTTCCCTCAGTGACAGACAGCAACAGATACACAGCAAGGGAAATCTAGATAATTTTGGCTAGAGTTGAGTGTTTTATGATCAGTTATATTTAAACTATGTCTTATCATATTTAAACAACATATGCAATTATATGATATGATTCCTAAAATTTTCCTTTAAGAATAGTTACCTCTGCTCATATTTTTTTTTTTTTTTTTATTGTTGGGGATTCATTGAGGGTACAATAGCCAGGTTACACTGATTGCAATTGTTAGGTAAAGTCCCTCTTGCAATCATGTCTTGCCCCCATAAAGTGTGACACACACCAAGGCCCCACCCACCTCCCTCCTTCCCTCTTTCTGTCCCCCTCCATAACCATAATTGTCATTAATTGTCCTCATATCAAAATTGAGTACATAGGATTCATGCTTCTCCATTCTTGTGATGCTTTACTAAGAATAATGTCTTCCACGTCCATCCAGGTTAATACGAAGGATGTAAAGTCTCCATTTTTTTAATGGCTGAATAGTATTCCATGGTATACATATACCACAGCTTGTTAATCCATTCCTGGGTTGGTGGGCATTTAGGCTCTTTCCACATTTTGGCGATTGTAAATTGAGCTGCAATAAACAGTCTAGTACAAGTGTCCTTATGATAAAAGGATTTCTTTCCTTCTGGGTAAATGCCCAGTAATGGGATTGCAGGATCAAATGGGAGGTCTAGGTTGAGCGCCTTGAGGTTTCTCCATACTTCCTTCCAGAAAGGTTGTACTAGTTTGCAGTCCCACCAGCAGTGTAAAAGTGTTCTCTTCTCTCCACATCCACGCCAGCATCTGCAGTTTTGAGATTTTGTGCTGTGGGCCATTCTCACTGGGGTTAGATGATATCTCAGGGTTCTTTTGATTTGCATTTCTCTAATACATAGAGATGATGAACATTTTTTTTTTCTTTTTTTTTTTTATTGTTGGGGATTCATTGAGGGTACAATAAGCCAGGTTACACTGATTGCAATTGTTAGGTAAAGTCCCTCTTGCAATCATGTCTTGCCCCCATAAAGTGTGACACACACTAAGGCCCCACCCCACTCCCTCCATCCCTCTTTCTGCTTCCCCCGCCATAACCTTAATTGTCATTAATTGTCCTCATATCAAGATTGAGTACATAGGATTCATGCTTCTCCATTCTTGTGATGCTTTACTAAGAATAATGTCTTCCACTTCCATCCAGGTTAATACGAAGGAAGTAAAGTCTCCATTTTTTTTTAATGGCTGAATAGTATTCCATGGTATACATATACCACAGCTTGTTAATCCATTCCTGGGTTGGTGGGCATTTAGGCTGTTTCCACATTTTGGCGATTGTAAATTGAGCTGCAATAAACAGTCTAGTACAAGTGTCCTTATGGTAAAAGGATTTTTTTCCTTCTGGGTAGATGCCCAGTAATGGGATTGCAGGATCGAATGGGAGGTCTAGGTTGAGTGCTTTGAGGTTTCTCCATACTTCCTTCCAGAAAGGTTGTACTAGTTTGCAGTCCCACCAGCAGTGTAAAAGTGTTCCCTTCTCTCCACATCCACGCCAGCATCTGCAGTTTTGAGATTTTGTGATGTGGGCCATTCTCACTGGGGTTAGATGATATCTCAGGGATGTTTTGATTTGCATTTCTCTAATATATAGAGATGATGAACATTTTTTCATGTGTTTGTTAGCCATTCGTCTGTCGTCTTTAGAGAAAGTTCTATTCATGTCTCTTGCCCATTGATATAAGGGATTGTTGGCTTTTGTTCATGTTGATTAATTTGAGTTCTCTATAGATCCTAGTTATCAAGCTTTTGTCTGATTGAAAATATGCAAATATCCTTTCCCATTGTGTAGGTTGTCTCTTTGCTTTGGTTATTGTCTCCTTAGCTGTACAGAAGCTTTTCAGTTTAAGGAAGTCCCATTTGTTTATTTTTGTTGTTATTGCAATTGCCATGGCAGTCTTCTTCATGAAGTCTTTCCCCAGGCCAATATCTTCCAGTGTTTTTCCTATGCTTTCTTGGAGGATTTTTATTGTTTCATGCCTTAGGTTTAAGTCCTTTATCCATCTTGAATCAATTTTTGTGAGTGAGGAAAGGTGTGGGTCCAGTTTCAGTCTTTTACATGTAGACATCCAGTTCTCCCAACACCATTTATTGAATAGGGAGTCTTTCCCCCAAGGTATGTTCTTGTTTGGTTTATCAAAGATTAGGTGGTTGTAAAATGTTAGTTTCATTTCTTGGTTTTCCATTCGATTCCAAGTGTCTATGTCTCTGTTTTTGTGCCAGTACCATGCTGTCTTGAGCACTATGGCTTTGTAGTACAGACTAAAATCTGGTAGGCTGATGCCCCCAGCTTTATTTTTGTTACAGAGAACTGCCTTAGCTATACGGGGTTTTTTCCGGTTCCATACAAAACGCAGAATCATTTTTTCCAAATCTTGAAAGTACGATGTTGGTATTTTGATAGGAATGGCATTGAATAGGTAGATAGCTTTGGGAAGTATAGCCATTTTAACAATGTTGATTCTTCCCATCCATGAACATGGTATGTTCTTCCATTTGTTAATATTCTCTGCTATTTCCTTTCTGAGGATTTCATAGTTTTCTTTATAGAGGTCCTTCACCTCCTTCGTTAGGTATATTCCTAGGTATTTCATTTTCTTTGAAACTATGGTGAAGGGAGTTGTGTCCTTAATGAGCTTCTCATGTTGACCGTTATTGGTGTACACAAAGGCTACTGACTTGTGGACATTGATTTTATATCCTGAAACATTACTGTATTTTTTGATGACTTCTAGGAGTCTTGTGGTTGAGTCTTTGGGGGTTCTCTAAGTATAAGATCATGTCGTCAGCAAAGAGGGAGTGTTTGACCTCCTCTGCTCCCATTTGGATTCCCTTTATTTCCTTGTCTTGCCTAATTGTATTGGCTAGAACTTCCAGCACTACGTTGAATAGTAAAGGTGACAGAGGACAACATTGTCTGGTTCCAGTTCTAAGAGGAAAAGCTTTCAGTTTTACTCCATTCAGTAAAATATTGGCTGTGGGTTTGTCATAGATAGCTTCAATCAGTTTTAGAAATGTGCCACCTATGCCTATAATCTTCAGTGTTGTAATTAGAAAAGGATGCTGGATTTTATCAAATGCTTTTTCTGCATCTATTGAGAGGATCATGTGATCTTTATTTTTGCCTCTGTTAATATGGTGGATAACGTTTATAGACTTGCGTATGTTAAACCAGCCTTGGATCCCTGGGATGAAGCCTACTTCATCATGATGAATGACTTTTTTGATGATAAGCTGTAATCCATTGGCTAGGATTTTGTTGAGAATTTTTGCGTCTATGTTCATGAGTGAGATTGGTCTGAAATTCTCCTTTTTGTTTCGGTCTTGTCCTGGTTTTGGTATCAGGGTGATGTTTGCTTCATAGAATTTGTTGGGGGAGATTCCTTCTTCCTCAATTTTTTGGAATAATTTCTGCAGTACAGGAATAAGCTCTTCCTTGAAGGTTTGATAGAATTCTGGAGTGAAGCCATCTGGACCAGGGCATTTTTTGGTTGGAAGCTTTTTTATTGTTTCTTTGATCTCAGTGCTTGAAATTGGTCTGTTCAGGAGCTCTATTTCTTCCTGGCTGAGTCTAGGGAGAGGGTGTGGTTCCAAATATTGATCCATTTCTTTCACATTGTCAAATTTCTTGGCATAGAGTTTCTGGTAGTATTCAGAGATGATCTCTTGTATCTCTGTGGGATCAGTTGTTATTTCCCCTTTATCGTTTGTGATTGAGGTTACTAGAGATTTTACTTTTCTATTCCTCGTTACTCTGGCCAATGGTTTATCTATTTTATTTATTTTTTCAAAAAACCAACTCCTTGTTTCATTAATTTTCTGAATGATTCTTTTGTTTTCAATTTCATTGATCTCTGATTTGATTTTGGATATTTCTTTTCTTCTACTGAGTTTAGGCTTAGATTGTTCTTCTTTTTCCAATTCCATAAGATCTCTTGTGAAATTGTTGATGTGCTCTCTTTCTGTTTTTCAAATGTAAGCATGTAAAGCGATGAATTTTCCTCTCAAAACTGCTTTTGCAGTATCCCACAGGTTTTGGTAGCTTGTGTCTTCATTGTTGTTATGCTCAAGGAAGTTAATGTTTTCCTGTTTTATTTCTTCCTTCACCCATCTGTTATTCAACAGAAGATTGTTTAGTTTCCATTCCTTTGGGTGGGGTCGAGCATTTTTGTTAGAGTTGAGTTCCACTTTTAGTGCCTTATGGTCTCAGAAGGTACAAGGTAAAATTTCAATTCTTTTTATTCTGTTGATAGTTGTTTTGCGTCCCAGCATATGATCAATTTTGGAGAATGTTCCATGGGGTGATGAGAAGAATGTATATTCTTTATCTTTGGGATGGAGTGTTGTATATGCGTCTATTAAGCATAGTTGTTCTAGGGTCTCACTTAAGTCTCTTATATCCTTGTTTAATTTCTGTTTAGAGGATCTGTCCAGCTCTGTAAGAGGAGTGTTAAGGTCCCCTGTCATTATGGTATTATCAGATATCATATTGCTCAGACTGAGTAAGATCTGTTTCAAGAATCTGGGAGCATTTAAATTGGGTGCATAGATATTTAGAATTGAAATGTCTTCTTGTTGTATTTTTCCCTTGACCAATATAATGTGACCATCTTTGTCTTTTTTGACTTTAGTTGCTTTAAATCCACATGTATCTGAAAATAAGATGGCAACTCCTCTTTTCTTCTGAATTCCATTTGCCTGAAAAATTGTCTTCCAACCCTTGACTCAGAGCTTTAATTTGTCTTTTGAAGCCAGGTGTGTTTCTTGCAGACAGCAAATGGATGGCTTGTGTTTTTTAATCCAGTCAACCAATCGATGTCTCTTCAGTGGGGAATTCAAGCCATTAACATTTATTGAGATAATTGATAAGTGTGGTAGTATTCTATTCGTCTTATTTTGTGAGAGTCCATTGCTTAGTTTTATCTTTTGCATCAGTGTGGAGGTCTGGTTCTGTCCTTTAATTTCTGAGTTCTTACTTTGCTGCTGATCCATTGTGGTGGTCAGTGTGCAGAACACGTTGAAGTGTTTCCTGTGGAGCTGGTCTTGTTGTGGCGAATTTCCTCAATGTTTGTATATCCGTAAATGATTTGATTTCTCCGTCAATTTTGAAGCTTAGCTTAGCAGGGTACAGAATTCTGGGCTGAAAATTGTTCTGTTTAAGTAGATTAAAGGTAGATGACCATTGTCTTCTTGCTTGGAAAGTTTCATTAGAGAAGTCTGCGGTAACTCTGATGGATTTGTACCTGTAGGTCAACTGGTGCTTACTCCTGGCAGCTTGCAGTATCTTTTCTTTTGTCTTGACTTTGGACAGGTTCATCACAATGTGTCTTGGAGAAGCTCGGTTAGAGTTGAGGCGACCTGGGGTCCAATAGCCCTCTGAAAGCAGTGTGTCAGAATCTTTGGTGATATTTGGGAAATTTTCTTTTATAATATTCTCTAGTATGGCTTCCATTCCTCTGGGGCATTCTTCTTCCCCTTCTGGAATTCCTATGTCTCGTATGTTGGAACGCTTCATAAAGTCCCATAATTCTGACAGTGAATGTTCTGCTTTCTCTCTCTTCTTTTCTGCCTCTTGTACTATCTTAGTTATCTCAAAAACTTTGTCTTCTACCTCTGATATTCTTTCTTCTGCATGGTCTAACCTGTTGCTGGTAGTTTCCATTGCATCTTTAAGTTCCCTGATTGACTGTTTCATTTCCTTCAGCTCTGTTATATCCTTTTTATATTCTTCATATCGTTCATCTCTGATTTGATTCTGTTTTTGGATTTCCTTTTGGTGATTTTCCACTTTATTAGCAGTTTTCTTCATTTTTTCCATCATTTCTTTCATTGTTTTCAACATGTGTATTCTAAATTCCCGTTTTGTCATTCCTAACATTTCTGTATAGGTGGAATCCTCTGCAGTAGCTACCTCATGGTCCCTTGGCTGGGTTGTTCTGGACTGGTTCTTCATGTTGCCTGGAGTTTTCTGCTGATTCTTCCTCATGAGTGATTTCTTTTATCTGTTTCCTTGCCCTAATTTTCATTTCACTTCCTCTTGCTCTTTAAGTTCTCGTGCCTGTGGACTAAGGGTTACAGGACCAGAAGCGTGAGAAGGTTTAAGAGCAAAAATGGGACGAAAGAAAGGAGGACCAGTGATAAGAAAAAAGAAAGAGAAAAATAGAGAAAGGAGGGGGGTGGGTAAAAGGAATATTGACAAAAAGAAGAGAGGCACAGAAAGAGGGAGACAGAGCATTATAGGTGTACAGTAGGGTACTTTGATTCAACCTTAAAAAAAAACCACCTTCTGGGGGTGCCCAGTTGGGTGGTTCCCTTGAGGTCAGCAGCTCTTTGCTAACCTGATTAGACACAGTACCCCACCTCCACCAAGTAGAGGAAAGACAAAAATGCTATAAATCAAACCAAAAGAAGCAAACAGAAAACTTTACGGGATAAAGTTGGCTGGAAAAACCAAATAATAGTGGTATAAATACTAACAAAAATGAAGTTCTAATTATTGAAATAGGCAGCAATGGGAAATTATAATTAAACTAGAAAAATTGAGAAAGAAAAAGGATCTGTATGGAAAAGGTTGAACTTAAAAAACAAAACAACAATCAACAACATCAAAATAAACAAAAAAAACAACCAAACCAAAAAAAAAAAAAACACAACCAAAAACAAAGCTGTATGTATATGTTATTGAATATTGTCTGGGCAACTCGTGGTCTTCTGGGGTATGAGATGTTAATCACAGTTCTGATACGACTGGAGGGTGCTAGTTTCCCAAACCCCACCAGTTTGACACCCTAAATCTCTCTTCAGCCCACTTAAAAGGCACTTTGAACTTGTTCACTTACTGAGCAGAAGCTTTCTCAGGGAAGTGCTTGTCGCTGGAATCACTGGTGAAGTGTCGTGTGTGTCAAAACTGGTCTCCCTCTGCCCCCGAGGGTTAGGGCTGCAAGGCGGCTCAGACCCCGCCCTTAGGCTACTTGGTCGCTGGGTTACCAGCTCCCACCCAATTCCAGCTCTGTGACCCTGAGGGCGGAGCTTGCCGGGGCAGATCGCTCACAATGTCTGCCTGTGACCCAGAGCCAAGCACTATTAGCTCCGTCTGGCTCAGCGGCTCGGACTGGGGCCCTATACAAAGGCCAAAGTTCTCAGCACTCCCGCTCAGGCTCTCACCAAGACACTTCAGCTGAGTGCCAAGTCCAAAGACACCAAAACAGTTCACAGGTAAGGCCTTTCTGGTTTGCAGTCTCGCTGCTACTGAACTTACAGTTGCGGGCGGGTTTAGACGGATTGAACACACGCGACCACTTGCCGGTTTTCCACTGTTTTGGTCCTCCTCTTGGGGTCCAGAAGTCTCTCGCTGACTCCCTGTATCCTCTCAGGGGTGATTATAGGCAGATCCCACCAGCCAGAGATGCCTGGAGTCCTATCTCCCCAGTCTCACGGTGCCCAGATGCAAGGAAGCTGTTACTCGGCTGCCATCTTGCTCCGCCCCCTCCACCTCTGCTCATATTATTCCTATAACCACATTACCACTACCACTCACTGCTACATCATCACCTCCCACACAGTGCTCAACTAAAACCACACTACACAACTATCACCCACAGCTACCGTCCAACAAACACCATCTTCATTACTACCTGTAGCTACTGTCACTTAACCTATCACCATTCCCCACTATCTTTATCTCTGTAATAAAAATACACAACTCATAACTATCACCTTCACCACCTTATCTACTACTGCTCCCCCTAAATCCTACCTCCACCGATCGCTACTGCTGCCCACAGATACCAGAATTATCTGTGCAAACTCCCATCTTCACTACCACCTCCCTCATAACTACCACATCTACTACCACTGCCCACAGCTACCACCTTCTCCATCACTATCACCCAAACTGTCACCCCTGCTACCTCCTCCAACACTGCCACACAACCACAGTTATAACAACACCCACACAACTCCCACTCACCATGACTGCCACCCTTCCCTTTCAGCTAACTCCTCCACCACAATTAACTCTCTTTTCTTAGGAATAAATGGAAGTTATTGGTACAAAAATTTTGTAAAAATGAATTGCAAAACATATTCCAGAAAAGTGATTGTTTCAGTTTATTCTGAATATCATTGACCAATATATAATTTTATACACTTAACATTTTCCATTGCTGAAAAAGTTACAAAATGGATCTCATAAAATTACTAAAGGGACACTTTACTTCTAACACATAAATTTTGGCTTTCTCAATAAATTCAAAATGAGAACTCTATTACTTCTTTTAGAAGGTACTGACTCTTCTAATACCCTTTGTTATACATTATGTATACACTATAAGCATACTCCTAAATTGTGCTCACTCCATACTTACACAAGAAAAGTAAAGAGTTACATTCTAATATACTTTAATAATATAAAATGTAGTCTCCTTAAAAAGAAAAAGGTTTGTTTGAAACTTTTGGCCCATCTGCAAATATTATATCCTTTTAAAGGACATGAAGACATATTGCTTGAGTCAGAATGAACTGGATACAAGCCAATTACACTCTTTCAATGGATTTACTAAAAATGATTGATCAATACATAGAAAAGGAGAGTATTAGGAAATATTGCATTTGACCTCATCAAAATTCAGACATGGAATTTGTAGTGTTTTAGGAATTTTCAAACTTCTTTTTATCTTATTTATTTATTTTTTGTCTGAGCTTAGAACTCTTTTTTTTTTTTTTTTGCTTATTGTTGGGGATTCATTGAGGGTACAAAGAACCAGGTTACACTGATTGCATTTGTTAGGTAAAGTCCCTCTTATAATTGTGTCCTGCCCCCAAAAGGTGTGTCACATTATCATGACCCTTCACACCCCTCCCTCTTCCCTCTCTTTGCTCTTTTCTTCCCCGATCCCCCTCCCATCTTTCCTCTCCCTGCTCTTCCTCCCCCCCTCCCTCCTTTTTCTCTTGAGCTTAGAAATCTTAATCGAGACAAATCTCTTGTAGAAGCCAAGATTAAAGCAGAAATGATCTGATTGAAGCAGGGATAGGGAATGCCAACTGCATAGCCTCCTCCTTTGTGATTCTGGCATCTCCTTTGCCTCCTCTGCCAGAACCCCAAGGCTCTGAGGAAACTAATTTCTAACCTACTGTTATCATCTGTATAGTATTGTTCAGCAAGAGACTAAAGAGTACTGCCCTAATGTTATATCTGATAAGATCATAAAAACCCAAATAAAATGTTCTGTGTCAGGCACTGTGCTAGACTCTGAAGATACAGTGGTCAACCTATGTACAGCTGAGCCCTAATAAAACGTACAACTTTTTAGAGAATGAAAAGAGGAAAGAGAAGATATCTGAAAGTATCATGTAGAAAGTTTAACTGTTCAAACATGGAATTAGTTTTCAGTATCCAGTACAAGCTGCAAGAAAGCAAAAGAAAAAAGGAAGTGTCTCCAATATTGTATGCCATTGTTGTAATTTAGTGCAATTTCATAACACAGAATCAAATCATCTGGCAATTTTGTCAAAGGAATAGCTTTTATTATCTTTCAGTAACCAACTTGCTAATGCACTAGCCAACTAGGTAAATTAAAGTCTTCTTTATTTATAAACATAGATGTACAGCTCACATAATTTGCAATTAGAAATAGGTGGATTTGGTTAAAAAGGAAGATACTTACATTTAGATAAACCCTTACTCATACAACCTCACTTGTATTCCATGTGAATGCAATGTTAGGTAAGTATGTCAGAGTTAAAAAACTTTAGAGTTTTATTGAAATGATCCTTTTTGGGAAGGGGAAGTGCTGGTTGCCATAATGTTTACTTTGAGCATGGGCATTCCTTTGAGTTGACGATTCATTTTAATAGCAGATTTTGCATCATTATTCTGAGAGTTTTCCAGAAAGTGTTAACAAATTTAGAGAGGAGAGGGGAGAGAGGAAAGAGAGAGAGAGAGAGAGAGAGACAGAGAGAACACACTTTATTTCACCTGGTGCCTATTAGGACTCAGTTTTTAGACTCAGACTATAAGCTTTCTTTAATTTTTTCGAGTGTGTTTTTCCTTAATTTTTTTTAAAGAAGACATTCACTAATTTGTGGCTTTCACATGAAAGCTATAACCCAGTTATAACCCAAGAATATGGGGAAGGGGGAAAAGGAGGGGAGGGAGGGAGGAGGTGGGCGGAGGGAGTGTGATTGGTGGGATTATACCTGCGGTGCATCTTGCAAGGGTGTATGTGAAACTTAGTAAATGTAGAATGTAAATGTCTTTTTTTTTTGTGGTTTTTGGCCAGGGCTGGGTTTGAACCCGCCACCTCCGGCATATGGGACCGGCGCCCTACTCCTTGAGCCATAGGCGCCGCCCAGAATGTAAATGTCTTAACACAATAACTAAGAAAATGCCAGGAAGGCTATGTTAACCAGTGTGATGAAAATGTGTTAAACGGTCTATAAAATCAGTGTGTGGTTCCCCATGATCGCATTAATGTACACAGCTATGATTTAATTAAAAAAAATAAAAAAGAGAAGACATTCAGTGTTCAGTACTTTATGTTAAAAATACCCATTAATAAAGCACAAAATGCAGATCCCCTTATATTTTTTTGGGGGGAAAAGTATGCTTTTTCCCAAGTAATGTGTCCATATGCTTTAAAATATTGAAAAGCACTAATGTAAGGAAAGAGATGAGCTGTAGAATCATATGAAATTGATTTTCTAGAGAAATTGTAACAGGTAGTTATTGCAACAGGCTTTTTGTGAGATGTAGATACGGTAATAATATAAGTTGAACACCTAGTAGAAGGATGACAGGTAAAAGATGCTCAGTAGTAGTGCCAATTTAATCTTTAACAACTTTTTTCCTCTTGCCCACCCCCTTTCACTTTGTAGACTGCTTCTGGAATGCATCTGTGATGTAAGCAAGTAAATGTTGAGTAGATGAATTTGAGAAATTGTTCTGTTTTCTAAAATCCTAACCATGATATATTGAAAACAGATCTATTGAAAACAGAGTTTGATAAAGTTGTGTACAGCCACCATATTCTAGGATCCTGGCAGGGACTTGAGCCTTGTCCTTCCCTCTGTCACAATATGTCAAAAATCCTGTGGAGACTTTCCCTCCACAGGTCTTTCAATAACTGACAGTTCAAAGATGAGTCAAATAATTAAGACGGCTCTATTTGACATAATCAAGAAACATTGCTCTGGGAGCTGGGGAAAAGAAAGTATAGCTGTCTTCTTACATAGCAAGCCTATTGAATTATAAATGAGCGAACTAATGGCAAAGGGAGAATTCAGCACTTAATACTGAAGTGCCGAGTCCACACTAGGCACTTTGCTAGATGCTGTGAGAACTACGGTAGTGAAATAGATGTTACAATCAAGTGTACAGGAGAGACAATTACTAAAAATGGAAGAAGTGTGTGTGGGGATGGAATGAATGAAGAGGCAGCTGAGGATGGATTGGAAAGACTAAAGGAACAAGGGGAGGTTTCAGAGAGGAGCTGGCATGTTAAGTGTGTCTAGAGGAATGAGGAGAGTTTTGCAAGAGGAATTCTAGCAAAGTGAAGTAGTGTAGCCTGCAGGTTAAGAGTTAATGTTGGCAGGAAGACATATCTTGCATGTTCTCACTCACATGTGGGAGCTAAATATTAAAAACAATTGATGTCATGGAGACAGAGAATGATGGTTACCAGAGGCTGAGAAGGGTAGCAGGGATGGGGGTATTAAGTGGTTAGTGTGTATAAGAATTTACTTAGTTCAATAGAATGAAAAATATTTGATAGCACAACAAAGTGACTATAATCAACCATAAGTTAGGGTTGAAAACCGTAAGTTGTTACTTTGAAATAAAAGAATGGAACTGGAATGTTCCTAATACACAGAAATGATAAATGCTTGAGGTGATGGATATCCCAATTGCCCTGAAATGACTAGTTAACATTGTATGCTTGTATAAAACATTATATCTACCCTATATTAATTTATACAACTATTATGTGCCCATAATAATTAAAAATAAAAAGTTAAAAAAGTTAATGCTGGGTATCAGCAAACCTTTGTTCTAAATGGACTCTACCACCTTCTTTGCTGTCTGAGCTGTAAATCTCAGCTTTCTTATCTTTAAATGTACATTGGAAGGGAGATTTGAGAAGAGGTGCTGGGTATAAAGATTAAATGAGGTGGTAACATATAAAGAACTTGCATAGGCTTCAGACCCAGTAAGTGCTCAATAAATATTAGCCACTATTGTTATTATTATTTTCCATTTTAACCAGATGTAAACTTTTTTGCAATGGTACAAGTCCAGAGAATACAATCAGAACCGGAATGACTAGGAGCCCACTGTGGATTTGAGTGTGAAGAATGTGAAGTTAAGTTCCACCCAGTAGGAAAGTTATGGAGGAAGGAACACCCTCACATGTGAGCACATACATAGTTCCAAATGCTGTGGGTGTGGGGAGCACAGAGGCAGCCCTACCTTCTTGGTACTTCACTTCGTGAGAGTCAGGCAAGAACTCAGGTTATTCTGAACGTAAGAAAATACTTTGATTAGGTTCTGTAAAAGGGGTGCAAAATGTCGTGGGAGAGTAGAAGTGAGAATAATCAATTTCACTTAGAAATGCTAAAAAGAGGTGCCATTGAAATTCATCTTTTAAAAAGAGCTATTAAAAATGAATCAAAACTTGTTGATTCTAGAAGTGCCACTACTTTACTGACTATGATATCTGGGTGAATTACTTAACCTCTATAAGACTTAGTTTTCTTATCTATTAAATAGGGATAACATGGTACCTATTGCTTAGAACTATTGTGAGATTTATGGAAGATAATCCATGTAAAGGGGCTTACATTGCACTATGCCATGGAACTGGTTCAATAAATCATAAATATTTATTATTGTTATTTCAAGACTTTTTAATTTTTTATTTTTTTATACACAGATCTTGAATACATTTATGCATATGTGGGGTACAATGTGTTGATTTTTTTATACAATTTGATGTGCTTACATCAAACTAATTAATATAGCTTTCACTATATTGTCAAATATACTTGATATTGTGTTAAGACATTGCAAGGGTTCAAGACTTTTTTAGAATACAAAGCACTTTGTTATAGATTATCTCATTTGATCCTCATAATATCCTTCTACCATACATAAGATGGACAATTATCATTCTGCTTTAATTGATAAAGAAATGGAAGAGATTTATCAAGTCACAACCACCTGGTATGGGCCAGGGTCAGGAGTTGATTCTGAATCTAATGCCCTGAATACCTTTTTCCTTATTTCTGTCTGATGATTACCCTCAACAAGATGTAATTATTATGTTAGCCTTAAAACTGTGGTTTCTTTATAACTTCAGAGCTGCTTCCATTCCAGTGAGATCTCATGAGAACTCCTACTTATGCAACAGTAAATAGAACTGCTCTGTTTAAAGAATCAAAACTATTAAGATTTTCTTCTTTTCATTTCCCCTAATGGTTCCATGGAACCCAACTTGAAAGAAAAAAACAAAAAACAAACAAACAAAAACCTTTCACAAAGATTTGGATTTGGAATCATGAAGAATAGCATCAGCCAGGGATTAGCAGTCTGGAAGTTCATGGCCTTTCCAGAAACTCTTGAAGTGTGTCATGCTTTATCCTTGGCTGGATGAGGTTGCACATGGCAGTTGGTGGCATGGGTCTCCTAAAGTCAGTGGCTGTGATGTTTCCTAACTATTTGACTCTGGTGTGCTTCTTAAATTCTCTTTGGCTCAATTCCCTCATTCCCCACATGTGGTAATAATAACTTCTACCTCATGGGTTGTTGTGAGAAGTAAATTTGACAACAAACAAAGCATTTCACAAAATATTCTTGACATAGAGTAAGTGTTCAATGTTGTTTATTGTGAATATTTTCATCTTTCTGGGCCTCACTTATCTGTTCTGCAGAATATGAATAGTAACTTTGCCAAGAGAGTTTTTTGTCATACTTAAATGGGGTAATGCATATAAAATGCCTGGCACATAACAGTAACTAAATAGAAGTAATAGTAATTAATAGTAATAGTAATAATGGTAATTCTTCAGGTGATTTTATTCTCTTCTCTGGACCCCCCTGCTCCTGCTCACACATGAAGCATCTTTCTTTTTTCTGTGTCAGTCCCTGGACCTTTCCCACAGGAAAGGCTCATGTCCTCCAATTAGACCAATACCAATTGACTTGGGCCCTTTGGCAATGCTTTCCACATTAATTTGACATTTGCAATTCACCTTGAAAATATGCTAATTGAGACAGGGATCTGAAGTCTGCACAAAACACAGGTTTGCAAGAGTCTATGGTATACTAGCGATAATTGCAAATTTAATTCCCTTTGAGAAGATGTATAAAAACCTGACCACTCCCATTAATGCAGAGGAAATTAGATCTCTGAAATCAAGTGAAATGAACCAAATGAAAGGAGAAAACATTATTTAGAAGGAAAATAACTTTTTTTGAATTATTAAATCATAGCTGTGTACATTAATGCAATCATGGGGCACCATACACTGGTTTTATAGACCATTTGACATATTTTCATCACACTGGTTAACATAGCCTTCCTGGAATTTTCTTAGTTATTGTGTTGAGACATTTACATTCTACATTTAGTAAGTTTCTTTCTTTCTTTTTTTTTTATTAAATCATATCTGTGTACATTAATGTGATCATGGGGCACCATACACTGGTTTTATAGACCGTTTGACACATTTTCTTTTTTTTTTTTTTAATTTCTTTTTTTTTTATTAAATCATAACTGTATACAATGATGTGATTATGGGGCATCATACACTCACTTCATAAACCATTTGACACATTTTTATCACAGTGGTTAACATAGCCTTCCTGGCATTTTCTTAGCATTTACTAAGTTTCACATGTACTCTTGTACTATGCATCGTAGGTGTGGTCCACCAATCACCCTCCCTCCGCCCATCCTCCCCCCTCCTTTTCCCCCTTCCCCATATTATTATATTAATAAATTGTGGTATATGTACACCATGGAATATTATGCAGCCTTAAAGAAAGATGGAGACTTTTTTTTTTTTTATTGTTGGGGATTCATTGAGGGTACAATAAGCCAGTTACACTGAGTGCAATTGCTAGGCAAAGTCCCTCTTGCAATCATGTCTTGCCCCCATAAAGTGTGACACACACCAAGGCCCCACCCTCCTCCCTCCATCCCTCTTTCTTCTTCCCCCCCCCCATAAACTTAATTGTCATTAATTGTCCTCATATCAAGATTGAGTACATAGGATTCATGCTTCTCCATTTTTGTGATGCTTTACTAAGAATAATGTCTTCCACTTCCATGCAGGTTAATAGGAAGGATGTAAAGTCTCCATTTTTTTTAATAGCTGAATAGTATTCCATGGTATACATATACCACAGCTTGTTAATCCATTCCTGGGTTGGTGGGCATTTAGGCTGTTTCCACATTTTGGCGATTGTAAATTGAGCTGCAATAAACAGTCTAGTACAAGTGTCCTTATGGTAAAAGGATTTTTTTCCTTCTGGGTAGATGCCCAGTAATGGGATTGCAGGATCGAATGGGAGGTCTAGGTTGAGTGCTTTGAGGTTTCTCCATACTTCCTTCCAGAAAGGTTGTACTAGTTTGCAGTCCCACCAGCAGTGTAAAAGTGTTCCCTTCTCTCCACATCCACGCCGGCATCTGCAGTTTTGAGATTTTGTGATGTGGGCCATTCTCACTGGGGTTAGATGATATCTCAGGGTTGTTTTGATTTGCATTTCTCTAATAGATAGAGATGATGAACATTTTTTCATGTGTTTGTTAGCCATTCGTCTGTCATCTTCAGAGAAAGTTCTATTCATGTCTCTTGCCCATTGATATAAGGGATTGTTGGCTTTCTTCATGTGGATTAATTTGAGTTCTCTATAGATCCTGGTTATCAAGCTTTTGTCTGATTGAAAATATGCAAATATCCTTTCTCATTGTGTAGGTTGTCTCTTTGCTTTGGTTATTGTGTCCTTTGCTGTACAGAAGCTTTTCAGTTTAATGAAGTCCCATTTGTTTATTTTTGTTGTTGTTGCAATTGCCATGGCAGTCTTCTTCATGAAGTCTTCCCCCAGGCCAATATCTTCCAGTGTTTTTCCTATGCTTTCTTTGAGGATTTTTATTGTTTCATGCCTTAAATTTAAGTCCTTTATCCATCTTGAATCAATTTTTGTGAGTGGGGAAAGGTGTGGGTCCAGTTTCAGTCTTTTACATGTAGACATCCAGTTCTCCCAACACCATTTATTGAATAGGGAGTCTTTCCCCCAAGGTAAGTTCTTGTTTGGTTTATCAAAGATTAGGTGGTTGTAAGATGTTAGTTTCATTTCTTGGTGTTCAATTCGATTCCAAGTGTCTATGTCTCTGTTTTTGTGCCAGTACCATGCTGTCTTGAGCACTATGGCTTTGTAGTACAGACTAAAATCTGGTATGCTGATGCCCCCAGCTTTATTTTTATTACTAAGAACTGCCTTAGCTATACGGGGTTTTTTCTGGTTCCATACAAAACGCAGAATCATTTTTTCCAAATCTTGAAAGTACGATGTAGGTACTTTGATAGGAATGGCATTGAATAGGTAGATAGCTTTGGGAAGTATGGACATTTTAACAATGTTGATTCTTCCCATCCATGAGCATGGTATGTTCTTCCATTTGTTAATATCCTCTGCTATTTCCTTTCTGAGGATTTCATAGTTTTCTTTATAGAGGTCCTTCACCTCCTTCGTTAGGTATATTCCTAGGTATTTCATTTTCTTTGAAACTATGGTGAAGGGAGTTGTGTCCTTAATTAGCTTCTCATCTTGACTGTTATTGGTGTATACAAAGGCTACTGACTTGTGGACATTGATTTTATATCCTGAAACATTACTGTATTTTTTGATGACTTCTGGGAGTCTTGTGGTTGAGTCTTTGGGGTTCTCTAAGTATAAGATCATGTCGTCAGCAAAGAGGGAGAGTTTGACCTCCTCTGCTCCCATTTGGATTCCCTTTATTTCCTTGTCTTGCCTAATTGTATTGGCTAGAACTTCCAGCACTACGTTGAATAGTAAAGGTGACAGAGGACAACCTTGTCTGGTTCCAGTTCTAAGAGGAAAAGCTTTCAGTTTTACTCCATTCAGTAAAATATTGGCTGTGGGTTTGTCATAGATAGCTTTAATCAGTTTTAGAAATGTGCCACCTATGCCTATACTCTTCAGAGTTCTAATTAGAAAAGGATGCTGGATTTTATCAAATGCTTTTTCTGCATCTATTGAGAGGATCATGTGATCTTTATTTTTGCCTCTGTTAATATGGTGGATAACATTTATAGACTTGCGTATGTTAAACCAGCCTTGTGTCCCTGGGATGAAGCCTACTTGATCATGATGAATGACTTTTTTGATGATAAGCTGTAATCTATTGGCTAGGATTTTGTTGAGAATTTTTGCGTCTATGTTCATGAGTGAGATTGGTCTGAAATTCTCCTTTTTGTTTGGGTCTTTTCCTGGTTTTGGTATCAGGGTGATGTTTGCTTCATAGAATGTGTTGGGGAAGATTCCTTCTTCCTCAGTTTTTTGGAATAATTTGTGCAGTACAGGAATAAGCTCTTCTTTGAAGGTTTGATAGAATTCTGGGGTGAAGCCATCTGGACCAGGGCATTTTTTGGTTGGAAGCTTTTTTATTGTTTCTTTGATCTCAGTGCTTGAAATTGGTCTGTTCAGGAGATCTATTTCATCCTGGCTAAGTCTAGGGAGAGGGTGTGATTCCAAATATTGATCCATTTCCTTCACATTGTCAAATTTCTGGGCATAGAGTTTCTGGTAGTATTCAGAGATGATCTCTTGTATCTCTGTGGGATCAGTTGTTATTTCCCCTTTATCGTTTCTGATTGAGGTTATTAGAGATTTTACTTTTCTATTTCTAGTTAGTCTGGCCAATGGTTTATCTATTTTATTTATTTTTTCAAAAAACCAACTCCTTGTTTCATTAATTTTGTGAATGATTCTTTTGTTTTCAATTTCATTGATCTCTGATTTGATTTTGGATATTTCTTTTCTTCTACTGAGTTTAGGCTTAGATTGTTCGTCTTTTTCCAATTCCATAAGATCTCTTGTGACATTGTTGATGTGCTCTCTTTCTGTTTTTCGAATGTAGGCATCTAAAGCGATGAATTTTCCTCTCAAAACTGCTTTTGCAGTATCCCACAGGTTTTGGTAGCTTGTGTCTTCATTGTTGTTATGCTCAAGGAAGTTAATGATTTCCTGTTTTATTTCTTCCTGCACCCATCTGTTATTCAACAGAAGATTGTTTAATTTCCATGCCTTTGGATGGGCTTGAGCATTTTTGTTAGAGTTGAGTTCCACCTTTAGTGCCTTATGGTCTGAAAGGATACAAGGTAAAATTTCAATTCTTTTGATTCTGTTGATATTTGTTTTGTGTCCCAGGATATGATCAATTTTGGAGAATGTTCCTTGGGGTGATGAGAAGAATGTATATTCTTTATCTTTGGGGTGGAGTGTTCTATATGCGTCTATCAACCATAGTTGTTCTAGGGTCTCATTTAAATCTCTTACATCTTTGTTTAATTTCAGTTTAGAGGATCTGTCCAGCTCTGTAAGAGGTGTGTTAAAGTCCCCTGTTATGATGGTATTATCAGATATCATATTGCTCAGACTGAGTAAGGTGTGCTTCAAGAATCTGGGAGCATTTAAATTGGGTGCATAAATATTTAGAATGGAAATGTCTTCTTGTTGTAGTTTTCCCTTGACCAATATAAAGTGACCATCTTTGTCTTTTTTGACTTTAGTTGCTTTAAATCCACATGTATCTGAAAATAAGATTGCAACTCCTCTTTCCTTCTGAATTCCATTTGCCTGAAAAATTGTCTTCCAACCCTTGACTCAGAGCTTTAATTTGTCTTTTGAAGCCAGGTGTGTTTCTTGCAGACAGCAAATGGATGGCTTGTGTTTTTTAATCCAGTCAGCCAATCTATGTCTCTTCAGTGGGGAATTCAAGCCGTTAACATTTATTGAGATAATTGATAAGTGTGGTAGTATTCTATTCGTCTTATTTGGTGAGAGTCCATTGCTTAGTTTTATCTTTTGCATCAGTGTGGAGGTTAGGTTCTGTCCTTTGATTTCTGAGTTCTTACTTTGCTGCTGATCCATTGTGGTGGTCAGTGTGCAGAACAGGTTGAAGTATTTCCTGTAGAGCTGGTCTTGTTGTGGCGAATTTCCTCAATGTTTGTATATCCGTAAATGATTTGATTTCTCCGTCAATTTTGAAGCTTAGCTTAGCAGGGTACAGAATTCTGGGCTGGAAATTGTTCTGTTTAAGTAGATTAAAGGTAGATGACCATTGTCTTCTTGCTTGGAAAGTTTCATTAGAGAAGTCTGCGGTAACTCTGATGGATTTGCCCCTGTAAGTCAACTGGCGCTTACTCCTGGCAGCTTGCAGAATCTTTTCTTTTGTCTTGACTTTGGACAGGTTCATCACAATGTGTCTTGGAGAAGCTCGGTTAGAGTTGAGGCGACCCGCGGTCCGATATCCTTCTGAAAGCAGTGTGTCAGACTCTTTGGTGATGTTTGGGAAATTTTCTTTTATAATATTCTGTAGTATGGCTTCCATTCCTCTGGGGCATTCTTCTTCCCCTTCTGGAATTCCTATATCTCGTATGTTGGAACGCTTCATAAAGTCCCATAATTCTGACAGTGAACGTTCTGCTTTCTCTCTCTTCTTTTCTGCCTCTTTTACTGTCTGAGTTATCTCAAGAACTTTGTCTTCTACCTCTGAAATTCTTTCTTCTGCATGGTCTAACCTGTTGCTGATACTTTCCATTGTATCTTTAAGTTCCCTAATTGACTGTTTCAGTTCCTTCAGGTCTGCTATATCCTTTTTATATTCTTCATATCGTTCATCTCTTATTTGATTCTGTTTTTGGATTTCCTTTTGGTTATTTTCCACTTTATTAGCAATTTCCTTCATTGTTTCCCTCATTTCTTTCATTGTTTTCAACATGTGTATTCTAAATTCCCTTTCTGTCATTCCTAACATTTCTATACTGGTGGAATCATCTGCAGTAGCTACCTCATGGTCCCTTGGTGGGGTTGTTCTAGACTGGTTCTTCACGTTGCCTGGAGTTTTCTGCTGATTCTTCCTCATGAGTGATTTCTTTTATCTGTTTCCTTGCCCTAATTTTCCTTTCACTTCCTCTTGCTCTTTAAGTTCTTGTGCCTGTGGACTAAGGGTTACAGGACCAGAAGGGTGAAAAGGTTGAAGAGCAAAAAAAGGGGATGAAAGAAAGGAGGACCGAGTGATAAGAAAAAAAGAAAGATAGAGAAAGGAGAGGGGGTGGGTATAAGGAATATTGACAAAAAGAAGAGAGGCACAGAAAGAGGGAGACAGGGCAATATAGGTGTACAGTAGGGTACTTTGACACAACCTTAAAATACCCCACCTTCTGGGGGTGCCCAGTTGTGTGGTTCCCTTGAGGTCAGCAGCTGTTTGCTAACCTGATCAGACACAGTACCCCACCTCCACCAAGTAGAGAGGAAAGACAAAAATGCTATAATTCAAACCAAAAGAAGCAAACAGAAAACTTTATGGGGATAAAATTGGGTGA
This sequence comes from Nycticebus coucang, assembly GCF_027406575.1. NCBI lineage: Eukaryota > Metazoa > Chordata > Mammalia > Primates > Lorisidae > Nycticebus > Nycticebus coucang. The sequence goes on from NC_069781.1 coordinate 157,462,276, forward strand.
AAAACCAAATTATATCGGTAGAAACACTAGCAAAAATGAAGTTGAAGTTATTAAAAAAGGCAGCAATGGGAAATTATAATTAAACTAGGAAAATTGAGAAAGAAAAAGGGATCTGTGTGGAAAAGATTGAAATTAAAAAAACAAAAGAACATCAGCAACGTCAAAATAAACAAACAAAAAAAACAACCAAACAAAAAAAAAAAAGAAAAAAATACACAACCAAAAACAAAGCAGTTTGTATATGTTATTGAATATTGTCTGGGCAGCACGTGGTCTTCTGGGGTATGAGATGTTAGTCACAGTTCTGATACGACTGGAGGCTGCTGATTTCTCAAACCCCAGCAGGTAGACACCCTAAATCTCTCTTCAGCCTACTTAAAAGGTACTTTGAACTTGTAAACTTACTGAGCAGAAGCTTTCCCAGCTTTCTCGCTGGAAGCGCTGCTGAAGTGGCTATCCACTTACCTAGTGTGCCAAAACCGGTTTCACTCTGCCCTGAGGGTTAGGGCTGCAAGGCGGCTCAAACCCCACCCTTAGGCTACTTGGTTGCTGGGTTACCAGCTCCCACCCGTTTCTAGCTCTGCAACCCTGAGGGCGGAGCTTGCCAGGGCAGATCACTGACAATGGATCCGTGTGACCCACCGCCAAACACTATTAGCTCCGTCTGGCTCAGCGGCTCAGACTGGGGCCGTAGACAACGGCCAAAGTTCTCCGCACTCCCGCTCAGGCCTTCCCCAAGGCAGTTCAACTCAGTGCCAAGTCCAAGGACATCAAAACAGTTCACAGGTAAGGCCTTTCTGGTTTGCAGTCTCGCTGCTACTGAACTTACAGTTGTGGGCGGGTTTAGACGGATTGAACACACGCGACCACTTCCCGGTTTTCCACTGTTTAGTCCTCCTCTTGGGGTCCAGAAGTCTCTCGCTGACTCCCTGTATCTTCATAGGAGTGATGATAGGCAGTTCCCACCAGCCAGAGATGCCTGGAGTCCTAGTCTCCCCAGACTCACGGTGCCCGGATGCAAGGAAGCTGTTACTCGGCTGCCATCTTGCTCCGCCTCCCCGACTTTTATCTTTTTCATGTTTATGTGGATGGAGCTGGAACATATTCTTCTTTGTATAGTATCTCAAGAATGGAAGAAAAAGGAAAATATCTCTTGATGTTATTTAAAATCTCCCTGAAAAAATTTGATTCAGAAACAATGATTTTAGCCCATTCATTTGTATTAGGCGATTAATTTGTCAGAATCGATATTCTGAAAAAAACTGGTCCAATCTTATATTTCAGAGACAAGTTTAATTTAACATGTAAGTAAATAAAAAGCAAAAGTTCATTGTGTTTTTATTATCACCAAAGGACCACTAATTTAAGCTATGCTGGCAGTGCCACTGCTTAAGAAAAAATATGACCTTAAACTTGAAAAACAACTTTATTGAGGTATATTTTATGTACCATAAAATCCTCCTATTCCAAGATTACAAATCAATGATTTTTAGTAACTTTGCTGAGTAGGGCAACCATCACTTTAAATCAATTTTAGAACATTTTCACTCTCCCAAAAAGATCATGTTTATTTACAATTAATCCCCGTTCATACCCTTTAGTCCCTGGCAATCACCAATTTACTTTTTTGTCTCTGTAAACTTGCCTTTTCTGGAACATTTCATTTAAATGGAATGATATAATATGTAGTTCCTTGTGCATGGCTTCTTTGATTTAGCATACTGTTTTTGAGATTCATTCATAATGTCTCATATGTCAGTAGTTTCTTTTTTTTTTTTCTTTTTAGAGATGGGGTCTTGCTTTGTTACCCAGACTGGAGTGCAATTGTGTGATGATAGCTCAGTATAACCTTGAACTCCTAGGCTCAAGTGATCCTCCTGCCTCAGCCTCCTAAAGTGCTGGGATTACAGGCATGGGCTACTGTGCCTGGCCAGTAGTTAGTTTCTTTTTATTGCTATATAGTGTTTCATTTTATTGATAGACTGCATTTTGCTATCCATGTGCCAGTTGAGGAAATTTAGGTTGTTCTTAGTTTTTGTCCACTGTGATGTAATCTTAATTTTACAAGATTACATGTGTTGACAATCTTGTCCTTTGTTGGTTCTTCTCACCTGAGCCCCCCAAACATAGGAAGTTATGGAATGGAACAGAGGTAATCACCTATTATACTACTAGTGACTTCTGAAGTTTGTATCTTCCTCAGCTTTCTTTGTTCAATTTTGTTTAACACACTGTATCAGAAGATTAGCAACATTTCCAAAACCTAGTTCATTTCCATAACTAGAGAATCACAGTTTATTAAGGGCAATGGAGAAGGGAGACTGCTAAATGTTCCATGGCACACATTGGAGAATTAAAGTCTACTTGGTTAATTCCTCTAGTAGGTCAATTCTCTACTCACATTTTGCAAAATTTCCTTTGTCAAAATTTCCTTCTTAGCCCATTGAGGCTATATATCAAAAGTAGGTGGATGAGCAAGTCCTAGCTGAAATTATTCATTCCATCCATTCTTGCCCACATTCTTAATATAAATGTGAAACTATGGTGGAAAGTGTCAAGAGCTCAGTAGGTTGTACTTTCATGGTTTGTGCTGCTTTGCTGGAACATTATCCATTTCACTCAGGATGGTGTGAGAGTAATATTTAGAACCCCAAATGAGTCCAAAGGATCTCGGGCAACAAAATCATAGAGGGAGTAGGAGAGGAAAAAGCAAATGGAAAGTAGAAATTGATTCAGCTTTAGATATTTTCAAATGCAGTCTGCATCTGATAGAATCCACTTAACTTCTGAGAAGCCAATATTTTCCAACTGCCTATTACACGCAGAATGCAGAATCCTTAACTGTTTGCTGGGATGCAGGAGTAAAAATCTCCATTTATTTGACCACTAAAAATATTTATTGAGTAACAATTTTGTGCAATGCATTCCATGTACAAGGCATTCAGAAGTGAAAACCAACTTGGTTCCTGCCCTTGTGGAGTTAGCTGTCAACTGGGGAGAAAGAAAAAGGCAACCAATAAAGAGATATACAGAATAACCACACATAGTGATAAACGCTGTGAAGAGATAAATCAAGGTATTGGGTGGGAGTACAATGAGAGGGTATTTTAGATCTCCGAGAAGGTGACATTTATGCTGAGTCCTAAAGGAAAGGAGGTAATAGAGCAAAGGAGTGAGGGAAAGAATGTTCCAGGTAGAGGAGGGCAAAGGCAAGGGCCCAGAAGGGAAAAGGACAGAGTGTGGTCCTTACCCTTAAGAATCTCATATGTTATGCCACATGGCAGACGACATGGCACCACGTTTAGATGATCTAGTTTTGGAAGTGCTGTGAGCAAAATATACAGAGGTACTATTCATTGCAGGTAATAGAAAAACAAGAGTTTGATGACGGAACTGATGAATGAATAAGTTACTGGATAGACAGATGGACGGATGACTGACTGACAGGCTAACCGATTGCCAGAATACATAAATAGAAATATACTGTTTTGAAAAGTGGGTAGAGGAAGATTTATTTATAATCCAAGGATTGTGTAAGTGAGAAGGCATATAGGATAGGGCAAATGGGATGGAAGGGAGAAAAGAAGGGGGTTGAGAATATTTTCCTGCTTTACACTTTTTTTCCCCTTTAAGGGCTACTCTGAGTGGCTTCTTGCACTCTGACTTGAAGAACCTTTCTCTACACAATTTAGGCATAAAATGAGTACATCCTCCTCCACCCCTGTGACAGCTGCTTAGTGAGCAAAGGAAAATTAATTAACTGGCATGAATGGCCTGCAGGTCAGATTTTCCACATAAATGACACATTAAACAGTTGTATCTTTTAAGATTGGATTCATTTTGAGAAAGTAAGGCAGGCAGGATATGAGAAGCCAGAGTAATTCAATGAAAATTATCTTTATCTACTAAGCCACTTATACCTGAATATACACATACAATGCACAATATATATTTATTGACTTTTTTTTTAGCTTTAGATCAAAATTTTACCTTAGAAGATTAACAAGAGAGACAGTAGCTATTATCTCCAGTGCTGCTAGATAGCACAGCTCTGGGTGCAATATCCTTCTGTGTTATGCCACATGGCAGTCCTGACAACTCGTGCATTATGTGATAGCCATCATGGGCTAAGGCCAAATAGACTGTTAGTATTAAACAATCATTTGAACCACTCACGGCTGGCCAATTTCCAACTTGATGAATTCTCCATACATCTAGAGAATAAACAGGTAGTCCTGGAAGCTTGAACTTTTGGTTCTTCTACAGAATTAATTACTTTTGTTCTAGGAGGAAATGAATACATTCCATCAATGCAGGGACCCCAGAGTGCAAATGCAATTTCCCACAGCATAAACAGCAACTCCAGAAAAGGCCCTTAAGCTTCCCACTCATGGCCAGTAAAATCCTTTTTCTCTGATAGCATTAATAAAAATGACATGGAGCATTTGCTCAAGTGGCAAAATGGGACATTCCTGGCTGTAACCTTTGTTTAAATCATTCTCTTATTATATTTTATTCTTTCAGATCAAAATGAAATGAACATACCTGGAGGTCACAGGGTGGCAGTTATCATAATAGGTCACAGCCTTGAATGGCTTTAATAAATTCTGCGTAAGCAGAGAGCAGTTGTTCTCCACCAGACAGAGGTTTCTGGGTGGACAGTGCCAATGCCCAGTCCTTCAATCACAGACAGGGCAGAAGTAGAGTCAGAGAGCAGAAATCAAGCTTCTACTTGTTTGCATGGCCATCACTTTCTAAACTTTACTTCTTTTCTTTCTCTTCAGTTTCATCCACCTTACAATGACTTCTAATTTGTTTCAAAGCACAGTAAGGCATCTCTTCCCAGGCAATGCTTTGCTGTACACTCACCCTCTCCTCTCTGCCCCAAGTAAGTGCTAGTAACCTTCTTTCTCTTTAGTATCTTGTGCTTACTTCATAATGCATATGAAAAACTCCTATAAATTAAACATTTTTTGTTTTTCTCTTATTGGGGCTCTGTGAAGCACAACAATGGGGTGTAATTTTGCTGATTTTCCCTCCATCATACCTGTCTATGTTGTAGCCACTCAGCAAATTATGAATGTGTAGGGACACCCAGAAATTCATCCTTATTCTAAGAATTTTCATTGAATCTAAACCTTTTTTCTCTGACTTTATTGTCACTGAGTTACATTAATTTTTTTTTTTTTTTTGTGTAGAGACAGCATCTTGCTATGTTGCTTATGCTGGCCTTAACTCTTGGCCTCAGGTGATACTCCTGCCTTGGACTTCCAAAGTGCTGGGATTACAGGTGTGAGCCACCATGCCCAGCCTCTACATTAATTTTACCATGTGTTAGTAATATTTGGTATTTCTTCAATTGGCTTCCTGAGAAAAATGATATCAAGTATTTTTAAGTAGAGACTCTGTGCCCTTTGCCTGGATTTCTTAGCTGCCAGGCTGCCCTTTTAGGGTTTATGTAGCTCTCTCTCAATGTAGCTTCTAAAATATTTGCAGATTAATATTTCTAAAACTGTAATTTTTCCCCTAATTCAAACAAAATCAAAACAAAACAAAACTTTTTTTTCTTTTTATTGCCTTCAAAAGAAAACTTAAGCTCCATAGGTAAGATGGTATGAGCATTGGGTCAAGAATCCCAGTGTTGCCCCAACTAGCTCCATAATCTATCAGCTGTGTGAGCCTTGGACAAGCAATTTTGTTTATCTGGGTCTCAGTTAATCCATCTTAAAAATGGGAAGAATAATAGCAGCTGTCTCCTGGATCAAATGTGATAATGCACGAAACATGTAAAGCAAAGTGTATGGCTTTTAATAATAATTATTATTAAATTACTTTAAATTCATTCATTCATTTATTATTTTATTGACAACAGCATGCTAGAGGATTAATGTATCAGAGAATTTTCCATAATGTGAGAAATTAAAAAAAATTTCTCCTTAGAAATTCAACCATTAGGCAGGACCTAGAATTTTTGCTGTTGTTAATGATTGTGGTACCAGCACAGAGAAAATGTATAAACACTGGTAAGAATAGGATCAAAAAAGACAGCAGATCATCCTCAGATATCAGAAAAGGGGCTGCTAGAAAGACATCCATGATATTGCTCCTTAGAGAGGATGCTTTGATTCCAAAGAACTAAAGCTTTTACACAATGAATTATTAAAGCATTATCAGCCTTGCCATTTGTGTCTTCCTGTTACAGGTTCATTCCCAAACCTTGTATGTGCCATTTTATCGAGAAAATCTTGCTGCCAGTTTTGGGGCTCTATAAATTTCCAATGTTTTATGTAAAACAATGTAGTTTATTCCTTTCTTCTATCATTTACTCAACATACATGTATTATGTGCCTGCTGAGTGCCCAGCACTAGGGATTAAAGACCAAATGAGGAAAGAAGGTTGTAGTATGGTGAGGAAAATGGGTTCTTTATGCTTTTTCTCTTACCACGGTGTTTATATACTAGTTTTCATAAGTGCTCATTTCCATATCAGCTAATTACCTTGGCAAAAATTTTACATTCACATGCCTAGGCAACAACCTATCCCCAACAACTTAACATGGTAAATGTTAATTATGTGCTTGGACTCACATGAATCAAGAGATATTAAGGTTTTGCTCTTCCCTTGACGGTGTTCCCTGACCTCACCTTGACCTCTCTTACAATGTAGTATTATGACACTCATGACAGGGGCTTCATTTTAAATTTTTGTGGCTTTTATCATGTCACTGTTGAGGCAAGAATTGAATGCTTTCAAATCTTACCAGGCTTTGCTTCAGTTCAGGCTTTTGAGCCCTGTAGATATACCCAGACGCTATAGATTCCAGGAAATGGCATGGAGAGAGCTCAGGGAAGGTACAGAATGAACAGCCTGTCACTGTTACTCTTACACCAGCTCCACATTCAGAGGACTTGTTTTACAGAAACCTCTGTGGAGGCTACTCTATCAGACTCTTTCCAGATTCATCCTTGGCTGTAGAGTGACACATATCTCCTGGGACACCATTAGCTTGGTTATACGAAAAAATGTTGAATCTTGATGGCATGGGTCTTCATGATGATTTCTTGAATTAAAAATATCTCCTCTGTCTTCTTCCATTTAAAATAATATGTTTCATTAAAAATAAAACTGCATTATTTCATGAAAGAAAAAAATGCAGATTGTTAAATTTGGAGTGTAATTTTAGTGTATGTGCGCACGTATATATAAAGATGCATATTTTGGAATAAATACCTGAGTGTGGGGCTGGTATGTACATTTAATGTCACATATCTGGTCTGGCACATACGGTGGCCATTGAGTGGAGGAGGCACGCCTATGTAGGTGGTGTGTCGTGTACTGCTTGATGTGTTTGGTGTGAATGTGTGTGTGTGTGTGAATGTAATATTGTGAATATTAGTATTCCTGTAGTAGACACTGTATGCATGTTTGTGTAGATGATCTCTGCCATGAGTGTGATAGACGTGTGAATCTATGAGTATGAATATATATGTGTGTGTCTGCACCCACCTTTATAATCTGTTTGTTTTGCATCTTGCAGCTGCAATACTTAAGTATGCTATAGCTAAGAATAATTCTTTCTTTTAAAAAGAGAGTTCCATGAAATTTAATAGAATTCCCAGCAATAATTATTTCTAAAATTTAAAACATAATTATAAAGGGTAAAAAATGAAAGGATTTATTTTGGCTTTTTCCTTTTTACAAAAATCCAGATAATTAGTCACATCAAGAAAATTGGGCAAGTTGTGGCAGCTGCAGCCTCAATCACCCTTGGAATCACTATCCCTTTTCAGAGGGAAAGAGTGCTGCATTGAGGACAGCAAAGCATCTTCAGTTGGTTTCTTTGGATTCTCCTCTAGGTCCGTTTTGATTGTTCCAGACTCACTTTCTGCTCCAACTCATCTCTTGTCAGGTTCATGCTACGAAAACACCAATAGGACCAATTGACAGAGCCTTGATATCACCTTCAAGGGAAACAAATGTCATGGGCAGACTCCTCCCAGGATAATTGGGTATCACCCTGATAGGGTTGTTGAAATGGCTTTAATAAATTTGACATCAGGAAACTTTCTGGCAAGTTTATTGAGGTGTTGATTTATCAGGGCACAGAGAGGAATCACTTGTTTGTAAAGGTACAGGATTATTCACAAGCCCTCACTGGGGTAACTTCTTGAACATAATCCTTTCCTAAGATGTGCAAAACTGAAAATTTATTTTTTAGTTCAGTTATTTTCCACTTAGCCAGTCTTTGCTGCATGTACATTTCAATAGCACATTTATTCTCTTCATTAAATTCATCTTCATGATCTTCCAGCTCTTCCAAAGTCCTATCTTCACAGGACTTTTCATCACCAATTGCTGGGGACTCTCTACTCCTTTTCTGCCTCCTTTTTCAATTCTTTCAGACTTTGCTTTGAGGGCAAGATGCCCTTTTTGCATAACATGTCATTCCACTTGGTGTCTGCACTGGGCCCCCAACTCTAAGTGCAGTCAGGAACACACATTCTACTGCTGCTTTTCATGGTAGGACTCTTCCCCCCCACCCCACCCCTGCCAAGTCCAGTCCCTTCACTTCTCCATGCTTCAGCTTCCACATTTCCAAATGCTCATGCCAGTCCAGCCACCAAGGGAAGCTCTTGCTATCTTTGTGCTTTTGCAGTTTTCACTCCATGCTCTGGGTCAGACTTTTCCATGCCTCTATAAACTTATATGGTCAGGGGTTATAACACACATGGACATTGCTTCTGTACCAGCAGGGACCAAGGGACCAACAGCTCATGGAATCTTCCTAATGACAGTTAAAAAATTTTTTTAAAAAATGTTTTTAATTTTATTTTCTTTCTTTTTCTTTAAATTAAATGATTAACACATAGATCATGTATACATTAATGCATTTATGGGATACAGTGTGCTGATTTCATAGATGTCTTAACACAATAATTAAGTAAATGAGATGAGGTATATATTAACCAGTGTGATATAGCGTTCATAATTCTAAAAAAATTTTTAATTAAAAAAGATTTTAAGGTGGCCCCTGTGGCTCAAGGAGTAGGGTGCCGGCCCCATATACCGGAGGTGGTGGGTTCAAACCTGGCCCTGGCCAAAAAAAGAAAAAAATCTTTTTAAGTGGAAGCTTCTGGAAAGGCCCTGCCTTGGGCGTCTGTGTGAGTCACCATGGGTTGACCCATGACTGAGGCTTTCTGAAGCTTAGTACTACTTCCTAGAAATGCATCTAGTCTCTGAGTTGGACCCTTGGAGATCCCTCAACCCTTAGCTGCTGCGTTTGAGCCCTGGGTTGATCTGAAGCCCCTTGCTGCCTGTCTTGCCCCAGAAGCAGCAGTGGTGGTTGCTGCATTTGAGCCCTGGGTTGATCTGAAGTTCCTTGCTGCATACATTGCCCCAGGAGCAGCATTGGTGAGTTGGCAACTATTTGGGGTGGTGCTTGCTGAAGTTGAGTGCAGAGGGGCTCTCATTATTTTGAGGAAAATGAACCTGCAGCTGCAACTGAGGGGAGTCCAGGTGTTGCTCTAGATTCCCAGGACTCAAGTCCATTCCAGGCTGATGCTCCTGGAACATCTTCCTTTCTTGATAAATCTGGGGCTGTTGGTGCTATTCCAGATAACATTGCCAATCATTGTGCTGCAGACATTCCAATAGTGAATAGTTTTTTTTTAAAAACATATACCTCATCTCATTTACTTAATTATTGTGTTAATACATTTATACTCTATACTTAATAGATTCGACATGTAGCCTTGCATTATGCACCATAGGTGTGATCCCACATTCACTCTCCCTCAATCTGACCTCTCCCTCCCCTCCATTCCCCCTGCTCTTTCATCCTGGGCCATAGTTGTGATCCGTTCATATGAAAGTGTAAGTGATTGTAAATTTGTTTCATAATAGTACTGAGTACATTGGATATTTTTTCTTCCATTCTTGAGATACTTTACTAAGTAGGATATGTTCCAGCTCCATCCAAGTAAATGTAAAAGAGGTAAAGTGTCCATCTTTTTTAAGGCTGCATAATATTCCATGGTATACATTTATCACAATTTATTAATCCATTCATGGGTTGATGGGCACTTGGGCTTCTTCCATGACTTGGCTATTATGAATTGAGCTGCAATGAACCGTCTGGTGCAAATATCTTTGTTATAAAGTGATTTTTGGTCTTTTGGATATACACCTGTAGAGGAATTGCAGGATCAAATGGCAGGTCTACTTTTAGATCCCTGAATATTCTCCATACTTCTTTCCAAAAGGGGCGTATTAGCTTGCACTCCCACCAGCAGTGCAGAAGTGTTCCCTTTTCTACACATCCATGCCAACATCTGTAGTTTTGTGATTTTGTTATGTGAGCCACTCTTACTGGAGTTAGATGATATCTCGAAGTGGTTTTGATTTGCATTTCTTTGATGATTAAAGATGATGAGCATTTTTTCACGGGTCTGTGGGCCAAGCGCCTATCTTCTTCAGAGAAACTTCTGTTCAAGTCCCTTGCCCACAATGAAATGGGATTACTTGTTCTTTTCTTATTAATAAGTTTGAGTTCTCTGTGAATGCTGGTTATAAAAACCTTTGTCAGAAGTATAACCTGCAAATATCTTCTCCAATTCTGAGGGCTGTCTGCTTGCTTTACTTACTGAGTTCTTGGCTGTGCAGAAGCTTTTTAGTTTGATCAGATCCCAGTAATGTATTTTTGGTGTTGTTTCAGTTGCCTGGTTGGGGGGGAGGGGTCCTACTCATAAAGTATTCTCCCAGGCCTATTTGTTGTGAATAGTTTTTAAAATATTCTTTCTCCTGTACTTCTTGCTACTTCGTCAGTCTTTACTATGAGGATAACATGACAGAAAAGGGTTTGCATGCTGGCTTTCCCCAGTGTCAGTCCTTTGTCTTACAAGGCACAGCACCAAAGATATAGGAGTGTAAGGCATGCTGTTGGACTGTAGCAGCAGAATGCCCACTTCCTCTGTGATCTTGATCCTCCAAAGCACCACCTGGTTACATTATAGTGTCTGTGACTGGAGAGGAGCAACTAGGACCCAGTTGCTGACTAGAAATTCCCTGTCTCTCCAGAGAGGAGCAACCAGCTCTCCCCATCAGAATCTTCTGAGCACAAGAAAGACTCTGTTTGGTGGTGTAGTTGGGAGCTTCAGCCTGGGTATCCTGGAGGTTTAAAAGTGGATGAGCTTGGACTGGGACATTGCATTGTTTCCAAGTAGCAAATAGTCTGCTTCTCTCTTTGGTTAGAAGTCTGGCTCTGTTATTCTGGAATCAGTTATCCATTTTGTTTACTTGACATAGGAATTTTTTTTTGCCAGTTCTTCTCTGGTTGTAAAATCATAGTAAGGGCTGTGTGTAAATATCTTCTTAAGTTTCTTCACTTTTTTGTTAGTGTTGGTGTTTTGATTTTCTTTCTTTCTTTTTTTTTATTTTGTTCCTATTACTTATGACTATCTTCTTCATCTGGAAAACCATGGGAAGCCACTATAGACTCTCTAGCCCATGATCTCTCCAGGTTCATCCAAGATGACAAACTGCAGAGTAGAATGACTTAAATATAATGAAAGGCACCCACCCTAATCACGTGTCCACCCTAGCTGAGCTTTTTTTGTTTTAATTACAGGACCCACCTTTTTAAATCCTATCTACCATTCCCTGAGCATTCACAACTGACTTTCTTCTTTAATTCTCTAATACCACATTTTATCCCCATTGTAGAGCTGAAGACCTTTGGGGAAGAATGGTTGGTTCAGAGTCCAGAGTCAGCTTTCCCACCCTAGCAGTCTGACAGCTAAGCCTGTGCCTATCACCGCATGCTTTCATGTAATGGTGATTCTGTGTGCCCTCGGAGGACAAGAACTTTGAAATGGTCATGGTTGATGTATCTGTGACAGTTTGGGGTAGGAGGTCCCAGTTCCCTGAACCCAGTAGACCTGGTTCAATTACTCATCTGAGTTAGAAGCTGCTCCAAAAGATCTGTTAACTGCACAATTGGAAAACAATTCTACACAGGTGGGTCTCTTGGGATCCTTACCAGTCAGGGAAGTTTGGGTTGTAATATGCAGACAGAGTGGCTCCCTGTCTTTGGTTCCCTATAATCTTAAACATATTAGGCTTGTGGAACAGAAAAATCAGGAGTAATCAATTATGAGGAATAAAAAACTGTCACATGAGTAAGAATTATATTTGCTTTTTGTGGGCAAAGTAAGAAACCTAATGCTTCGAAATAACAGATTTAGGTTTAGCTCCTTATGAGGATGAGATTTCAGATATTCAGAGGTATTTAACAATGGAAAGGGATGCCTACCTTATGTAGTAATGAGCTCCCCATCTTTCGGGGGTGGTCAAGCAGAATTGGGTTAACTTTATTAGTGGCAATTCTGAAGGGAGATGGATTACTGACATGGGTCCCAAATGTAGCACTGGGGTATGTAACATTATAAGGCATGTCTCCTTTAAGCATCAATTTTACTTTACAGGATTTGAGGAGAAGGAGGAGTCAAGAACTTAGCTGGTAAATAATTTGAAACATTTTTATACTATCAAAGCAAACATAGATTTATTGTGAAGCAAAATGTAGAGTTTGAATTAATGTTGAAGATGAAAGAGAAATTTTGACCAAATTTCAAATTTAAAATAGGCTTATTCTAATTATGGCCTATATATGTCAGATAATGTTTTTCTTCTGCAAAGCTGTAGAATGCTTTAGTAAAAACAACTGGGAGAAATGGGATTAACTGGACCAGTGGTTTCCAAACCCGGCTAGTGATCAGGAAGGCTTTCCAACCTCAAAGTTTTGGAGATTATTAGTTTGTATTTCATCAGTCATTAATAAATGAGATAATAGGCTCGGTGCCCATAGCTCATTGGTTAGGGTGCTGGTCACATACACTGGGGCTGGTAGGTTCGAACCAGGCCTGGGCCTGTTAAAAACAACAATGACAACTACAACAAAAATGTAGCCAGGCATTGTGGCAGGTGCCTGCAGTCCTAGCTTATTTGGAAGGCTGAGGCAAGAGAATCGCTTAAGCCCAAGAGTTTGAGGTTGCTGTGAGCTGTGACGCCATAGCACTCTACTGAGGGTGACTCTTGTCTCAAAAAAAAAAAAAAAGAGAGAGAGATCATAAATGAGATAATTTGTTTTTCTGTACCAGCTGTGGCTGACAAATAACCGCTCCAGTATTTTACCACACTGAGGATTTATTTCTTTCTCTCCAGTATGGGCAAGCAGGATGTTGAGAAAGGATATTCTTTGCTACTTGTGATCCTTGAGGGGATTCGTAGTCTCTCTGATCATTCTGTGGACCCCTAAACTTCTGTGGAATCTTAGGCATCTGGTTAGAGAACAAGGAAAGAATGAGAGTGTGGAGTATCACTTGGAAAACTTCAGCAGCTATGCTGGATCTGGCTTTACTGGATTGCAGAACCCAATTGCCAAATTTGTTGGTATTTGTTGTGTTGGTTTTAAAATATGACCATTATTAAAAATTTAATTATATAAATTATGATTAAATAAATCATATTAAAAATAAAACTTATGAGGGACCATGATGGTGTGCTAGAAACAGCCAGTACAAAGATACTTTCTGGGATCAGATCTGTGACTGTAGCCTCTTTTTTGACCCTGCCAGGTGTGTGAGGGGAGTAGAGAATAGAGTAGGGATTACTGGTGCTTGTGTGCACCCCGAGGTCTGGTGATGTGCACTGTGTGGGACCTCCCCTTCTCATCCACTGGGCAAAGGAGAAAACTAAGGCCCCATCACCTGCTACTATGGCCTGGGTGATCCTGCTAGTGGTACTTCCCATGGGTCCTGTGCCTGTAACCCTTGGTGTCCACTGCCTACTTCTAGAAAAGCTGGACTGTTGCATTCCCACCACTGTCTGAAAGGCCCCGAGTGGGATAAAAGCCAGTATAGCAGCAGCCTTTGGATTTGTTCACACCACAGACCCACACTGTTCTTCACAGTCACTCTGGGTGCCACTCTTGTACACTGCCTGCCTGCCTCCAGCATGTCCTGACCTGCAGCTGCTCTGGCCATGCCCCACAGACCTGCTCTGTTCCAAGTAGGCACGTTGCTCAATGGGTTCACTCTGTTAGGGGGTCCTGCTCCCCACTATGTTGACTGTGACCTGTTGGTTTGGTGCACACTAGGGTCTACACTACCCCATTCTCTGTAGGCCTGCAGGACTGCTATGCCCTGAGCACCTGCTATGCTCTGTGCTACACCTTGTATGGATATTTCCCAGCCCATGAGCCTGTCATGTTAACTGCCCAGGCCTGTGAATGCATGCATGGTGCACAGTGGATCTCCTCCATTCCTGCTGTACACCCCATCTTGCTGGCTAGCTCCATCTGTGTGCATACCTAGCAACAGAGGCTGGCCCTCCCGCAGCAGCCTGGTGACAAACACAGTGGAATAGGGGAGTTGCAGCAGAGCTGCAGTGTTTAAAGTCTTGTGGTGTACCTACCCCTTTCCTGCCTGGTCAAGCTTCCAGAGTAAGATCCAAGCACACCATCCAGGGACCCATCACTAGCTTCACTAAGCAACGGAGGTCTCAGCAGTGGAGAACAGGTGTACCACATCTGCTGTCTGTTTTGAGCTGAGAGAAGTAGCCCCAGATGAGGAGGCATCAGCATAAAAACTCCATCAACGTGAAAATACAGGCTATCTCCAAAGAATCACAATAGCTCTCCAGTAATGAGATAGCTCAAACCAAAAGGAAGTGATGAAATGACAAATAAGGAATTCAGATTATGGATGGCAAGTAAGATGAACGGAATTGACGTGATGGCAAAAAGCCATCTCAAAGAAAGAAAGAGACAAAATTATGAAAAATTAAATTATATAAATTAGGATTCAAGACATAAATAAAAAATTGACTAAAGAGATAGATAACCCGAAAAAAGAGATAACAGAGTTTAAAGAATTGAAACAGTCATTTAGGGACTTTGTAAAATATATCAGAAAGCTTTAAAAACAGATTAGACCAAGCAGAAGAAAGAAATTCAGAGCATGAAAACAAGGATTTTGAAGTAACCCAGTCAGTAAAAAAATATAGAAAAAAGAACAAAGAGTAATGAATAATCACTGAAAGAAATATGGGATTATGCAAAGTGAACTAATACAAGAATTAAGGTATCCTTAAGGGGATATAAGAAAAAGCTTGGAAAACTTTTTTTAGAGACTAAAAGAGGAAAACTTCCTGGATATCACTAGATATATCCACATACAATATGGTCATCAAACACTTGGAAGATGCATAATAAATAAGACATCACCAAGATACATGGTTAGTAGCCTGAGTAAAGTCGAAGTGAAGGAAAAATCCTACACATTGTGAGACAAAAGCAACAAGTGAACCCATCAGACTAACACCAGACTTCTTAGTACAGACCTTTCAAGGCAGAAGGGATTTGGGTCCCATTTTCAGTTTTCTTAAACAGAATAACTGCCAGCCAAGAATTTTGTGTCCTGTAAAACTGAATTTCATTATTGAAGGAAAAATAAAGTCTTTCCCAGATAAACACTAAAGGAATTTATCACCATTAGACTTGATGTACAGGAAATGCTTAAAAGTCTTCTGTACATGGAAAAGAACTATTGAGAACCACCAGCTGAAAGATGTAGCTCACAGCCCTAAAAAAGCAGTAACACAAGGGAGAAAACAAAGCAAGTAAGTATCATTCAAAATGATCAACAGAAGAATATCTCACATATAAATACTAACATTAATCCTCCTTTTAAAAGATATAGACTGGCTGAATGGATAAAACTACCCCATAAGTGATTTTTGGTCTTTTGGATGTACACCTAGTAGAGGAATTGCAGGATCAAATGGCAGGTCTACTTTTAGATTCCTGAGTGTTCTCCAAACTTCTTTCCAAAAGGAATGTATTAGCTTGCACTCCCACCAGCAGTGCACAAGTGTTGCCTTTTCTCCAAAACCACACCAACATCTGTAGTTTTGTGATTTTGTTATGTGAGCCACTCTTACTGGAGTTAGATGATATCTCAAAGTGGTTTTGATTTGCATTTCTCTGATGATTTAAAGATGATGAGCATTTTTCATGTGTCTGTAGGCCACGCACCTGTCTTCTTCAGAGAAGCTTCTGTTCAAATCTCTTGCCCACAAGGAAATAGGATCACTTGTTCTTTTCTTATTAATAAGTTTGAGTTCTCTGTGTATTCTGGTCTTTTATTAAGTCATATATACATAGATCATGAATACATCTATGCATTTGTGGGGTACAATGCGTTGATTTTTTTTTAACAATTTGGAGTGCTTACATCAAACTAATTAATATAGCTTTTACCTCTTTTACTTAATTATTGTGTTAAGACATTTATGTTCTATACTTGATAGATTTGACTTGTACCATTGCAACATGTTCCATAGGTGTGGTCCCACATTTACCCTCCCTCTATCAAACCTCCTTCCTCCCCTCCCATCCCCCTCCAATTCTCTCCTTCATCCTGGGCTATAGTTGTGACCTATCTTTCTTAGGAAAGTATGAGTAATTATAAATTGGTTTTATAAAAGTACTAAGTACATTGGATACTTTTTCTTACATTGTTGAGATACTTTACTAAGAATATGTTCCAGCTCCATCCATGTAAACATAAAAGAGGTAAAGTCCCCATCTTTTTTTTATTTTTTATTTTTTTTATTGTTGGGGATTCATTGAGGGTACAATAAGCCAGGTTACACTGATTGCATTTGTTAGGCAAAGTCCCTCTTGGGATCGTGTCTTGCCCCCAAAAGGTGTGGCACACACCAAGGCCCCACCACCCTCCCTCCTTCCCTCTCTCTGCTCTTTCGTAATTTTTTTTTTTTTTTTCTCTTTTTTTTTTTATTGTTGGGGATTCATTGAGGGTACAATAAGCCAGTTACACTGATTGCAATTGTTAGGTAAAGTCCCTCTTGCAATCATGTCTTGCCCCCATAAAGTGTGACACACACCAAGGCCCCACCCCACTCCCTCCCTCTCTCTTTCTGCTTCCCCCCCCATAACCTTAATTGTCATTAATTGTCCTCATATCAAGATTGAGTACATAGGATTCATGCTTCTCCATTCTTGTGATGCTTTACTAAGAATAATGTCTTCCACTTCCATCCAGGTTAATACGAAGGATGTAAAGTCTCCATTTTCTCTGCTCTTTCTTTCCCTGCCCCTCCCTTCTTCTTTCTCTCTCTGCTCTCCCCTTCCCCCACCCCCACTGTGACCTTAATTGTCATTAATTGTCCTCATATCAAAATTGAATACATAAGATTCATGCTTCTCCATTCTTGTGATGCTTTACTAAGAATAATGTCTTCCACTTCCATCCAGGTTAATACAAAGGATGTAAAGTCTCCATTTTTTTTAATGGCTGAATAGTATTCCATGGTGTACATATACCACAGCTTGTTAATCCATTTCTGGGTTGGTGGACATTTAGACTGTTTCCACATTTTGGTGCTTGTAAGTTGAGCTGCAATAAACAGTCTAGTGCAAGTGTCCTTATGATAAAAGGATTTTTTTTCTTCAGTAATGCGATTGCAGGATCAAATGGGAGGTCTAGCTTGCGTGCTTTGAGGTTTCTCCATACTTCCTTCCAGAAAGGTTGTACTAGTTTGCAGTCCCACCAGCAGTGTAAAAGTGTTCCCTTCTCTCCACATCCATGACAGCATCTGCAGTTTTGAGATTTTGTGATGTGGGCCATTCCCACTGTGGTTTGATGGTATCTCAGGGTGGTTTTGATTTGCATTTCTCTAATAGATAGGGATGATGAACATTTTTTCATATGTTTGTTAGCCATTTGTCTGTATTCTTTAGAGAAGGTTCTATTCATGTCTCTTGCCCATTGATAAATGGGATCGTTGGCTTTTTTCATGTGGATTAATTTGAGTTCTCTATAGATCCTAGTTATCAAGTTTTTGTTTGATTCAAAATATGCAAATATCCTTTCCCATTGTGTAGGTTGTCTATTTGCTTTGGTTTTTGTCTCCTTAGCTGTACAGAAGCTTTTCAGTTTGATGAAGTCCCATTTGTTTATTTTTGTTGTTGTTGCAATTGCCATGGCAGTCTTCTTCATGAAGTTTTTCCCCAGGCCAGTATCTTCCAATGTTTTTCCTATGCTTTCCTTGAGGATTTTTATTGTTTCATGCCTTAAATTTAAGTCCTTTATCCATCTTGAATCAATTTTTGTGAGTGGGGAAAGGTCTGGGTCCAGTTTCAGTCTTTTACATGTGGATATCCAGTTCTCCCAACACCATTTATTGAATAGGAAGTCTTTCCCCCAAGGTATATTCTTGTTTGGTTTATCAAAGATTAGGTGGTTGTAAGATGTTAGTTTCATTTCCTGGTTTTCTATTCGATTCCAAGTGTCTATGTCTCCATTTTTGTCCCAGTACCATGCTGTCTTGACCACTAGTATGGTGATTCCCCCAGCTTTATTTTTATTACTAAGAACTGCCTTAGCTATATGGGTTCTTTTCTGGTTCCATACAAAATGCAGAATCATTTTTTCTAAATCTTGAAAGTACGATGTTGGTATTTTAATAGGAATGGCATTGAATAGGTAGATTGCTTTGGGAAGCGCAGATATTTTAACAATGTTGATTCTTCCCATCCATGAGCATGGTATGTTCTCCCATTTGTTAATATCCTCTGCTATTTCCTTTCTGAGGATTTCATAGTTTTCTTTATAGAGGTCCTTTACCTCTTTTTTTAGGTATATTCCTAGGTATTTCATTTTCTTTGAAACTATGGTGAAGGGAGTTGTGTCCTTAATTAGCTTCTCATCGTGACTGTTATTGGCATATACAAAGGCTACTGACTTGTGGACATTGATTTTTATATCCTGAGACATTACTGTATTTTTTTATAACTTCCAGGAGTCTTGTGGTTGAGTCTTTGGGATTCTCTAAGATCATGTCGTCAGCAAAGAGGGAGAGTTTGACCTCCTCTGCTCCCATTTGGAGTCCCTTTATTTTCTTGTCTTACCTACTTGTATTGGCTAGAATTTCTAGTACTATGTTGAATAGTAAAGGTGACAGAGAACAACCTTGTCTGGTTCCAGTTCTAAGAGGAAAAGCTTTCAGTTTTACTCCATTCAGTAAAATATTAGCTGTGGGTTTGTCATAGATAGCTTTAATCAGTTTCAGACATGTGACACCTATGCCTATATTCTTCAGTGTTCTAATTAGAAAAGGATGCTGGATTTTATTGAATGCTTTCTTCTGCATCTATTGAGAGGATCATATGGTCTTTATTTTTGCCTCTGTTACTATGGTGGATAATGTTTATAAACTTGTGTATGTTAAACCAGCCTTGCATCACTGGGATGAAACCTACTTGATCATGATGTATGAATGTTTTGATGATAAGCTGTAATCTATTGGCTAGGATTTTGTTGAGAATTTTTGCATCTATATTTATGAGTGAAATGGGTCTGAAATTCTCCTTTTTAGTTGGGTCTTTTCCTGGTTTTGGTATTAGAACGTGTTGGGGAAGATTCCTTCCTCCTCAATTTTTTGGAATAATTTCTGCAGTATAGGAATAAGATGTTTTGAAGGTTTGACAGAATTCTGGTGTGAAGCCATCTGGACCAGGGCATTTTTTGGTTGGAAGCTTTTTTATTGTTTCTTTAATTTCAGTGCTTGAAATCGGTCTGTTCAGGAGCTCTATTTCTTCCTGGCTAAGTCTAGGGAGAGGGTGTGATTCCAAATATTGATCCATTTCCTTCACATTGTCATATTTCTTGGCATAGTGGTTCTGGTAGTATTCAGAGATGATCTTTTGTATCTCTGTGGGATCAGTTGTTATTTCCCCTTTATCATTTCTGATTGAGGTTACTAGGGATTTTAGTTTTCTCTTTCTAGTTATTCTGGCCAAAGGTTTATCTATTTTATTTATTTTTTCAAACAACCAACTCCTTGTTTCATTAATTTTCTGAATGATTCTTTTGTTTTCAGTTTCATTGATCTCTGATTTGATTTTGGATATTTCTTTTCTTCTACTGAGTTTAGGCTTAGATTGTTCTTCTTTTTCCAATTCCATAAGATGGCTTGTGAGTTTGTTGATGTGCTCTCTTTCTGTTTTTCAAATGTAGCTATCTAAAGCGATAAATTTTCCTCTCAAAACTGCTTTTGCAGTATCCCACAGGTTTTGGTAGCTTGTGTCTTCATTGTTGTTATGCTCAAGTAAGTTAATGATTTCCTCTTTTATTTCTTCCTTCACCCATCTGTCATTCAACAGAAGATTGTTTAATTTCCCTGCCTTTGTGTGCGGTCGAACATTTTTGTTAGAGTTGAGTTCCACCTTTAGTGCCTTACAGTCTGAAAAATACAAGGTAAAATTTCAATTCTTGTGATTCTGTTGAGGTTTGTTTTGTTTCCTAGGATGTGATCAATTTTGGAGAATGTTCTACAGGGTGATGAGAAGAATGTATATTCTTTATCTTTGGGATGGAGTGTTCTATATGTATCTACCAAGCACAGTTGTTCTAGGGTCTCATTAAAAACTCTTATATCTTTGTTTAATTTTTGTTTAGAGGATCTGTCCATCTCTGTAAGAGGAGTATTAAAGTCCCCTGTTATTATGGTATTATCAGATATCATATTGATCAGACTAAGGCCTGTTTCAAGAATCTGGGAGCATTTAAATTGGGTGCATGAATATTTGGAATTGAAACATCTTCTTGCTGTATTTTTCCCTTGACCAATATAAAGTGACCATCTTTGTCATTTTTGACTTTAGTTGCTTTAAATCCACATGTATCTGAAAATAAGATTGCAACTCTTCTTTCCTTCTGAATTCCATTTGCCTGAAAAATTGTCTTCCAACCCTTGACTTAGAGTTTTAATTTGTCTTTTGAAGCCAGGTGTGTTTCCTGCAGACCACAAATGGATGGCTTGTGTTTTTTTAATCCAGTCAGCCAATCTATGCCTCTTCAGTGGGGAATTCAAGCCATTAACATTTATTGAGGTAATTGATAAGTGTGGTAGTACTCCATTCATCTTATTTTGTGAGAGTCCATTGCTTAGTTTTATCTTTGCATCAGTGTGGATGTTAGGTTCTGTCCTTTAACTGTTGAATTCTTACTTTGCTGCTGATCCATTGTGGTGGTCAGTGTGCAGAACAGGTTGAAGTATTTCCTGTAGAGCTGCTCTTGTTGTGGTGAATTTCCTCAATATTTGTATATCCATAAATGATTTGATTTCTCTGTCAATTTTAAAGCTTAGCTTAGCAGGATATAGAATTCTGGGCTGGCAATTGTTCTGTTTAAGTAGATTAAAGGTAGATGACCATTGTCTTCTTGCTTGGAAAGTTTCATTAGAGAAGTCTGCAGTCCCTCTGATGTATTTGGCCCTGTAGGTCAACTGGTGCTTACTCCTCGCAGCTTGAAGAATCTTTTCTGTGTCTTGACTTTGGACAAGTTCATCACAATGTGTCTCAGAGAAGCTCGGTTAGAGTTGAGGCGACCTGGGGTCCGATATCCCTCTGAAAGGAGTGTGCCAGATTCTTTGGTGATATCTGGGAAATTTTCTTTTATAATATTCTCTAGTATGGCTTCCATTCCTCTGGGTCATTCTTCTTCCCCTTCTGGGATTCCTATAACTCATATGTTGGAACACTTCATAAAGTCCCATAATTCTGACAGTGAACGTTCTGCTTTCTCTCTCTTCTTTTCTGCCTCTTTAACTATCTGAGTTATCTCAAGAACTTTGTCCTCTACCTCTGAAATTCTTTCTTCTGTATGGTCTAACCTGTTGCTGATGCTTTATATTGCATCTTTAAGTTCCCTAATTGACTGCTTCAGTTCCTTCAGCTCTGCTATATCCTTTCTATATTCTTCATATTGTTCATCTCTTATTTGATTCTGTTTTTGGATTTCCTTTGGTTATTTTCCACTTTATTAGCAGTTTCCTTCATTGTTTCCATCATTTCCTTTATTGTTTTCATGTGTATTCTAAATTCCCTTTCTGTCATTCCTAACATTTCTTTATAGGTGGAATCCTCTGCAGTAGCTACCTGATAGTCCCTTGGAGGGGTTCCTCTGGACTGGTTTTCATGTTGCTAGGAGTTTTCTGCTAATTCTTCCTCATGAGTGATTTCTTTTATCTGTTTCCTTGCCCTAATTTTTCTTTAAGTTTCTCTTGCTCTTTAAGTTGCCGTGTCTGTGGAAGCTGCCAGGAGGATTAGACAGATCAAACACACATAACCACTTGCCAGTTTTCTGGTTTTTTTTTTTTTTTTCAGTTTCTGGCCGAGGCTGGGTTTGAACCCACCACCTCTGGCATATGGGGCTGGTGTCCTACCCCTTTGAGCCACAGGTGCCACCTCACTGGCTAGTTTTCCACTGTTATTGTCCTTCTCTTGGGGTCCAGAAGTCTCTCGCTGACTCCCTGTGTCCTCAAAGGGATGATTATAAGCAGATACAACCAGCCAGAGATGCCTGCAGACTTGTGTCCCCAGACTCACGGTGCACAGTTGCAAGGAAGCTGTTACTCGGTTGCCATCTTGCTCTCCTCTGTGTCTCCATCTTTTTTTTTAAGGCTGCATAGTATTCTATGGTATATATATATACCAATTTATTAATCCATTTATGGGTTGATGGGCACTTGGGCTTCTTCCTTGACTTGGAAAAAATAAACTACCCCATAAGAACTGAAAGAAGACAAAGGTGCCCACTGTCATCACTTCTAGAAGTCCCAGCCAGAGAAATCAGGCAAGAAAAAGAAACAACGGGTAACCAAATCAGGAAAGAGGAGACCAAACTGTTTTTGTTCACTGATGATACAATCTTTTATCTAGGAAGATAAAATTAGCAAAGTCTCAGGTTACACAATTAGTATACGCAAATCAGTAGCATTTCTGTGTACTAATAACAGTAAAGCTGAGATTCAAATAAAGAAATTAATACCATTTACAATAGGTACAAAGAAAATAGAATGCCTAGGAATATACTCAACCAAGAAGGTGAAATATTTCTACAAGGAGAATTACAAAACAGTGATGAAGGAAATCATAGATGATACAAACAAATGGGAAATATATTATGCTCATGGATTGATAGAATCAGCATAGTTAAAATGTTCATACTGTCCAAAGTGATATACAGATTCGATGCAATCCCCATTAAAAGACCAATGTCATATTTCATAGATTAAAATAAATAGTCTATGATTTATTTGGAACCAAAATAAAGCCACAATAGCCAAAGCAATCTTAAGAAAATGAACAAATGTGGAAGCATCTCATTACCTGACTTCAAATTACACTGGAAGTCTATAGTAACCCCAACAGTATGGTACTGGTAAAAAAGTAGAGATATAGGGCAGTGGAACAGAATGGAGAATCCAGAAATAAAACTATCTATCTATAACCAACTTATCTTTAGTAAAGCAGACAACATACACTGGGGAAAGGAAGTCCTATTCAATACATGGTGCTGGGAAAACTGACTAACCAATGCAGAAGAATGAAATTGGATTCCTATCTTTTACCATATACAAAAATTAATTCAAAATGGATAAAAGACTTAAATGTAAGGCATGAAACCATAAGAGCTATAGAAGAAAACACAGGAAAAACTTCTCTAGACATGAGCTGAGGAAAAGAATTTATGACTAAGATTGCAAATATAGCAATGACAAAAATAAATACATAGGACTTAATTAAATTAAAAAGTATCTACACAACAAAGGAAATAACCAGAGGAATACATAGACAATTTACAGAATGGGAGAAAATATTCAGAAACTATACATCTGACAAAGGGCTAATACCCAGAATCTACCAAGAACTCAAATAAATCAGCAAGAACCACTTTCCCAACAACCCCATTAAAATACGGCAAAAGACATGAAGAGAAGTTTTTTTTTTTTTTGGCCGGGGCTGGATTTGAACCCGCCACCTCTGGTATATGAGGCTAGTGCCCTACTCCTTTGAGCCATAGGTGCTGCCCAGAACAGAATTTTTTTTACAGGAAGATAGACAAAGAGCCAAAAAGAAATGAAGAAATGCTCAACATCACCAATCATCAGGGAAATGCAAATTAAATCACCATTAAATATCACCTTACCCCTGTCAGAATGACCATTATTAAAAAGTGAAAAAACAATAGATGCTGGTGGCAAGGATGCAGAGAGAAAAGAATGCTTACACACTATTGGTGCAACTGCAAATTAGTACAACATTTTTGGAGAATGGTATAGAGATTCCTTGAAGAAATAAATGTAAACTTACGATTTATTCTAGCAATCTCATTACTGGGCATCTACCCAAAGGAAAGTAAGTCATTTTATCAAAAAGATACTTTAATTCAAATGTTTATTGCAGCACAACTCACAATTGCAAAGATGTAGAATCAACCTAAGTGCCTATCAATTCATGAATGGATAAAGAAAATGTGGTATTTACATTCATGTAACAGGGAGTACTATTCAGCCACAAGGAAAGAAATAGTGTCTTTGGAGGCACTTGGATGGAACTGGAGATCATTATTCTAAGTGAAGTATCCCAGGAGTGGAAAAACAAATGCTACATGTACTCCCTAATATTTGTAAGCTAAATAATGGGCACACAAGTGCATAAGGAGATGTAAAGAACATCAAAAGCCGAGAAGGGGAGAGGCTGGGAGAATATGAGGGATAAACACTTACCTATTAGGTACAGAGAGCACTATTATGGTGATGTGCACACAAAAATCCCCAAGTTTAACATTATACAAGATATCCATATTATAAAAACCACATTTGCACCCCCTTAATATTTTGAAATAAATAATAAAAAAGAAAAATTAAAATCTGTCATTTCTCAATTATATTAATACATTTTGCCATCATCTAGTATTTAAGTTTTTACATTTATTACATTTATTGTATCTGTATGGTATCATGGGAAATTGGTTCCAGTACCTCAGCAGATAATAAAATCTCCAGATGTTCAAGTCTTTTATATAAATGAAAATAGTTTATATGGAATCAGAAAAAACCTTGATTAGCCAATACATTACTTAGAAATAAAAACAAAACACATTACCAGATTTCAGATTATACTATAAATCTATAGTGATCAAAACAGCATGGTACTGGCACAAAAACAGAGATGTAGATCTATGGAAAAGAATAGAGAACCTAGAGATGAACCCAGCCACATATTTTTTTTTTTTTTTTTTTGTAGAGACAGAGTCTCACTTTATGGCCCTCGGTAGAGTGCCGTGGCCTCACATAGCTCACAGCAACCTCCAACTCCTGGGCTTAAGCGATTCTCTTGCCTCAGCCTCCCAAGCAGCTGGGACTACAGGCGCCCGCCACAACGCCCAGCTATTTTTTGGTTGCAGTTTGGCCAGGGCCGGGTTTGAACCCGCCACCCTCGGCATATGGGGCCGGCGCCCTACTGACTGAGCCACAGGCGCCGCCCGAACCCAGCCACATATTGTCATTTGATTTGATAAGCCTAACAAAAACATACATTGGGGAAAAGATGCCCTGTGTAACAAATGGTGCTGGGAGAACTGGCTAGTGACCTGTAGAAGACTAAAACTGGACCCTCACCTTTCACCACTAACAAAAATTGATTCTTACTGGATGAAAGATTTAAACTTAAAACATGAAACTATAAAAGTACTAGACAAGGGTTCAAGGAAAATGCTTGAAGAAATTGGCCTGGGAAAATAATTTATGAAGAGGACTCCCTGGCAATTGAAGCAACACCAAAAATGTATTGCTGGGATCAGATCAAGCCAAAAAGCTTCTGCACAGCTCTGAGCACTGTAAGTAAAGCAAACAGACAGCCGTCAGAATGGGAGAAGATTTCTGCAGGGTATGTTTCTGACAAAGATCTGATAACTAGAATCCACAGAGAACTCAAACTAATCAATAAGAAAAGAACAAACAACCCCATTTCTTTGTGGGCAAGAGACTTGAACAGAAACTTCTTTGAAGATAACAGGTGCATGGCCTACAAAGATGAAAAAAATGCTCATCACCTTTAATCATCAGAGAAATGCAAATCAAAACCACTTTGAGATTTCACCTCACTCCAGTAAGATTAGCCCACATCACAAAATCCCCAAACTGCTGATGTTGGTTGGATGTGGAGAGAAAGGAACACTTCTTACACTACTGGTGGGACTGCAAACTAATACAGCCTTTTTGGAAAGACGTATGGGAGTTCTCAAAGAACTAAAAGTCAACCTATCTTTTGATCCTGCAATATCATTACTAGGTATCTACCCAAATGAACAAAAATCATTTTACAACAAAGACATTTGCACCAGAATGTTTATTGTAGTCCAGTTCACAATAGTCAAGTCATGGAAGCAGCCTAAATGCCCATCAACCTATGAATGGATAAACAAATGGTGGTATATGTATACCATGGAATACTATGCAGACATAAAAAGAGGGAGACTTTACATCTTTTGTGTTTACCTGGATGGAGCTGGAACATATTCTTCTTTAGTAAAGTATCTCAAGAATGGAAAAGTATCCAATGTACTTAATACTATTATGAAACCAATATATAAACACTTACACATTCATGCAAGTGACAGAACACAAAATAGTCCAGAAAGAAAGAATAGAGAGGAGAGAGAGGGAAGGGGAGAGAGGAAGACAAGTGGAGGGAGAGTATTTGGTGGAATCTCACCTAATGTACACAGTGTAAGGGTATATTTCAGAACAACTAAGAATATATTATAAATGTGTTACCACAAAAACAAGTAAGTGAGGTGATAGTTATGTTAGTTAGTTTGATTTAACCATTCCACATTGTATATCAAATCATCTTATTGTACCCCATAAATGTATACAGTTATAATTTAATAAAAATTAAGAAAAAGATAATAGTATTTGCATATAACCTATGTACATCCTCTCTTATACTTTAAATCATCTCTAGATTACTTATAACTAACAGAATGTAAATGCTATGTAAAATTATTATACTATACTATTTTTTTGTGCTGTCTTGTTATTTTTTGGAATAGTTTTGATTTACAGTTGTTTGGACCTGTGGATACAGAAGAAATATATTGTGTAATATATTTCTCCTAACTCCATGCTTAATGATGTTATGTTGGTACCTTGAAATCAGTTGTGGTGGGAGTATTTATTTACACCTTGGAAAATGGCAAATGCTACACACAAGATTTGTGCCCCCATCAACTCTGACTTCCCAAGAGCCAATGTTGGGTTTAAGGGTCTAGGCCTAGAAGTAGCATGTATCACTTCAACATATATCCCATCATCCAGAACTTATAGTCTTCACCCAGATGTATGGGTCTGAGTTATCTAGTTTAGGGGTGTTACAAGGACAATGGATTTCAGCCTTGTCATAAAAGGTGACTTAGCACTTGAAATGATTACTCTCAATGACATTGCTGTGAATAAATTATATATACATATATATGCATGTATGTGTACATATATACATATATAGTCACTTATTAAAATTCACAAAACCTCTGTACATAACTAGCACTGAGGGTACCCTATGAAGAAAGTCCCATGGTAATGTTAGGATGTAATATATGAATATTGTATTTCTATTTATCATGTATGTTGTCACTCTAAAATTCTCCTTTTCCTTGAGATCTGCAATTTTATACTGATCTTACATTTGTGCATCAAGGCATAGTATGTCAATGAGAACACCTGCTTCAGAGGATAAATATATTTAAATAACCTTTCACTCTGATTGGTTTTAAAAGTTTACTGATTAGATAAAGATATTTAAAATCACAATTTCTAAAAAAGAAGACATAAAAATCACTTACATAATTAATTCTCAAATAACTCAGTTTTTAAAATGCTAGAAATTTTCACATTGTAACATACATGATGAAACTGAGCTGTATCTCAGATGGTCTCAGGAAACATGAATTATGTTGTGCTGATAAATTTTATTTTTATTTGTATATTTTTAACATTTGAAGCTGTTGGATGATATTAAGTTACAGTTTGGTAAGCAGTAGGATGGAATTACATTTCTGGGAATCTTCTTTTTGAAGTTTCTGAAGTGAACACAACGAATAATACCACTGCATTGTTAGTTGGACCAAGGTTCACGGCTCCTCGGAGCAGCATTTTGGGAAAGTAGATTTAGAGCATATATCTTAGGTTTAATTAAGTGAGACTGCCAGTTTTTCTGAATCCCAGAGCTCGACCTCACGGTCTTACTACCTGATGGTTTGCTGCAGTACATAGGATAATAAAACAATGGTGAGGGATCTCTGAAGTGTCAGTCTCTTCATCGATTTGCCAATCCAGTCATGCTGAGGAAGGAAACAGAAGATGAGAGCAAACCACACCCCATGTGAATTACTGTTTAATACAATAGTCGTCTTGTCTATTAATAAGCATAGACGAATTTGTGTTTTGGACACTAACACAATATTTTAATATTGTGGGAGGAGGGACAGAGATGAACAGAGGATATTGAACTGAATCATCAAACCATTGTTTTAAAGATCGGGTCTTATGAAATACAGTAGCTGAAAATATAGAGCAAATGAGTATATTTCGCTATGGTCATTTATTAATTACTACAGAACTATTACTACTGCTTTCCACATTAATCATTGTATCAATAAAATAAATAACAAAGGAAATTAAAGAAAAGTTGGAAACTGATATTTTACTTTGTGGCAGCCATGAGATTGAGCTTTGCAGATTTCTAAATGTAACTGACCAAAAGAAATAGCTGCTATGCTCTGCAATCCATAGCAGCTCTTGTGCCCAGATAATGTTTTCTACTGGCAGCTCCCAGCCAGTCAATGATGTGGCAGGATACTAAGGTGGGCCCATTCCAGGAAGACATACAGTCCTCCGATGACAACTTTGGCTCCCTGAGGGCCTTGCTAAAACTTTATATGACTTCATGACAGCCTAGAAGGGGCCAGTACATGTCTAGCAATCTATTTTGCTGCTGAGAATGTTGGCAGGAGAACAATTAATATCCATATATGCAATTATACTTGTATTTTATAGTAGCTGAGCAAAATTAATATGTGTGTATATGATGGTTCTTAGAACAGATATGTCTTGATAAATATTAAGCTGATGATGATGGTCTGTCCATAATATTTAATATTTAAGGGTTGATACACATGTCCACACATGTACATTCTTTTTTTTTAATTTTTTAAAAATTTTTATTTTTTTATTGAATCATAGCTGTGTACATTGATATGATCATGGGGCATCATTCACTAGCTTCACAGACCGTTTACCAAGTTTCACATATATCCTTGTAAGATGCACTGCTGGTGTAATCCCACCAATCCCCTTCCCTCTACCCACCTCCCCCCTTCCTCCCCTCCCTTTCCCCCTTCCCCCTATTCTTAGGTTGTAACTATCTTATAGCTTTCATGTGAAAACCCTAAATTAGTCTCATAGTAGGGCTGAGTACATTGGGTACTTTCTCTTCCATTCTTGAGATACTTTACTAAGAAGAATATGTTCCAGCTCCATCCATGTAAACATGAAAGAGGTAAAGTCTCCATCTTTCTTTAAGGCTGCATAATAGTCCATGGTGTACATATACCAAAATTTATTAATCCATTCGTGGATCGATGGGCACCTGGGCTTCTTCCATGACTTAGCAATTATGAATTGGGCTGCAATAAACATTCTGGTACAAATATCTTTGTTATGACGTGATTTTTGGTCTTCTGGGTATATGCCCAGTAGAGGAATTACAGGATCGAATGGCAGATCTATTTTTAGATCTCTAAATGTTCTCCATATCTCTTTCCAAAAGGAATGTATTAATTTGCATTCCCTTTTCTCCACATCCGCGCCAACATCTCTGGTCTTGGGATTTTGTGATATAGGCTAGTCTCACTGGAGTTAGATGGTATCTCAAAGTAGTTTTGATTTGCATTTCTCTGATGATTAAAGATGATGAGCATTTTTTCATATGTCTTCTTCAGAGAAGTTTCTCTTCAAATCCCTTGCCCAGCCTGTGATAGGATCCCTTGTTCTATTCTTGCTAATGCGTTTGAGTTCTCTGTGGATTCTGGTTATTAAACCTTTGTCGGAGACATAACCTGCAAATATCTTCTCCCATTCTGAGGGCTGTTCGCTTACTGTACTTACTGTGTTCTTGGCTGTGAAGAAGCTTTTTAGTTTGATCAAGTCCCAGTAGTGTATTTTTGAAGCTGCTTCAATTGCCTGGGGGGTCCTCCTCATAAAATACTCGCCCATCCCGATTTCTTCAAGGGTTTTCCCTGCACTCTCCTCTAGTATTTTTATAGTTTCATGTCTTAAGTTTAAATCTTTGATCCAGTGTGAGTCTATCTTAGTTAATGGTGAAAGGTGTGGGTCCACTTTCAGTCTTTTACAGGTTGCCAGCCAGTTCACCCAGCACCATTTGTTAAATAGGGAATCTTTTCCCCACTGAATGTTTTTAATTGGCTTGTCAAAGATTAAATAATGGTAAGTAGCTGGATTCATCTCTTGATTCTCTATTCTATTCCAGACATCTACCTCTCTGTTTTTGTGCCAATACCATGCTGTTTTGATCACTCTTGATTTGTAGTATAGTCTGAGGTCTGGTAGCGTAATTCCTCCTGCTTTGTTTTTATTTCTGAGTAATGTCTTGGCTATTCAAGGTTTTTTCTGATTCCATATAAAACGAAGTATTGTTTTTTCCAGATATTTAAAGTATGACAGTGGAGCTTTAATAAGGATTGCATTGAAATTATATATTTCTCTGGGTAGTATAGACATTTTAACTATGTTGATTCTTCCCAACCATGAGCATGGTATGTTTTTCCATTTGTTAATATTTTCAGCTATTTCTTTTCTTAGAGTTTCATAGTTCTCTTTATAGAGATCTTTCACATCCTTTGTTAGATAAATTCCCAAATATTTCATCTTCTTTGGCACTACTGTGAATGGGATAGAGTCCTTAACTGTTTTTTCAACTTGACTGTTGTTGGTATATATAAAGGCTACCAATTTATGAATGTTGATTTTGTGACCTGAGATGCTGCTGTATTCCTTGATCACTTCTAAGAGTTTTGTAGTAGAGTCCCTAGTGTTTTCTAGATATACTATCATATTATCCTTGAAGAGTGAAAGTTTGATCTCTTCTGACCCTATATGGATACCCTTGATCGCCTTTTTTTGCCTAATTGCAGTGGCTAAAACTTCCATTACAATGTTAAAGAGCAGTGGAGACAATGGGCAGCCTTGTCTGGTTCCTGATGTGAGTGGAAATGATTTCAATTTAACTCCATTCAATATGATATTGGCTGTGGGTTTGCTGTAGATGGTCTCTATCAGTTTAAGAAATGTCCCTTCTATACCAATTTCCTTAAGTGTTCTGATCATGAAGGGATGCTGGATATTATCAAAAGCTTTTTCTGCATTGATTGAGAGAATCATATGGTCTTTGTTTTTTAATTTGTTTATGTGCTGGATTACATTTATAGATTTACGTATATTGAACCAGCCTTGAGATCCTGGGATAAAACCGACTTGGTCATGATGTATAATTTGTTTGATGTGTTGCTGGATTCTGTTTGTTAGGATCTTGTGAATATTTTTGCATCTATATTCATTAGTGATATCGGTCTATAATTTTCTTTTCTTGTTGGGTCTTTCCCTGGTTTGGGGATCAGGGTGATGTTTGCTTCATAGAACGTGTTGGGTAGTCTTCCTTCTTTTTCTACCTTTTGGAACAGGTTAAGTAATGTAGGTACTAATTCCTCTTTAAAGGTTTGGTAGAATTCAGACGTGAAACCATCTGGTCCTGGGCTTTTCTTTTTAGGGAGGTTTTGTATGGTTGATTCTATTTCCGAACTTGATATGGGCCTGTTCAACATTTCCACTTGATTCTGGCTAAGTCTTGGAAGGTGACGTGCTTCCAAGTATTGGTCAATTTCCTTCAGATTTTCATATTTCTGAGAATAAAGTTTTTTGTAATATTCATTAAGGATTTTTTGAATTTCTGAGGAGTCTGTTGTTATTTCATCTTTGTTGTTTCTGATTGATGAGATTAGAGATTTTTCTCTTTTTTTCCTGATTAGGTTGGCCAAAGGTTTATCTATTTTATTGACCTTTTCAAAAAACCAGCTTTTCGATTTATTGATCTGTTGTATTATTCTTTTGTTTTCAATTTCATTTAATTCTGCTCTAATTTTGGTTATTTCTTTTCTTCTACTGGGTTTGGGGTTCGAATATTCTTCCTTTTCCAGTTGCTTGAGATGTCCCATTAAGTTGTTAACTTCCTCTCTTTCCATTCTCTTAAGGAAGGCTTGCAGTGCTATAAATTTCCCTCTTAGAACTGCCTTTGCGGTGTCCCAGAGGTTCTGATAGTTCGTGTCTTCATTGTTGTTTTGTTCCAAAAAATTGGCGATTTCTTTCTTAATCTCATCTCTGACTCAGCTATCATTCAGCATAAGGTTATTTAACTTCCATGTTTTTGTATGAGTATGCAGATTCCTGTTGTTACTCAGCTCAAGTTTTATTCCATGGTGGTCCGAGAAGATGCATGGAATAATTTCTATTCCTTTAAATTTACTGAGGTTAGACATGTGACCTAAGATGTGATCGATTTTGGAGTAAGTTCCATGGGCTGATGAGAAGTATGTGTATTCAGTTTTGTTGGGATGAAATGTTCTGTAGATGTCTGCTAAATCCAAATGTTGGATGGTTAGGTTTAAATCTAAGATTTCTTTGCTCATCTTCTTGCTGGAGGATCGATCCAACACTGCCAAAGGAGTGTTGAAATCTCCGACGATTATGGAGCTGGAGGAAATCAAGTTGCTCATGTCTGTTAGAGTTTCTCTTATAAATTGAGGTGCATTCTGGTTGGGTGCATAGATATTAGTAATTGAGATCTCATCATAGTGAGTATTACCCTTAACAAATATGAAGTGACCGTTTGTGTGCTTCCTTACTTTTGTTGGTTTAAAGCCTATTGTATCTGCAAATAAAATTGCAACACCTGCTTTTTTCTGATTACCATTTGCCTGAAATATGGACAACCATCCTTTCACCCTGAGTCTGTATTTGTCTTTTAGGTTAAGATGTGACTCTTGTATGCAACAGATATCTGGCCTGAGTAGTTGTATCCAGTCAGCTAACCTATGCCTCTTTAGAGGACAGTTTAAGCCGTTCACATTAATGGAGAATATTGATAAGTCTGGTGAAGTTTTGGGTATCGAGTTTTTCAAAAGTCCAGTGGCCATTTTTAATCCTTTCGCCAGTGTGGAAATTGGAGTTTGATCTGAAGTTTCTGAGTGAGTTTACTTTTGTGGTATAGGATTGGGTTGGTCATTATGGAGGATAGGTCTGAGAATATCCTGAAGAGCTGGTTTGGTTATGGCAAATTTCTTCAACATATGAATGTCATTAAAGTATTTAGTTTCTCCATGATAAATGAAACTCAGTTTAGCTGGATACAGGATCTGGGGTTGAAAGTTATTTTGCTTTAGGAGATTAAAAGTCGGTGACCACCCTCTTCTGGCTTGAAAAGTTTCAGCAGAGAGATCTGCAGTCATTCTAATATTCTTGCCTTTGAAGGTAATGGTTTTCTTTCTCCTGGCAGCTTTGAGGATTTTCTCCTTCATATTAACTTTAGTGAAGTTAATTATGATATGCCTTGGGGATGTCTTTTTGGGGATGATTCGTGCTGGGGTTCTGAAGCTGTCCGCTATCTGAATTTCAGAATCTCTAGGCATGTCTGGAAAATTCTGTTTCATAATTTCATGCAGAAGGGCCTCTGTGCCCAGTGAGGCCACTTCATCTGTTTCTGCAACTCCTATTATTCGGATATTCGCCTTCTTCGAATTATCCCAGAGCTCTCTGAGTGAGTGATCCGTTTTTGCTCTCCATTTCTCTTCCTCTTTGAGAGTTTGGGAGCGTTCAAAGGCTTTATCTTCGATGTCAGAAATCCTTTCTTCTGCTTGCTCCATTCTGTTACTGAGGGATTCTACTGTATTTTTCATATCTTTGAGGGCTGCAAATTCTTGCTTCAGTGTGTCTAAGTCTTTGGTGGTTTTGTCTTTAAATTCTTGAGACAACTTTTGAATTTCTTCTCCAATTCCTAATTTCACTTTGTTAATCTTGTCTGCAATCCAAATTCTGAATTTGATTTCTGACATCTCAGCCAGTTGTTTTTGAATGGGATCTTCAATTGCATCTGCCATATCTTTCCTTGGGGGGGGGGGGTTGATCTATTCTTGTTATTCATGTTACCAGAGCTTTTCCACTGATTCCGCCCCATGGTTGTTTTACTCCCTCTGATTTTTTCCCCTGGGGCTTTTTCGAGGGCCCGTACAGTGTTGTGGCCAGAGAAACTGGGGCCCTGTCTGGTGTGGTGGGGCTAAATGGTTCTGCCTTGTTTTCAGCTGGTTTCTGTTCCACCCTAGTGAAACAGATACTTTGGATTGAAGTCTCAGCTGTGGAGAAATATCAGCAATTAAGTCACCCTGCTTCCCACTGGCAAACAATTAGAAAAGGAAAATCAAACCTTCCTACCACCGTGCACCTAGGGCACCACCTGATTTGTCCTCAGGTGATTGGTTCAGTTCAAAAATGTCCAAATCAATTGTCTCAGTCTGCACCTGTCTCAGGTGAGAGAGTTTAAGAGGTCTCTGGGAACTGGATCACAGGGGTCTGGTGACTACTCTGGTGTGGCTTGCTCCAGTGCTGCGTGGAGTCAGGAGAAGCCACCCAGCCTATAAATCAGTCTGCGAAGGTTGCTGCCTCCTTCCCCACCTTGCACCACTTCACACCCAGTCACTAATAGCCCTGCAGTTGGCTGACCCAGTTGCCTGTAGTGAATGGGTACTCCAGGAGTTTGTACCTGCCTGAATCACAAGGAAGTCTGCCAGGCTGCTGCGCTCTGCCTCTCTCCAGCAGAGGAGGTGAGGCCTGACAACCTCGGGCGCTAGATGAAGGTTGAGGGGTTTTCACTCAGGTCCAGTCTCACCCCGGATTAATGTTACTGACAGAACAGAACAGAACAACTCTGCGTTTCCCCTGCAGAAGAGAAGCTGAATTGAGTTCCAAATCAGCTTGTCTTTGCTCTTGTATTGTCTATAGGCTGACGATCCCCTGAGGGCCAGGTGCATCTTAGGTTTAGTAAAGCAGACCTCTGGGTCAGCCCCGCCCTGGAAGTTTCCCTGATTTGCAAGTTTATGTTGCCTCAGGCAAACTCAGAGTCTCTGGTTGCCCAGGGAGACAGGGGGTGTGGCTTCAGAATATTCTGTAGTGAGCCCTATTGCTAGCAAAAGAGGGCTGCTGCCTTATGGCTCAGGCAACCGTTGCTCCGGTGTATCTCCCCTCTGGCCAATCGTCCTCTCTCCGCTCTGTACCCCAGAGTCTGCACCGACAGGCTGCAGCCCAGCACTGTCTACACCCCTCGAGCAATCGCCCCAGAGTCTGGACCCCTGGGGGATAGGCCTCCAGACCTTGGAGTGAGAGCAGAGGGGAGCGCGGGGAGCGCTGGAAACCTGGGGTTGGGGGCAGAGAACACACACAGCTTTACACAGTTTTATGCCTGACCATATTATCACCAAAAGATGGCTGTCGCACTGTGCCTCAGGGAACTGCCACTCTGGTGCAGTCCCCTCTCCGCTGACTGACTTACTGGGACTGGCCTCCAGACCCCAGTGTGAGTGAAGGAGAGTGCTGGGAGCTCAGAATTCCAGGTAGAGACCATATACAGTTTATACAGTTTTATGCCTGGCAGGAGGACGCCGTGGCACCCCAGTAGGGAAGGTAGGTCCAGTTTTTAGGTCCACTACACTCCACTCTCTCCCGTGGAGTGTAGTGGGAGGACCTTTGAACTCTGCCCGGTTGTTGGTGGGGCACTCTGAGCCATTCTCATGGGGGAGGGGACTCCCGTCCGCTTGGTGATGGATTTTGTACCTTTTGTTTGTATCCTTGTGGTCGCAGCTCACCTCAGCGGGGTTGACGTGCGTTCTACAACCTTCTCTCTTGGTGCAGCTCAAATCCACCAGGTTACTTGCTGAATTTTTGTCCTTTAACTCTCCTTCTGAATGGGAGCCTCTGTGGAAAGCTGGCTTCAGTCAGCCATCTTGTCTCCTTCCCTGCCTGGAAAATCATCTCTTTATTTTTGAATAAATATTTAACTGACACATGGCCAGAGAACAAAAATCAGAAGTAAACCCCAAAGAAGTAAGGGTCTAAGGGTTTGAAGAAGCCCAGGGGGCTAACAGGGAGCTCTGAGGAATCCTGGAAGTTTCAGTAGTAGAGGATGGCACAGTCCTCTTGTCCTCCAGAGATTTTGCTGCTGAGAAGTCCAGTGGCAGAAGATCCTGGGTGTGTGCCCTTTACCCTGCATTTCCCCAGTGCCTGGGTGTTTAGCTGTTGCCTCTTCTCTCTTCACATTCCAGGGTTCTTTATTTTGTTCCAGACATATGATCAGGTCTGGTTTAGAGGCAGCAAGTCCCGTTTTATTAGAAAGAATTTGTATGAATTTTGCTGTGGATTATTCAAATACCAACCTAGTACTGTCCTGTGAACTGTTTCGGTGTTCTTGGATTTGGCACTCAGTTGAACTGCTTTAAGGAGACCTTGAGCAGGAGTGTGGAGAACTTTGGGCATCGTCTGGGGCCCCAGACTGAGCCACTGAGCTGGGCGCAGGAAGCCATTGTGAAAGAACTGCCCCGGCAAGGTCCGCCATCAGGGTCTCAGAGCAAGGATCCACACATGTACATTCTAATCTTAATTGTAACTCTGAGAGGGAGGTGTAATTATACCTATTTTACAAATGAGTAAACTGAGAAAGAGATTAAGTGACTTAAACCTACCCTATAGCTAATAAGAGAACATAAACCAGGAAAATGTGACGATATTTTCAGCTTATTACTGATACGTGATATTTCCCTTTCTTGATATGGCTTTGGTTGTGTTTGCAAAAGTATGTTTAAATAGATATTTTATGGTTTTGGATGGCTAATAATTGTTATCAGGTTTGAAATTGGATTATGTTTTCTTTTATTAAGAGTTTAGAAGAAAAACGTTTTGAGTGCTTATAATATGCTAAGCAATGGAGATTTATTTTACATATGTTATCTTGGTTCAGCGCCTATAGCACAGTGGTTACAGCGCCGGCCACATGCACTGAGCCTGGCGGGTTCAAACCTGGCCCAGGCCAGCTAAACAACAATGACAACTGCAACAACAAAAAATAGCTGGGCATTGTGGTGGGCACCTGTGGTCCCAGCTATGTGGGAGGCTGAGGCAAGAGAATTGCTTAAGTCCAAGAGTTTGAGGTTGCTGTGAGCTGTGATGCCATAGTACCCTACTGAGAGTGACATAGTGAGACTCTGTCACTAAATAAATAAATAAATATATGATCTTGCTTTATCTTCACGTCAACAGTTTAAGAAGAAATCATTTTGGTTGGGCATGGTGGCTCACGTTTATAATCCCAGCACTCTAGAAGGTCAAGGCAGGAGGATTGCTTGAGGTCAGGAGCTCGAGATTAGCCTGAACAAGGGCAAGACCTTTTTCTACTAAAAATAGAAAAACCAGCTGAATATGGTGGCATATCCCCATAGTCCCAATTACTCAGGGAGGCTGAGGCAAGTGGGTTTCTTGGGCCCAAGAGTTTGAGGTTGCTGTGAGCTATGATGATGCCATAGCACTCTAGCCAGGTGACAGAGCAAGACTATGTCTCATAAAAAACAAAAAAACCCAAATCATTTTCATTTTTACAAAAAGTAGATATTCTAAAATTGGACTTCTCTTCAATCTTTTCAAAAAAATGTTAAGAAGAAAAAAACAAAAAACGTTAAGAGGAAAAAAGAAAGTACTGTAGAAGATTAACTACATGTCAGTTGTAATATAGGTAATTTTATTTTCATATGTCATTGATTCCCTTAGTCCCATAAGGTAGACAGTATGGGTCATAACATACCCAATTTTAGAGAGGGGGAAATGAAGTACAGAAGTAATTTGCCACTCAAGAGTTCTTTGTTGTAGATACAAGGAAACAACTCTGGCTTACTTATGAAAAAATGATAAATTATTAGAAGGATATTTGGCAGCTTTGCATTCTGCTAAGACTTACCAAAAGAGAGTCTTCTCCAAAATATGAAAGGGTTTCAGTTCTCAAATTAGGAAATTTGTTTTTTTACGATTGTGATAAATTTCCAGGGTTCATAGATGGAAGTATATTGGATACTCAACTCTTTCATTTAAATTTTTTTAACTACAAAATTCATGTTTACCCAACTTCAAAGTGAAAAATTGTGTACTTTCTTTCTTTTTTTTTTTATTAAATCATAGCTGTGTACATTAGTATGATCATGGGTGTGTACTTTCTTTTTAAAGGAAAACCCAAAATGTTGAGATACCCAGCATCAAGTGTCTATGAATACTTAAAATTTGTGAAAAGTAGCTTTAAGTTTTGTGATGAGTGCAAAGAAATAAAATACATGTAGTCAGACAATTAAGTTCATGAACTCTTCCTAGAAAAAGTGCTATATACTTCATTGCTGAATATCACTGTGGTCACCTTTGAAGTACTCTCCGAGGCCATCTGGTGAGCATAGTGATATTCCACAATGAGGTATGTGGCACTTTTTCTAGTATGTGTTTGTGAACTTAATCATCTGACCTTGTACCTTTGCTTAGCCCCACGATAGCTTCCCTCTGGGGAAGTGCTATGCTATGCTAGTTGGGGCAGCCACTTGAGCCAGCTTAAGGAGACAGAACACAGAGATCTTGAATTTTAGCCCAAGGATGAATGAATAGATACTGTTAGCCATGCAATAGTTTGCTTTCTTACACCACAAAATCTTCTTCATTAATAATAGACTTTATTATTTAAATTTACTGCTGTAAATTTTAGAGATCAAATATCAAGCCTCTTGTGAATTATTAGCCAGTCTCTAGATAATAAGAACTAGTAGTAATATATTAATCTTATCCCAATACAGTGAAAGAAGTAATAATACACGTGAGTCCATACCACCTTGGTCATATTCTCAACACATTTTACTTTCTTGGCTCTGTCTTCATGATCATGCAATAATTGATCAGTTTGTCATATGGTATGTAATAAAATTGATGGAGTGACCCTGCCTGGCAGCAAAAATCCCTTTAAAACCTGTTCTCTCTTCTCCCCTCATACCTTCCAACACTGATGCCATGAAAATGAAATGCCATTCAAGATGAAATGCATGTAGAATGGCATTATAAATTTGTTGTCTAGCTAAATATCTTATAAAGCAAAAAATACAGTACTGCTTTCTTTTTACTCTTTTTTCTTTAACTTTTATTCAATTATCATTTCAAGCATAAACTTGGCTGGTTGCATATGGACCTAAAAATTGAGATACGAAAATTTACAGTGAAATTATGATTGATTTTTTTCACATGGAGAAATATTTTAAACGTGTAAATATAAACATGTTACTGATTTTGGCACTGAATTATAATTTCTTATAGTATATGATTCATGTGTACAGGAATGCTGCTTTTGGCTTGTGTGATTCTGTGAAAGAATTTTGTGTCTGTGTAACAAGGATATCTATCCATTTAAGGGGGGAATTGGAAAACCACTTTATCCAAAGGAAACACCCTTGAATGGAGGGGGAGTGGGCTGGAATAATTTATATGAACATTCCTACCAATGATATAAATGTCCTCCTTTTTTGATGGAAGCTGGCCATGAACAAAATTTGTTTCACATGACATTACATACTGTATTCAAATTTGCAGCCATAATCTTGTCAGAGGTGATTATCACATGATTGGAGCAGTAAAAAAAATGAATTGGGGTTTAAACTTTTATGAAAAAGCACTTATATTGTGGAATAAGACTTTTTAATGGAGTGAGGACATTAAACAGACCTTGTATTAGGCTCTGAAATTAATGGGTCACTGTATAACTTTTTAGTTTTCATAGCTTGATAAGATTAATGCTTGCTTATATAGCAAATTCAATGGCTCATTTAATTTCATATGAATGTTTAAAGTCAAATTGCTTTTGGATTAAGTCTAAACTCATTATTCATTTTAATGTCTGAAAGAACTTTCATTTTTCTTTCATTTTATTTAATGAAGTGCATCATCATTAAGTAAAGGCTAAGGACCTAGATTGCTAAAAATAATATGAAAAGGAAATTTATTAATTTACATTGAAAAGGGACTTATTTGTTATAAAATTTATTTAACATTATACCATGGTTACATATGGTGCTATTTCAGGGAAGATGAAATATTTATAGGCTTTTTGTCTTGCTTTAAAAATGCCATATTAAAAAGCTGCCCATTGTGCTGTCTAATATTAAATATGCATTTCTTGAGCAAAAATTACCATTGACTTTTATGTACACATTTTTTATTCTTTCTCTTAGTCTACAAACATTTATTCAGAACCTATGTTCTGCAAGGCACTGACAGAACACAGTGTAGGATTCGCTGATGAAAAACACTACATGTCTGACCTAAAGGAGCTAACAAGTCTCATTATAGAAGGGAACTTTACTTCAGAGAGTTGTGGAGTTCTCATCTGCATGATATGGGCATTTTATTCAGTAATCTATAGGATCTTCTTATGTTCTCAAATTCTGTGATCTATACCTGTACCATTCCTTGGGCTATGGACAGAAAGGGGGAAAAATAAATAGTCAAATTTATAATATTGGTTATTATAACCATTGAAACAACTATAATTATTAATTTGAATATTTCTTTGAAATATGTAAAGCACATTGCCTTCTGTTTTATAATTTCACACTGTGCATGTAACCATTATTTTCTCCAGTTTGACAACCAAGTCACAATATTTGAATTTGTTAGGTAAAGTCCCTCTTATACTTATGTCCTGCAGCCAAAAGGTGTCCCATACCCCTCTATAATGTGTCCATTCAGTGGGAATACTCCCCTTCTACCCACTCCCTCTTTCCCCTCCCCCCCAGCTTGAACTGAAATAAAATTTTCTCCTATGGAGTGTGAATTAGATCGTCTACTAGCTTCATAATAGTATTGAGTACATTGGATATTTGCTTTTCCATTCTTGTGATACTTTACTGAGAAGAATGTTTTTCAACTCCATCTGTGTCAATACAAAAGATGTGAAGTCACCATCTTTTTTATGGATGAATAGAATTCCATGGTATACATATACCACAGTTTGTTAATCTATTCCTGAGTTGATGGGCATTTAGGTTGTTTCTACAACTCGGCAATTGTAAATTGAGCTGCAATAAACAATCTAGTGCAAATGTCCTTATGATAAAATAATTTTTTTTTCTTCTGGGTAGATGCCTAATAGTGGGATTGTGGGGTGAAATGGGATGTCTAAGTTGAGTTCTTTGAGGATTATCCATACTTCTTTCCAAAGAGGCTGTATTAGTTTGCAGTCCCACCAACAGTGTAAAATTGTTTCCCTCTCTCCACATCCACTCCAGCATCTGCAACTTTGGGACTTTTTGATGTGGGCTAATCTCACTGAGATTAGATGATATCTCAGGATGGTTTTGATTTGCATTTATCTGATGATTAGGGATGCTGAGCGTTTTTTCATGTTTGTTAGCCATTCTTAGGGAAGGTTCTGTTCATGTCTCTTGCCCAGTGTAGATGGGATTGTTAGCACTTTTTAAAATTGATTAGTTTGAGTTCTCTACAGATCCTAGTTATCAAAACTTTGTCAGATTTTTACTACGCAAATATATTTTTCCATTCTGAAGGTTGTCTGTTTGCTTTGATAGTTGTGTCCTTAGCTGTGCAGAAGTTTTCAGTTTAATTAAGTTCCATTTGCTTATTTTTGTTGTTGCAATTGCCATGGAAGTCTTTGTCATAAAATCTGTCACCACACTGATACCTTCAAGAGTTTTCCCCCCACATTTTCTTCTAGGATTTTTATTGTTTCATGCCTTACCTTGAAATCTTTTATCTATCTTGAATTAATTTTTGTAAGGGGTGAAATGTGTGAGTCCAGTTTCAGTCTTTTACATGTGGTTATCCAGTTCTCCCAGCACCATTTATTAAATCGGGATTTTTTCCCCCAGTGTAAGCTTTTGTTTGGTTTATCAAGGATCAGATGTATAGACATTTTCACAATGTTGGTTCTTCCCAGCCAGGAGCATGGTATGCTTTTCCATTTGTTATTGTCTTCTGCTATTTCTTTTCTTAGGGTTTCATAATTCTCTGTGTAGAGGTCCTTAACCTCTTTTGTGTTAGGTATATTCTTAGGCATTTCATTTTCTTTGAAGGCACTGTGAAGGGAATTGTGTCTTTGATCAGTTTCTCAACT
Organism: Nycticebus coucang; assembly: GCF_027406575.1. Lineage (NCBI taxonomy): Eukaryota > Metazoa > Chordata > Mammalia > Primates > Lorisidae > Nycticebus > Nycticebus coucang. The sequence goes on from NC_069781.1 coordinate 157,504,524, forward strand.
TGGCTGTTATTGGCATATACAAAGGCTGTTTATTAACACTACTGTATTTCTTGATCACTTTCAGGAGTCTTGTGGTCGAATCTCTGGGGTTCTCATGATCATATTATCAGCAAAGAGCAAGAGTTTGACCTCCTCTGCCCCCATTTGTATGCCCTTTATATTCTTCTTTTGTGTGATTGCATTGGCTAGAACTTCCAGCACTATGTTGAATAATAGTGGCGATAGAGGACAACCTTGTCTGTTTCTAGTTCTAAGGGGAAAAGTTTTCAGTTTTACTCCATTCAGTATGATATTTGCTGTGGGTTTCTCATAGATAGCATTAATCAGTTTAACAAATATGCAACCTATGTCTATATTCTTTTTTTTTTTTTTTTGTGAGACATAGTCTCACTTGTCACCCTCAGGAGAGTGCTATGGCATCATAGCTCACAGCAACCTCAAACTCTTGGGCTTAAACAATTCTCTTGCCTCAGCCTCCCAAGTAGCTGGGACTACAGGCACCTGCCATAATGCCCGGATTTTTTTTTTTTTTTCTAGAGAAGAGGTCTTGCTGTGGCTCACACTGATCTCTAACTCCTGAGCTCAGGCAGTCCACTCACCTCGGCCACCCAGAATGCTAGGATTACAGATGTGAGCTACTGGGCCTGGCCCTATGTCTATATTCTTAAGTGTTTTTATTAGAAAGGGTGCTGAATTTTGTCCAATGCATTTTCCTGCATCTGTTGAGAGGATCATATGGTACTTGCTTTTTCTTCTGTCGATATGGTAAATTACCTTTATGGATTTGCATATATTAAACCAGCCTTGCATCCCTGGGATGAATCCCACTTGATCATGATGTGTAATTTTTTTAATGTGTAGCTGTAATCTCTTGGCTAAGATTTGTTGAGTATTTTTGCATCTATTTTCATTAGTGAAATTGGTCTGTAGTTCTTTTAAGTTGGGTCTTTTTCCAGTTTTGGTATCAGAGTGATGTTTACTTCATATAATGTGTTGGGAAAAGATTCCTTCTTTCTCAATGTTTTGGAATAGTTTCTGCAATATGAGTATAGGCTCTTGTTTAAAGGTTTAATAGAATTCTGGTGTGAAGCTATCTGGTCCAGGGCATTTTTCTTGTTGGCAACTTTTTTATTGTTTCTTCAATATCAGTGTTCGATATTGGTCTGTTCAAGAGATCTATTTCTTCTTGGTTAAGTCTAGAGAGAGGGTATGATTCCAGGTATTGGTCCATTTCATCCACATTGTCAAATTTCTGGGCATAGAGTTTCTTGCATTAGTCAGAGATGATGTCTTGTATCTCTGTGGCATCTGTTGTTATTTCCCCTTCATTGTTTCTGATTGAGGTTACTAGAGATTTTACTTTTCTGTTTCTAGTTAATCTGGCCAAAGGTTTATCAATTTTATTTATTTTTCAAAGAATGAACTTTGTTTCATTAATTTTCTGAATGATCCTTTTGTTTTCAATTTCATTAATTTCTGCTTTAATTTTGGTTATTTCTTTTCTTCTTCTAGGTTTGTTATTAGATTGTCCTGCCTTTTCCATTTCCTTAAGCTGATCCATTAATTTGTTGATGTGGTCTTTTTCTGTTTTTATGAATGTAGGCATGTAATGCGATAAATTTTCCTCTTAAGACTGCCTTTGCAGTATCCCACAGGTTTTGCTAATTTGTAACTTTATTGTTGTTATGGTTGAGGAATTTAACAATTTCCCCATTTATCTCTTCCTTCACCCAACTGTTGTTCATCATAATGTTGTTTAATTTCCATGCCTTTGGGTGGGGAGGACTATTTTTGTTGGAGTTGAGTTTCACCTTTATTGCCTTGTGGTCTAAGAAGATACAAAGTATAATTTTGATTCTTTTAATTTTGTCCAGGTTTGATTTGTATTCTACGATATGGTCTATTTAGGAGTATGTTCCATGGCCTGATAAGAAGAACATATATTCCTTTGCTTTGGGATGATATATTCTGTATATGTCTATTAAGCCCATTCGTTCTAGGGTCACATTTAAGTCCCTTGTTTTTTAAAAAAGGTTAAAGGTAGATGACCATTCTCTTCTGGCTTGGAAAGTTTCAGCTGAAAAGTCCTCTGTTCCCCTGAAGTATCTGTCCTTATAGGTCAGTTGGCATTTACTCCTGGCTGCTTACAGAATTTTCTCTTTTGTCTTGACTTTGGTCTGGTTCATTACAATGTGTCTGGGAGATGCTCTGTGTTGAGACGACCCAGGGTTTGATACTCATGTAAAAGGAGTGTTTTGGAATCTTAGTGAACTTGGGAAATTTTCATATATGATATCCTCCAATAGAGCTTCTATTTCTTTGGGATGTCCTTCTTCCCGTTCAGGCATCCCTATAATTCATATGTTTGAATGCTTCATGAAGTCCTGTAATTCTCTGAGTGAATGTTCTGCTTTTTCTCTCTTCTTATTTGCTTCTTTTAACCTGGTTTTGCTCAAGAATTTTATCCTCTAACTCTCAGATTCTTTCTTTTCCATGGTCTAATATGTTATTGATACTTTCTACTGCATCTTTTTTTTTGTTGTTGGGGATTCATTGAGGGTACAATAAACCAGGTTACACTGATTGCAATTGTTAGGTACAGTCCCTCTTGCAATCATTACTGCATCTTTAAGTTCACTGATTGACTCCTTCAATTCCTTAAGCTCCACCATATCCTTTCTGTGTTCTTCTTATATTTCATCTATTTTTTGGGTTATGTTTTTCCCTTTACCATCCATATTTTAAATTCCCTTTCTGTCAATTTCATTAATCCTTTATAGGTGTAGAGTTCCTCAGTAGTTGCCTCATGGTCCCTTGGTGGGTTATTCTGTTTTGGCTTTTTGTGTTGCCAGAATTTTTCTGTTGATTCCTCCTCAGGTGTGTTTTCTTCTTGCTCACTTCTTTGCCCTACTTTTTCCTTCTTATTGTCTCCTTTGCTTTAAGTTACCTTGTCTTGGAGCTTAGGTGTTGAAGTGGCTTTGTGGTATATGGCCAAAAGGAAGAGAAGGGTAAAGAACAAGCAGGGAGAAAGAAGAGAAAAGGAAAGAAAAAAGAAAAGAAAAAAGAAAGGAAAAACCAAAGAAGAAGGGGGATGAAGTGAAAGAATTAAAGAAAAAGAGAGAAGAAGGACAGAAAGTGAGATAGCAAGCAATAGTAGAAATGGTATTGTTTGGTAGGGTGCTATGGCCACACCTGCAAATCCATTGTGCAAGTAACCATTATTATCTCATTTGTATAACAACCTGAACACCCATCAACCCATGAATGGATTAATAAACTGCAGTATATGTATACCATGGAATATTATTCAGTCACAAAAAGATGGAGACTTTACATCTTTTGTATTAACCTGGATGGAGTTGAAACACATTCTTCTTAGTAAAGTATTACAATAATGGAAAAGCAAGTATCCAGTGTACTCAATACTAATATGAAGCCAGTAGATGATCTAATACATGCCCACATAAGAGAAAAACTCAATTCATTTCACATTGGGGAGGGGGTTTGGTGTGCTCTCACTTAATGGACAGGCATAATTTAAGGGTATATATTATATCTCTTGGGTGTAGGACACAACAAAAGAGGGACTCTATCTAACAAATACAAAAATTGTAACCTAGTTTTTTGTACCCTCACATTAATCTGAAATAAAAAAAATTCTCCATGATTCTAATGTCAGTTACAGTTTGGTTTCACAATGACCACACTCTACAGTTGTAGAAATATAGACAATGATATTTGCAAATTCCTTAGCTTTCAGTTGCCACTGTTTAATGAATGTAATTTGCTTCTCTATATAATGGATTTGAGTTGAAGCACCATAGCACTGGGTTAGAAAGCTAGACAGGTAATAAGGTCTATTCACTGATGCTGACTTGCCCCTCCTGCCCACCAGTCTTGTAGTGCAAGAGTTCATTTGAATATCCACAAAATTACTCATTAGTGTTTTAGTCTGCTTTCCCTCCTCCCTCTTTCCTTCCTTTCTTTTCCCCTTCTTTCTGCTAAAGAAAAATTATTCTGACACTGGTTCAAATAGTAAGAAAGACTTCACTTAAGACTATTGCAGTAGGGAAGAAGGACTGAGCTTAATTCCAAATAATAACAAGGTCAAGTGGGGATTTATAGCCAACATGCAGAGCAAGGAAGTCAATGGATGGAAAATTTCTGTGAGATTTCAAGGATTGGCAGTTTTTTGCTAGATTGTTCTCCAGTCTTGCTAGGTTTCTTGTTGAGGAGAGGCCCAGGACTTAGACATCAAGAGTGAAAAATGAAGGAACTTGATTAGATATCAAGGATGGGGAATTCTCATAAACTGCCTTACTAGAATTCTTGCTAAATGCAGGCAAAGGCCAAGGCTAATCAAGAAGAAGAGCCTGACTAAAGTTTGGTCAAGGTGGGAGTCTTTATTCCTACTTTTCTTCCTTTCTTCCCTCCCTCCCTCCCTTCCTCCTTTCCCTTCTTCCTTCTTCTACCTTTCCTGGAGTAGTCTTTACTGTGAGGATCTGGAGATAAGACATAAAATCTTGCCCTCAAAGAATTGATAATTTAGTGTAATTCTTTCTGAATAGTCAAACCCATAAATGATGAATCTGAGAATGACTGTGATGTATTGAAGTAGATATTCTTCATGTGCATTAACCATCTTCCATAAATAATAATTACACTAAAGCTTTTGGTTCAAAGTTATGCTTTGTTCTTGACAACTCAATAACTCCAATGTGCCTGTTTGCAATAAACTCCTAGAGAACTTGTGAAAACTGAATGGGAATCTACATGGGATTCTAAAACTTTGTATTTTTCTTTTCCCAGGCACTCCCAGATGAGTATTAAGAACAGACCATAATGGGAAACATTAATATAACTCAGAGGTTCTTAAAAATGTGGTTCTCAGGTCAGAAGCATCAGCATCACCTGGGAACTTGTTACAAATGGATCTTATTTTCTGTTACGCTGAAACAGAAACTCTAGGGTGGGGGGTCAGGCAATCCATAGTTTTAAAGGCCTTCCAGATGTGCACTTACATTTGAGAATATTTACTTCAATCATTCCTAGAAGGAGACAGCTTTATTCTGGGTCATAAGGGGACTGGAGCATATCCTGTGCCCACACTTTCCTGAGATCCAGAGGGTTAAAGCAAGCCAGCATCATAGTCATGGCCATGGGAAGTGAGAGCTTAGTAGGAACAAAGAAGCTGACCAGGAAGGAAAGCTGTGGAACTGCCTAGATCAGTGGTTCTCAACCTGTGGGTTGTGACCCACAGGAACTGTATTAAAGGCTTCTGGAATTAGGAAGGTTGAGAACCACTGGCCTAGATGCTCCCCCAGTGAGGGCTGGTAAAGCAACTGAAGTGCTTTCTATAAGGAGCTGCTGAGCAAGTGTGTTCAAGTCTGTGGTTAGTCAGGGTGTGGTAAACGGGAGTTGATTTAGAAATGGCTTGTGCCTGTGGCTCAGTGAGTAGGGCGCCAGCCCCAGATACCGAGGGTGGCAGGTTCAAACCCAGCCCCTGCCAAACTACAACAACAACAAAAAAATAGCCGGGCATTGTGGTGGGTGCCTGTAGTCCCAGTCACTCGGGAGGCTGAGGCAAGAGAATCGCGTAAGCCCAGGAGTTGGAGGTTGCTGTGTGAGTCCTGTGATGTCATGGCATTCTACCAAGGGCAGTAAAGTGAGACTGTCTCTACAAAAAAAAAAAAAAAAGAAACCAAGGAAAAGTATTATCTAAGAAGCAAGAGCTAACCAAAATACAGGATGGCTACCTTGTATATAAGTGTAGAAATCAGCTAGGTAGTTGGTTATGGAGTGAGAATTCTAAAGCCCTTCATCTTTTCCTACATAAACTAGTGGCACAATGTGATACTCTTTTCTTCAGGTATGTTGGCTTAGAGGAGCATATTAGATAATGAATTATTCAGGGTGATTTCCTAGGCTGGCAGAGAGGTGCACCTGTCTGAGATGCTTATAGATTTGATTAGATAACATTTGTCAGCTGCATCAGCTGCCGGTAACTCCTGACGAGAATTGTATTTCCCTGTAGGTAGTGGAACCAAGCAATGTTCCGAATTTCATGGGGCTGTTGAAGAGGCTTGCAAGAGCCTAAGAGGTTGTACGGCAGTTGTCAAGATAATCAAACTATTTGCAATCACTGTTTTCTGCTTTTTTTCCCCCCTCAAGTGCCTAAATGGGAATGTAAAATAGCCAAGTAGAGAGGAGACATTTGTGTACCATAAATAGATCATTTCCAGTCAAAGTGTAATTGGTCTATAGTTTTGTTGATAAATTCCTGTTAGTGCTTTGCCTTCCCCCACCCTACATCTTTTTAGTCTTTGGTGCAGCTCTTGAATTGTGTATACACAGTGATCTAGATTTCCTGTCCAAATCTTGTGTTCATACACCAAAATACTTATACCCAGGAGATTTTTTCCCCATTTTGTTTAAAATGCCTTTTATTTCACAAAGGTTTGCATTTTTTATAACTCTCTGTTCTGGAGAGATTTGTTTTAAAAATATATACCTTAGCAGCTGCGTGAGCCAGCAGCATCCAACACCCTCCCTCACAGCCCATAGCAGTCCGCAATTTGCAGGAGAACGTGGGAGCAGAGTGGAAAAATTTGTGAAGTTTAGACTTCTGCACTGAGTTGGGAGGTCAGATGGGAGTGCCGTCTGGAACAGAGCAGCTGAGGTTGCTCAATAGTTAGGTGACAAACTTTTACAGAAACTCCAAAATGGCAATCAGCCAGGTAGGGTGGTTACCGTGGTAACAGTATAAACTGTGAATCAGGTATAAGCCTGGGAATCACTCACAGCGCCACCTGGTGTCCATAAAGTATATTGCATTTTAAATATATTCCTATGAATGTTGATCCCTACATCATACGTATAGATGTATATTTCTACATATATACAAGAATAATATTTTTGTGATTGGTGCCTTTTTTTTGTTCTGTTTTTTTTCCCTCACCATTTTCTTGGAGGAGCTATTGTTAATTTTTGTTATTTTTTTTATAGATATATTTTTATTTCTATTTTTTCTATTTTTAATTTCTCCTTTCTTAACTTTTTTATTAACACCACTTTTTTCTTTTTTTCAATTATTTTATGATTATCACTATTTTTATTGTACTTGTTTTTTGTTGTTGTTGTGAGTGTTGTCTGTATGTCTGTGTGTCTCCATCTATTTGTGCATCTATGGGTTCCTGTGTCTGGTAGCCTTTGTATGTGTTTATTTGCTCATTTGGTCTCAATGAGCTTGGTGTTACGACCTGCAATTCTGAGCTCCCAGCACTCCTCTCCACTCTCACTCTGAGGTCTGGAGGCCTGTCCCCCAGGAGTCCAGATTCTCCGGTGATTTCTTGAGAGCTGTAGACAGGACCTGGACTGCAGCTGGGCAGTGCTGATTCTGCAGCATGGGAGTGAGGAGACAACAGTCAGCTGAGAGGGAATCATGCCGGAACGGCAGTACCCCGAGGTGCAGAGCAGCAGCCATCTTTAGCAATAACAAGGTCTACCCCCGGATATTCTGAAGCCACTCCCCCTGTCTCCCTGGGCAACCAGAGGAGGCCGGGCTTCTTCTCTGATGGCAACCACCATGGAACAGACCTGGGACTGAAACACAGGCCCCGCGAGTAAAGGGTTTTCCTGAGGTGGTACTGGCCTGGGTGGAACGCAGGGACTAGAAAATGCACGAGCAGAGCTGGGAAACTCCCAGGGCAGGGCTGACCCAGAGGAATGCTCTACTGAGCCTAAGATGCACCTGGCCCTCAGGGGGATCATCAGCCTATAGACAAAGGAGGAAAGGAAGCTAGAGCTGACAGCTAACTGTGCTGCGAATACAAACCTGCAGGAGTAAAGACAGGGCCTGAGGTACAGGTTCTGGGAACTCAAATCAGCCCCTCTCCTGCAGAGGAGTTTAGCTGGGATAGAAACAAACTCCCACAAGGTTGTTCTGTTCTGCCAGTAATATCAATCAAGGGCAGGGCTGAAACTGAGTGAACACCCCCCAGCCTCCATCAAGCGCCCAAGGTGGACAGGCCTCACAGCCCCCCTGCTGGATAGAGGCAGAGAGCAGCGGCCTGGATGAGCAGACATAGACTTCCTTGTGATTTAGGCAGGTGCAAAACTCGGGAGTATCTGCTCACTGGAGACAACTGACTGGGTCACAGCCCTGTGGGGCTAGCAGTGACTGGGTGTGACAGAGCTGCAAGGTGGGGAAGGAGGCCATCAACCTTCCCAGACTAATCTATTTGCTGGGTGGGTCCTCCGGATTTCATGGAGCACTGGAGCAAGTCATATTTGAGTTGTCACCAGAACCCTGCGTTCCAGTTGCCCGAGACGTTTTAAACTCTCCCACCTGAGACAGGTGCTGACTGAGACAATTGATTTGGACCTTTTGAACTGAGCCAATCGCCTGAGGAATATTGAAGTGGTGCCCTGGGTGTGTGGTTGTAGGAAGGTTTGATTTTCCTTTTCCAATTGTTGCCTGTGGGTGGTGGGGTGACTTAATTGCTGGTATTTATCCACAGCTGATACTTCAACCCAGAGTAACTGTTTCACTAGTGGTGACCAGAGACCAGCTAAAACAAGACAGAACCACTTAGCCCCACCACATCAAATAGGTCCCCAACATCTCAGGCTGTAGCACTGCACAGGTCCTTGACAAGACTCCAGGGGAAAAATCAAATGGTGTAAAGTAATCATGGGGCACAATCAGCAGAAAAACTCTGGTAACATGAATAACCAGAATAGATCAACCCCTCCAAGGAAAGATATGGCAGATGTAACTGAAGATCCCATTCATAAACAGCTGGTCGAGATGTCAGAAATCGAATGGAGAATTTGGATTGCAAACAAGATTAATAGAATGGAGGAAAATCTGGAATTAGAAATCCGAACAGCAATTCAAAAGTCAGAATTAGAAATTCGAGGGGAAATTAAAAAATTGTCTCAAGAATTTAATGAATTTAAAGATAAAACCACCAAAGATTTTGATGCACTGAAGCAAGAATTTGCAGTCCTCAAAGATCTGAAAAATACAGTAGAATCCCTCAGTGACAGAGTGGAGCAGGCAGAGGAAAGGATTTCTGACATTGAAGACAAGGTGTTTGAATGCACCCAAACTCTCAAAGAAGAGAAATGGAGAGCAAAAATGGATCATTCTCTCAGAGAGCTCTGGGATAATTTGAAGAAGGCTAATCTCCGTCTCATTGGAATCCCTGAAAGTGATGAAGTGGCCTTGCAAGGCACAGAGGCCCTTCTCCATGAAATTATGAAAGAAAATTTTCCAGATATGTGAAGAGATTCTGAAATCCAGATAGCAGACAGTTTCAGAACCCCAGCACAACTCAATCCAAACAAGACATCCCCCAGGCATATCATAATTAACTTCACTAGTGTCAAATACGAAGGAGACAATTCTGAAAGCAGTTAGACGCAATAAATCTATTACCTAAAAAGGGAAGAATGTTACATGACTGCAGATCTCTCTGCTGAAACGTTTCAAGCCAGAAGAAGGTGGTCATTGACTTTTAATCTTCTAAAACAAAATAACTTTCAACCCTGGATCCTGTATCCAGCTAAACTGAGTTTCATTTATGATGGAGAAATTAAATACTTTAATTACATTCATATGTTGAAGAAATTTGCCATAACCAAACCAGTTCTCCCGGATATTCTCAGACCTATCCTCCATAATGACCAGCCAAATCCTCTACCACTCACTCAGAAACTCACTCAGAAACTTTTGATCAAACTCCAACTTCCACAATGGTGAAAAGACTAAAATTGTCCACTGGACTTTGGAAAAACTTGATATCCAAAATTTTACCAGACCTATCAATATTCTCCATTAATGTGAATGGCTTAATCTGTCCTCTAAAGAGGCACAGGTTAGCTGACTGGCCAGACAAAAACTCAGGCCAGATATTTGCTGCATACAAGAGTCACATCATACCTTAAAAGACAAATATAGACTCAGGGTGAAAGGATGCTTATCTATATTTCAGGCAAATGGTAATCAGAAAAAAGCAGGCATTGCAATTCTATTTGCAGACACAATAGGCTTTAAACCAACAAAAATAAGGAAGGATAAGAATGGTCACATCATATTTGTTAAGGGTAATACTCAATATGATGAGATTTCAATTATTAATATTTATGGACCCAACCAGAATGTCTGTAAGAGAAACTCTAACAGACATGAGCAACTTGATTTCCTCCAGCTCCATAATCGTCGGAGATTTCAACACTCCTTTGGCAGTGCTGGATAGATCCTCCAATAAGAAGCTGAGCAATCAAATTTTAGATTTAAACCTAACCATCCAACATTTGGATTTAGCAGACATCTACAGAACATTTCATCCCAACAAAACTGAATACACATACTTCTCATCAGCCCACGGAACATACTCCAAAATCGATCACATCTTAGGTCACAAGTCTAACGTCGGTAAATTTAAAGGAATAGAAATTATTCCATGCATCTTCTCTGACCACCATGGAATAAAACTTGAGCTGAGTGGGCGGCGCCTGTGGCTCAGTGAGTAGGGCGCCGGCCCCATATTCCGAGGGTGGTGGGTTCAAACCCAGCCCCGGCCAAACTGCAACAAAAAAATAGCCGGGTGTTGTGGCGGGCGCCTGTAGTCCCAGCTGCTCGGGAGGCTGAGGCAAGAGAATTGCGTAAGCCCAAGAGTTAGAGGTTGCTGTGAGCCATGTGATGCCACGGCACTCTACCGGAGGGCGGTACAGTGAGACTCTGTCTCTACAAAAAAAAAAACAAAAAAAAACTTGAGCTGAGTAACAACAAGAATCTGCACACTCATACAAAAACATGGAAGTTAAATAACTTTATGCTGAATGATAGCTGGGTCAGAGATGAGATTAAGAAGGCAATTGCCAAATTTTTGGAACAAAACGACAATGAAGACATGAATTATCAGAACCTCTGGGATACCGCAAAGGCAGTCCTAAGAGGGAAATTTATAGCACTGCAAGCCTTCCTCAAGAGAACGGAAAGAGAGGAAGTTAACAACTTAATGGGACATCTCAAGCAACTGGAAAAGGAAGAATATTCCAACCCTAAACCCAGTAGAAGAAAAGAAATAACCAAAATTAGAGCAGAATTAAATGAAATTGAAAACAAAAGAATTATACAACAGATCAATAAATCCAAAAGTTGGTTTTTTGAAAAGGTCAATAAAATAGATAAACCTTTGGCTAACCTAACCAGGAAAAAAAGAGTAAAATCTCCAATTTCATCAATCAGAAACGACAAAGACGAAATAAGAAATAAGCAGACTCCTCAGAAATTCAAAAAATCCTTAATGAATATTACAAGAAACTTTATTCTCAGAAATATGAAAATCTGAAGGAAATAGACCAATAATTGGAAGCACGTCACCTTCCAAGACTTAACCAAAATCAAGTGGAAATGTTGAACATGCCAATATCAAGTTCTGAAATAGCATCAACCATATGAGATCTCCCTAAAAAGTAAAGCCTGGGACCAGATGGTTTCATGTCAGAATTTTACCAAACCTTTAAAGAGGAACTAGTACCTATATTACTCAACCTGTTCCAAAACATAGAAAAAGAAGGAAGACTACCCAACACATTCTATGAAACAAACATCACCCTGATCCCCAAACCAGGAAAAGACCCAAGAAGAAAAGAAAATTATAGACCAATATCACTAATGAATATAGATGCAAAAATATTCAACAAGATCCTAACAAACAGAATCCAGCAACATGTCAAACAAATTATACATCATGACCAAGTCGGTTTAATCCTAGGGTCTCAAGGCTGGTTTAATATACGTAAATCCATAAGTATAATTCAGCACATAAACAAATTAGAAAACAAAGACCATATGATTCTGTCAATCGATGCAGAAAAAGCTTTTGATAATATCCAGCATCCCTTCATGATCAGAACACTCAAGAAAATTGATCTAGAAGGGACATTTCTTAAACTGATAGAGGCCATATACAGCAAACCCACAGCCAATATCATACTGAATGGAGTTAAACTGAAATCATTTCCACTCAGATCAGGAACTAGACAAGGCTGCCCATTGTCTCCACTGCTCTTTAACACTGTGATGGAAGTTTTAGCCATTGCAATTAGGGAAGAAAAGGAGATGAAGGGTATCCATATAGGGTCAGAAGAGATCAAACTTTTGCTCTTCACAGATGATATAATTGTATATCTGGAAAACACCAGGGATTCCACTACAAAACTCTTAGAAGTGATCAAGGACTACAGCAGCATCTCAGGTTACAAAATCAACACTCATAAATTGGTAGCCTTTATATATAGCAACAATAGTCAAGCTGAAAAAACCGTTAAGGACTCTATTCGTTCACAGTAGTGCCAAAGAAGATGAAATATTTGGGAGTTTATCTAACAAAAGACATGAAAGATCTCTATAAAGAGAACTATGAAACTCTAAGAAAAGAAACAGCTGAAAATGTTAACAAATGGAAAAACATACCATGCTCATGGCTGGGAAGAATCAACATTGTTAAAATGTCCATACTACCCAAAGCAATATACAATTTTAATGCAATCCCTATTAAAGCTCCACTGTCATACTTTATAGATCTTGAAAAACTAATACTTTGTTTTATATGGAATCAGAAAAAACCTCGAATAGCCAAGACATTACTCAAAAATAAAAACAAAGCAGGAGGAATTACGCTACCAGACCTCAGACTATACTATAAATCGGTAGTGATCAAAACAGCATGGTATTGGCACAAAAACAGAGAAGTAGATGTCTGGAACAGAATAGAGAACCAAGAGATGAATCCAGCTACTTACCGTTATCTGATCTTTGACAAGCGAATTAAAAACATTCAGTGGGGGAAAAGATTCCCTATTTAACAAATGGTGCTGGGTGAACTGGCTGGCAACCTGTAGAAGACTGAAACTGGACCCACACCTTTCACCATTAACTAAGATAGACTCTCACTGGATTAAAGATTTAAAGGTAAGACATGAAACTATAAAAATACTAGAAGAGTGTGCAGGGAAAACCCTTGAAGAAAACGGTCTGGGCGAGTAGTTTATGAGGAGGACCCCCCCAGGCAGTTGAAGCAGCTTCAAAAATACACTACTTGGATTTGAATCAAACTAAAAAGCTTCAGCACAGCCAAGAACACATAAGTAAAGCAGGCAGACAGCCTTCAGAATGGGAGAAGATATTTGCAGGTTATGTCTCCGACAAAGGTTTAATAACCAGAATCCACAGAGAACTCAAACGTATAAGTAAGAGAAGAACAAGTGATTCCATTGCAGGATGGGCAAGGGAGTTGAAGAGAAACTTCTCTGAAGAAGATAGGCACACAGCCTACAGACATATAAAAAAATGCTCATTATCTTTAATCATCAGAGAAATGCGAATCAAAACTACCTTGAGATACCATCTAACTCCAGTAAGATTAGCCCATTTTACAAAAACCCAAGACCAGAGATGTTGGCGCGGATTTGGAGAAAAGAGAACACTTTTGCACTGCTGGTGGGAATGCAAATTAATACATTCCTTTTGGAAAGAGATATGGAGAACACTCAGAGATCTAAAAATAAATCTGCCATTCTATCCTGTAATCCCTCTACTGGGCATATACCCAGAAGACCAAAAATCACATCATAACAAAGATATTTGTACCAGAATGTTTATTGCAGCCTAATTCACAATTGCTAAGTCATGGAAAAAGCCCAAGTGCCCATCAATTCACTAATGGATTAATAAATTGTGGTATATGTACACCATGGAATATTATGCAGCCTTAAAGAAAGATGGAGACTTTACCTCTTTCATGTTTACATGGATGGAGCTGGAACATATTCTTCTTAGTAAAGTATCTCAAGAATGGAAGAAAAAGTATCCAATGTACTCAGCCCTACTATGAAACTAATTTATCACTTTCACATGAAAGTTATAACCCAGGTATAACCTAAGGATATGGGGAATGTGGAGAGGCAGGGATTACACCTGTGGTGCATCTTACAAGGGTACATGTGAAACTTAGTAAATGTAGAATATAATTGTCTTAACACAATAACTAAGACATGCCAGGAAGGCTATGTTAACCAGTCTGATGAAAATGTGTCAAACTATTTATAAAATCAATGTATGGTGCCCCATGATCACATTAATGTACAGAGCTATGATTTAATATTAATAAAATAATATATATACCCTAGAAAAGCACGTTGTTAATTGTGATGTGGATTTGCTCTTAGCATATTCAATGAGAAAGTATAGCTGAATCACATATGTGAGAAAGTATTTGAGAGAGAGGGCTTGGATTCAAATGCAGCTTCCTCATCAAGTTGCTCTGGGATACCTTATGGATAGTACATGGCCTTCCTCAGATGGGGCTATTGCCTACTTAAAATGAATGTTGTGGTGTTAAATAGAATAATATATGCAAAGTGTTTTTGTTCAGTGTTAATAGCTTTTCATAAATTATAGTTTAAACTTTCAGTTAAAGGTAGCAAGGTAGAGTGAGAAGAGCACTAATGGGGATTTGGGAAAGCTGGCTCTAAAATCTGTTGTTTCCCTTTAGTCCCTACTTTCTTTTACATGCTGGGAAGGATTTGAACTCAGTGGTTTCTAAGAGCTGCTCCAATGATTGAATCTCACCATTCTATTAAGAAGATCCAAAACTTATTTTGAGACACAGGGGAGAGAGCAGTCTGACTTAGCTTTTTTCCTCTTCCTTGCCCTGCTCTCTCTCCCTTACCTTCCTTCTTCCACACTACATTCATATTACAGTAGATTCATCATATCTGTGGGTTCTGCATTCAAGGATTCCACCAACTGTGGATTGAAAATATTAAAAAAGGCAAATAAAATACAACATAACTATTTACATAGCATTTACATGGTGTTAGTATTATACATAATCTAGAGATGATTTAAAGTATATGAGAGGGTGGTATGATATGCATAGATTCTATACAACTACTATGCAATTTTATATTAGGGACTTGGTATTGGTAGATCTTCGAATCCTCAAGAGGTCTTGAGATTAACTCCTGATGGATACCAAGGGGCAACTCTGTGTGTCTTTCCTTCTCTCCTTAATGAGCCATCCTAACATTTGTGGCATCAGGGAATCAGTAGAGACATTGACTTTCTTGCTAAGAGAATGTATTCAGTAACTCCTTGGTATCAAGTCATGACCCTTCACATCACGTCTGGAACCACATCACGGACAGACATCAAAAAGCAGCAACTGCCGGGCGCGGTTGCTTACGCCTGTAATTCCAGCACTGTGGGAGGCTGAAGAGGGAAAATTGCTTGAGTTCAGGAGTTTGAGACTTGCCTGAGTGAGAGTGAGACTCCGACTCCTACAAAAATGGAAAAACCTAGCCAGGTGCTTCCGCAAGTGCCTGTAATCCCAGCAGCTTCTGGAGGCTGAGGCAGCAGGATGCCCATAGCCTGAGTTGCTTGAGTCTGAGGTTGCAGTGAGCTATGATGCCATTGCACTCTGCTCAGGGGCATAGGGTGGGACTCTGTCTCAATTAAAAAAAAAAAGTAAAGAAATAAAAATAAAAAATAAGCAAGGAAATAATAAAAAAAAAGGCAGCAACCACCTGGGTCCATAGAATCAGGCATCCTTGGGACATTTGTGTTTGCATCAGAGTTGAATGATGATAAAGTTGATTCATTTTGGAACATCAAATGGGACTCAAAGACCTGAGTCAATTTTGGTTACCAGGCAAAAGGTAAACCTTATAATCTCTATATCATGAGATAAAGTAGAAAACATCTATCAGTGGCTTATTGGATTATTATGTTGAAGTGTGAATGACTTTGTAAACAAAAAGTACATGGACAACCACAGATGGTTGGCTAAATAAACTACCAGAATTGTGGAGCCATTAAAAAATATTCAGTTGAAAGATGATTAGGTAGCAACTTAAATGGTAGGTACCACTTTATGTCCATTAAGAATGTGTTTATATATGAGACTGTAGGTGATGAAAAGTTAGGAGGAATTATCTCTAAATGTTTAGAGCTTCAAAAAATTGGTTGCTACACATTCACTGTGCAAACTTCTAACTTTAAAGTTAGAGGATGGGTCATCAGGTCATAAATGTTAGCATTTATGACAAAGTCAAATGCTCGAATCAGAGACATTGAACTCACACTAGTCAAGGAAATAATTTTGCAGACAAATCTGCACTGGATTAAAGGAAAGAAAGGCAGTTCTATTTTTCAGCCAGAAATTGCCCTGTGATTGAGCTGACTGACTTTCCCAATTCCCCTGTTCTGAGCTCCTGCACAGCCCCCTGACCCGCTTTGATTCCTCCTGGTCGGAACTGAACTATAGAATGGTTGAGTCTGCCTTAAGCTTTGAAAGTAAGTCAAGGAGAGAATTAAGTAGCAGTTCCAAGAGATAAAAACATTAAGAAATATTGCCTAAGGCTGAAAAAATTGCCCCTAGATTTTTCTCCAGAGCTGCAAAAATGAAAGCAGAAAATTGCTCTGTGCCATTTCTGGGGCCCACTCCTATTAGAGACAGATGATAAACCTCACCAAATTGGCACACCACGCAACGGCTGGAGCAGATAGACATAGCTTGCCCTTTTTAAACAGAGCTAATATGGCAACAAGCTGATTGCAGCTAAATCAAATCCTCCCTCTGAGCTCTTTCTGGATGCCATCAGTTGAGAAAAGTAAATATAAATACATATGTGAACACATCTCATGTTCCTTTACTTAGATCCCTCCAAAAAGGGGCATACAGGATCTAAGCAGCTCAAGCTTCCTTCTTCCTGCTTCCTTGTGGTCTCAAATTACCCTGACTTTTAGGCAGATGTGGGGATTCAGAGTCTCCCAGTAAGGCTCAGTATGTCCTTGGAATCAACCTGAGTTTTAATTTTAGCTCCAATGTTTATTAGCAGAGTTAGCTAAGCAGGTATCTCCCTTCACTGGTCCTTAGTTTGAAGGTTAAGATGTATTACATTTTTAGTGTTACTCTCTCTCCATTCCTGCAAACTAAATTAGTTTTCTTGCTGTTTTGAATTAGTTTTGGGTATTTGGGTCTCCTTTGGTAAATGTGACAAAGGGATTGAGAGAG
Organism: Nycticebus coucang; assembly: GCF_027406575.1. Classification (NCBI taxonomy): domain Eukaryota; kingdom Metazoa; phylum Chordata; class Mammalia; order Primates; family Lorisidae; genus Nycticebus; species Nycticebus coucang. The sequence continues at coordinate 157,521,614 of NC_069781.1, forward strand.
GAGAGTTAGAGAGCCTGGAGAGAGAAAACAGGGAGAGCACAATGAAAAGCCTAAAAAAGGGGAATAATAAAGAGATGAAAGGAAAGGGGAAGGAGAAAGAGATGAGTAATAGAGACTAGGGAGTTTGAGAAAGTACCAGGTCTGCAGTGGCCACAAAATTCCTGAGAATAGGAAGTGAGGATGGGAAGCTTGAAAGTGATTGCAAATTATGAATTTGATCTCTTTTAACATTTTAAAGGGATATAAAGTATAGATTTCTTTTATAATTCCTGGAGTTTAATTTTATGGTTAGTACAGAGAGTAAACCACAGGGACCATAGTTTAGACATATATTTCAATTATACATGCATGAATTTATTTTGACTTCATTGCTTTAAAGCATAAGTATTGGTATATCCATTTTATATATGATAATTTTGAGAATTATATGTAAATCACTAGGTGAGGTAGGTAGGCTTCAAATCCAGGTTTATTTAAATTCTAGTCCTTGCTCTTCTCCGTATAATGCTTCCAATACATCTGGGTTCAAAAGAATCTATATGACAAAAATAAATGACTGTTTTAAGTAACAGTAATTGTTTTATGGGAAGCACTTTGCCTTGTCAAATAGCAGAGGGTAAAGGTTCAGCTGCTGACCACGACTGAGTAATTGCCAATCATTCATCAGTGCACACATTTGTTCAATCAGCAATGATTTGTTGAATATGGTGCATGTGTTGAGGAATTGAGAAACAAGAAGGGGTCCTCAAACTATGGCCCATGGGCCACATGTGGCTGTGTGATTGTATTTGTTCCCATTTTGTTTTTTTTACTTCAAAATAAGATATGTGCGGTGTGCATAGGAATTTGTTCATAGTTTTTTGTTTTTTTTTTAAACTATAGTCCGGCCCTCCAATGATCTGAGGGACAGTGAACTGGCCCCCTGTTTAAAAAGTTTGAGGACCCCCAGACAGAGATTCATCATATACCAGTAAATTTATAAATATGGATATTCCAAGTTATTGGAAAGACTGGACCATGGCTTTCTGAGAGTCTGTACTGAAATAACCTGAGGTTGAGGGTCAGAGAAAGACATGAGATGTACATTCAAAGTATTTGCAGTCTGGAAATCTACTACCTCTCTTTTTAAATTGGTATATCATAGTCTTACATGTTTTGGGGGCACATATTTATTTATTTATTAAATCATAGCTGTGTACATTAGTATGATCATGGGGCACCATACACTTGGTTCATAGACCGTTTGACACATTTTCATCACACTAGTTAACATAGCTTTCGTGGCATTTTCTTAGTTATTTTGCTAAGACCTTTACATTCCACATTTACTAGGATTCACATATTCCCTTGTAAGATGCATCGCAGGTGTAATCCCATTAATCCCCCTCCCTCCACTTACCTCCTCCCTCACTCCCCTCCCTTTCCCTCTTCTCCCTATTCTTAGGTTGTAACTGGGTTAAAGCTTTCATGTGAAGGTCCTAATTAGTTTCATAATAAGGGTGAGTACATTGGGTACTTTTTCTTCCATTCTTGAGACACTTTACTAAGAAGAATATGTTCCAGCTCCATCCATGTAAACATGAAAGAGGTAAAGTCTGCATCTTTTTTTAAGGCTGCATAATATTCCATGGTGTACATATACCACAATTTATTAATGCATTCATGGATCGATGGGCACTTGGGCTTTTTCCATGACTTAGCAATTATGAATAGGGCTGCAATAAATATTCTGATACAAATATCTTTGTTATGATGTGATTTTTGGTCTTCTGGGTATATGCCCAGTAGAGGGATTACAGGATTGAATGGCAGATCTATTTTTAGATCTCTAAGTGTTCTCCATATCTCTTTCCAAAAGGAATGTATTAATTTGCATTCCCACCAGCAGTGCAAAAGTGTTCCCTTTTCTCCACATCCGCGCCAACATCTCTGGTCTTGGGATTTTGTGATGTAGGCTAGTCTCACTGGAGTTAGATGATATCTCAAAGTAGTTTGATTTGCATTTCTCTGATGATTAAAGATGATGAGCATTTTTTCATATGTCTGAAGACTGGGTGCCTGTCTTCTTCAGAGAAGTTTCTCTTCAAGTCCTTTGCCCAGCCTGCGATGGGATCCCTTGTTCTTTTCTTGCTAATGCGTTTGAGTTCTCTGTGGATTCTGGTTATTAAACCTTTGTCGGAGACATAACCTGCAAATATCTTTTCCCATTCTGAGGGCTGTTTACTTGCTTTACTTACTGTGTTCTTGGCTGTGCAGAAGCTTTTTAGTTTGATCAAGTCCCAGTAATGTATTTTTGAAGCAGCTTCAATTGCCCCGGGGGTCTTTCTCATGAAAAACTCGCCCAACCCAATTTCTTCAAGGGTTTTCCCTGCACTCTCTTCTAGTATTTTTATAGTTTCATGTCTTAGGTTTAAATCTTTAATCCAGTGAGAGTCTATCTTGGTTAATGGTGAGAGGTGTGGGTCCAGTTTCAGTCTTCTGCAGGTTGCCAGCCAGTTCACCCAGCACCATTTGTTAAATAGGGAATCTTTTCCCCATTGACTGTTTTTAATTGGCTTGTCAAAGATTAAATAACGGTAATAAGCTGGATTCATCTCTTGGTTCTCTATTCTGTTCCAGACATCTACTTCTCTTTTTTTGTGCCAGTACCATGCTGTTTTGATCACTATCAATTTGTAGTATAGTCTGGGGTCTGGCAGCGTGATTCCTCCTGCTTTGTTTTTATTTTTGAGTAATGTCTTGGCTATTCAAGGTTTTTTCTGATTCCATATAAAACGAAGTATTGTTTTTTCAAGATCTTTAAAGTATGACAGTGGAGCTTTAATGAGGATTGCGTTGAAATTATATATTGCTTTGGGTAGTATGGACATTTTAACAATGTTGATTCTTCCCAACCATGAGCATGGTATATTTTTCCATTTGTTAACATTCTCAGCTATCTCTTTTCTTAGAGTTTCATAGTTCTCTTTATATAGAACTTTCACGTCCTTTGTTAGATAAACTCCCAAGTATTTCATCTCCTTGGCGCTACTGTGAATGGGATAGAGTCCTTAATTGTTTTGTCAACTTGACTATTGTTGGTATATATAAAGGCTACCGATTTATGAGTGTTGATTTTGTAACCTGAGACGCTGCTGTATTCCTTCATCACTTCTAAGAGTTTTGTAGTAGAGTCCCTAGTATTTTCCAGATATACAATCATATCATCTGCGAAGAGCGAAAGTTTGATCTCTTCTGACCCCATGTGGATACCCTTGATCGCCTATTCTTCCCTAATTGCAGTGGCTAAAACTTCCATTACAATGTTAAAGAGCAATGGAGACAATGGGCAGCCTTGTGTGGTTCCTGATCTGAGTGGAAATGATTCCAATTTAACTCCATTCAATATGATATTGGCTGTGGGTTTGCTGTGGATGGCCTCTATCAGTTTAAGAAATGTCCCTTCTATACCAATTTTCTTAAGTGTTCTGATCATGAAGGGATGTTGGATGTTATCAAAAGCTTTTTCTGCATCGATTGAGAGAATCATATGGTCTTTGTTTTTTAGTTTGTTTATGTGCTGAATCACATTTATAGATTTACGTATATTGAACCAGCCCTGAGACCCTGGGATAAATCCCACTTGGTCATGGTGTATGATTTTTTTGATGTGTTGTTGGATTCTGTTTGTTAGGATCTTATTGAGTATTTTAGCATCTATATTCATTAGTGATATCGGTCTATAATTTTCTTTTCTTGTTGGGTCTTTCCCTGGTTTGGGGATCAAGGTGATGTTTGCTTTGTAGAATGTGTTGGGTAGTATTCCTTCTTTTTCTATATTTTGGAAGGGGTTTAGTAATATAGGTACTAGTTCTTCCTTAAAGGTTTGGTAGAATTCTGACGTGAAGCCTTCTGGTCCTGGGCTTTTCTTTTTAGGGAGATTTTGTATGGTTGATGTTATTTCCGAACTTCATATGGGCCTGTTCAACATTTCCACTTGATTTTGGTTAAGTCTTGGAAGGTGACGTGCTTCCAAGTAATGGTCAGTTTCCTTCAGATTTTCGTATTTCTGAGAATAAAGTTTCTTGTAATATTCATTAAGGATTTTTTTGATTTCTGAGGAGTCTGTTGTTATTTTGTCTTTGTTATTTCTGATTGATGAGATTAGAGATTTTACTCTTTTTTTCCTGATTAGGTTGGCCAAAGGTTTATCTATTTTGTTGACCTTTTCAAAAAACCAGCTTTTTGATTTATTGATCTGTTGTATTATTCTTTTGTTTTCAATTTCATTTAGTTCTGCTCTGATTTTGGTTATTTCTTTTCTTCTACTGGATTTGGGGTTGGAGTGTTCTTCCATTTCCAGTCTTTTGAGATGTCCCATTAAGTTGCTTACTTCCTCTCTTTCCGTTCTCCTGAGGAAGGCTTGCAGTGCTATAAATTTCCCTCTTAGAACTGCCTTTGCGGTGTCCTAGAGGTTCTGATAGTTCGTGTTCATTGTCATTTTGTTCCAGAAATATGGCAATTTCCTTCTTGATCTCATCTCTGACCCAGCTATCATTCAGCATAAGGTTATTTAACTTCCTTTTTTTTGTATGAGTATGCAGATTCCTGTTGTTACTCATCTCAAGTTTTATTCCATGATGGTCTGAGAAGATGCATGGAATAATTTCTATTCCTTTAAATTTACTGAGGTTAGACTTGTGACCTAAGATGTGATCAATTTTGGAGTAAGATCCGTGGGCTGATGAGAAGTATGTGTATTCAGTTTTGTTCGGATGAAATGTTCTGTAGATGTCAGCTAAATCTAAATGCTGGATGGTTAGATTTAAATCTAGAATTTCTTTACTCAGCTTTTTGTTGGAGGATCGATCCATAGCTGCCAAAGGAGTGTTAAAGTCTCCGACCATTATAGAGTTGGAGGAAATCAAGTTGCTCATGTCTGTTAGAGTTTCTCTTATAAATTGAGGTGCATTCTGGTTGGGTGCATAGATATTAATAATTGAAATCTCATCATATTGAGTCTTACCCTTAACAAATATGAAGTGACCATTTTTGTCCTTCCTTACTTTTGTTGGTTTAAAGCCTATTGTATCCGCAAATAAAATTGCAACACCTGCTTTTTTCTGGTTACCATTTGCCTGTAATATGGATGACCGTCCTTTCACCCTGAGTCTGTATTTGTCTTTTAAGTTAAGATGTGACTGAAGTATGCAACAAATGTCTGGCCTGAGTTTTTGTATCCAGTCAGCTAACCTATGTCTCTAGAGGGCAGTTTAAGCCATTCACATTAATGGAGAGTATTGATAAGTTTTGTGAAATTTTGGGTACTGAGTTTTTTGAAAGTCCAATGGGCGTTTTTAATCCTTTTGCCATTGTGGAAGTTGGAGTTTGATCAGAAGTTTCTGAGTGAGTTTACTTTTGTGGTAGAGGATCTGGTTGGTTATTATGGAGGATAGGTCTGGAGAATATCCTGAAGAGCTGGTTTAGTTATGGCAAATTTCTTTAGCATATGAATGTCATTAAAGTATTTAATTTCTCCATTATAAATGAAACTCAGTTTAGCTGGGTACAAGATACCGGGTTGAAAGTTATTTTGCTTGAGGAGATTAAACGTTGATGACCACCCTCTTCTGGCTTGAAAAGTTTCAGCAGAGAGATCTGCAGTCATTCTAATGTTCTTCCCTTTGAAGGTAATAGTTTTCTTTCGCCTGGCCACTTTGAGAATTTTCTCCTTCATATTAACTTTAGTGAAGTTAATTATGATATGCCTGGGGGATGTCTTATTGGGGTTGAGTGATGCTGGGGTTCTGAAGCTATCTGCTATCTGAATTTCAGGTTCTCTAGGCATGTCTGGAAAATTCTCTTTTATAATTTCATGCAGAAGGGCCTCTGCGCCCAGTGAGGCCATTTCATCTGTTTCAGGAATTCCTATGAGTCAGATATTTGCCTTCTTCGAGTTATCCCAGAGCTCTCTGAGTGAGTGATCCATTTTTGCTCTCCATTTCTCTTCCTCTTTGAGAGCTTGGGAGCATTCAAAGGCTTTATCTTCGATGTCAGAGATCCTGTCTTCTGCTTGGTCCGTGCTGTTGCTAAGTGATTCTACTGTATTTTTCATATCTTTGAGCGCCGCCTATTCTTGCTTCAGTGTGTCTAAGTCTTTGGTGGTTTTGTCTTTAAATTCGTTAAATTCTTGAGACAGCTTTTGAATTTCTCCATGAATTCCTACTTCCATTTTGTTAATCTTGTTTGCCATCCAAATTCTGAATTCGATTTCTGACATCTCAGCCAGTTGTTTGTGAATGGGGTCTCCAATTACATCTGCCGTATCTCTCCTTGGGGGGGTTGATCTATTCTGGTTATTCATGTTACCAGAGTTTTTCCACTGATTCTGCCCCGTGATTGTTTTACTCCCTTTGATATCTCCCCTAGTGTTTTGTCTAGGACCCGTACAGTGCTGTGTCCTGAGAAAGTGGGGCCCTGTTTGGTGTAGAGGGGCTAAGTGGTTCTGTCTTGTTGTCAGCTGGTTTCTGTTTTACCCTAGTGAAACAGTTACTCTGGGTTGAAGTCTCAGCTGTGGAGAAATACCAGCAATTAAGTCACCCCACCCACCACAGGCAACAAATGGAAAAGGAAAATCAAACCTTCCTACAACCACTCACCCAGGGCACTACCTGGGTAGTCCCCAGGTGAGTGGCTCAGTTCAAAAGGTCCAAATCAATTGTCTCAGTCAGCAGTTGCCTTGGGTGGGAGAGTTCAAGAGGTCCCTGGGAACTGGATCACAGTGGTCTGGTGACTGCTCTAATATGGCTTGCTCCAGTGCTGTGTGGAGTCAGGAAGAGCCACCCAGTAAATAGATCAGTCTGGGAAGATTGATGCCTCCTTCCCCACCTTGCAGCTCTGTCACACCCAGTCACTGCTAGCCCCACAGGGCTGTGACCCAGTCAGTTGTCTGCAGTAAGCAGATACTCCAGGGGTTTGCACCTGCCTAAGTCACAGGGTAGTCTGTGTCTGCTAATCTAGGCCACTACTCTCTGTCTTTATCCAGCAGGGGGGTGGTGTGGCCTGTCAACCTCGGGCACCTGATGGATGCTGGAGGTGTTCACTCAGTTCCAGCCCCACCCTTAATTTATGTTACTGGGTGAACAGAATGACCCTGTGGGAGTTTGTTTCTGACCCTGCTAGATTCTTCTGCAGAGGAGAGGCTGATTTGAGTTCCCAGAACCTGTGCCTCATGCCCTGTCTTTAGTCCTGTGGGTTTGTATTCACAGCACAATCAGTTGTCGGCTGTAGTCTCTTCGCCTCCTTTGTCTATAGGCTGGTGATCCCCTGAGGGCAGGTGCATCTTAGGCTCAGTCAAGCGGTCCTCTGGATCAGCCCCACTTTGGGAGTTTCCCGGCTCGGCGGGTGTGTTTTCTAGTCCCCGTGTTCCACCCAGGTCAGTGCCGCCTCAGGCAAACCCTTTACTCACGGGGCCTGTGTTTCAGTCCCAGGTCTGTTCTATGATGGTTGCCATCTGAGAAGATGCTCGGCCTCATCTGGTTGTCCAGGAAGATAGGAGGAGAGGCTGTGTGATATCTGGGGGCGGGCCTTGTTATTGCTGAAGATGGCTGTTGCTCTGCACCTCGGGGCACCACCGCTCCAGTGTAATTCCCTCTTAGCTGACAGTCGTCTTCTCGCTCCTTTCCTACAGAGTCAGCACTGGCCAGCTGCAGTCCAGGTCCTGTCTGTACCTCTCGAGAGTTCACCCAAGAATCTAGACTCCTGGAAGAGCAGGTCTCCAGATCACGGAGTGAGAGTGGAGGGGAGTGTTAGGAGCTCAGAGTTGCAGGTTGTAACACCAAGCTCGTTGAGACCAAATGAACAAATAAACAGATACAAAGGTTACCAGGCACACGGGCCCATAGATACAGAGACAGACGGAAACACATAGACATACAGGTAACAGCCACGACAACAGCAATATAAAAACAACTGCAATAAAAATAGTGATAATCATAAAATAATTGAAAGAAAGGAAAAAAAAGAGAGAAAAAAGTGGTGTTAGTAGGAATGTTAAATGAGAAGAAAGAAAAAATTAAAATTAGAAGACATAGAAATAAGAATATATTTATATAAAAAGTAATAATAAAAAATTATCGAAATCTTCTCTAAGAAAATGGTGAGGAAAAAACAGACAAAAACAAAACAAACAAAAAAACCCACGAAAACCAAAAAACCCAAAAAACAAAACAAAACAAAAAGGCACCAACTACAAAAATATTCTTGCGTGTAGAAATATACCTATATATATCTAAATGTCTGCTGTAGGGATCAACTTTCGTAGGAATATATTCATAGTGGAATATACTTTCTGGACACCAGGTGGCGCTGTGAGTGGTTCCGAGGCTTATACCTGATTTACAGTTTATACTGTTACCATGGTAACCACCTTCCATGGCCGATTGCCATTTTGGTATTTCTGCAAAAGTTTGTCGCCTAAGAATTGTGTAACCTCGCCTGTTCTTTTCCAGACAGCACTTGCAACCGACCTTCCCACTCAGTGCAGGTGTCCATGCTTCTCAAGTCTTTCTACTCTGTTCCCAGGTTCTCCTGCAAGCTGGCGACTGCAGTCAGCTGTAGGGGGAGTGGTGCTGAGTTCGTGTCGTTGTTGGCGGGCTTGCGGTTTTATCTGCTGTAGCTGGCTCCTGGGGTTGAAGCCAAATTCCTGGCCTCAACAGCCAAAGCCGGGTCCGCGGCTTCAGTAGCTTCCCGGCTTTAGCAGCCAAAGCCGGGTCCGCGGCTTCAAGCCGGGTCCCATGGTTGGAGCATTTGGGGGACTTACTCTGAGTTTTATGGTTCAGAGTTTCCCTTTCGGATGGGCGCCCGCCAGTTCACGCGCAGCCTAAACCGCCAGCCCCCTCCAATGCCTGGGGGAAAGGTGCCCGCCCTTTTGGGTAGTTCAAAATGTCTGTTTCCTGGGCAGGATCCCTTCCCTTCAATTGTCCAACAGTTTGCCCAGCTCCCCGTGGTTTTGAGTGGCTCTCCTTTCGGATGCCTCCCTCAGTTCAGGAATAATTATTTGTCAATTGGGTTTTGTCAGCATTTACAAGCTGCTGACCTCCGTAGGGGAGGGCCCTGCTGGCCGGCACGGCAGAGCAGGGAAGAATCTCTACAACAGAGTCTGTGATTTTAAATTACCCCTCATATATAGCGAACCGCCAGTTCGCTGGGCGTCTCCAGCTATCTGTCCACTCCAATAATCCACACACAGGGAAGTTCCAGACCGCCTTTCCTCTCACCTGATGGCTTGGGAGAGGTGGGCTACACGTCCGTCCTGTCCGCCATCATGCTCCGCCCCCCACATATTTTGATAACTGTACACAATGCGTAATGATCAAATCAGGCTAATCACCTCACACTTTTTCTTTGCGTTGAGAATATTACTTTCTTCTCTTTTAGTTATTTTGAAATACACAATAAATTATTGTTAACTGCAATTTCCTTTCTGTACTTATCAAATATTAGAGCTTATTTCTTCCATCTGTCTCTTATTTTTGTACCTACCCTGTTTCCCTGAAAATAAGACATCCTCCAAAAATAAGACCTAGTTACCAGAAAGATAAGACGTCCCCTGAAAATAAGACCTAGCGCATCTTTGGGAGCACATCTTAAAATAAGACACTGTCTTATTTTCAGGGAAACAGGGTAGTAGTCAACTTCTCTTCGTCCCTGCTCCCTTTCCATCCTCTGGTAACCACCGTTGTACTTTCTACCTCCATGAAATCCACTGCTTTAAATCCCACATGAGAGTGTGCAATATTTGTCTTTATGTACCTGCTAATTTCACTTAACGTAACTACATCTAGTCTCATCCATGTTGCTGCAATTGACAGGATTTCATTCCTTTTTATGGTTGAATCATATTCCATTGTGTACAATGTATCACATTTTCTTTATTCATCCAGAGATGGGCATGTAGATTGATTTCACATGTTGGCTATTGTGCCTCCTCTCTTTTGTTCAAAATGCCTATTGTTTGCCTATTTTGTTCACTGTACTGAGTGCCTAGAGTGCCTGGCACAAGGTAGATCAGTTCCTTCATTTGTGTAACTTACATTCCAGTGGATCAGATGGACAATAAATAGGTAAACCAATATACATCATGTTTTGGCTGGTGATGAGTGAGTTGAAGGAAAATAAGGCAATGTAAAGAGGAAGAGTAACCAAAGGTGTAATTTTTAATAGGATGCGTAGGTAACACATCTGAAAAGGGGACACTGAAGATAGACCTGAATGAAGGCTAGGACCTAACAATGCAATACAAGGGGGAAGTAGAAGGAAGGACATTTTATGTCAAGGGAACAGGAAAAGCAAAGCCCCCAAGACAGGTGTATTCTTAGTGTGCACAAGGAACAACAAAGAAGTAACTGTGTGTGGGCAGTGTGGACTAGGGAAAAAGCTGTAGAAAATGCACTTGGAGAAATGGTCAAGGACTACATTGTAGACTTTGGATTTTATTTATTTTTTATTTACAAGGTCATTTATTTATACACACATAGCATCTGTAGAGTAACACTTGCAATAAATGCCAAAAAGTCATTTTATAACATTTAACACCTTTTTTTTTTTTTGTGAGACAGAGTCTCATTTTGTCACCCTTGGTAGAGTGCTGTGGCATCACAGCTCATAGCAGCCTCAAACTCTTGGGCTTAAGCGATTGTCTCGCCTCAGCCTCCCAAGTAGCTGGGACTATAGGTGCCTGCCACAACGCCCGGCTATTTTTTTTTGCAGTTGTCATTGTTGTTTAGCTGGTCTGGGTCAGGATTAAACCTGTCAGCCTCAGTGTATGTGGCTGGTGCCATAACCACTGTACTACAGGTGCCAAGCCAAAATTTAACACTCTTGTTGATAAATACACTGAAGCAACACAAACATAAAAGGGACAATACTCAATGTAACAAATAATCTAAATATAGTTATATAGTTAATAACTATATTTAATATATAGTTATATAGTTAATATCTATATTCTTGACCTCCTTCTGTGTGTCAGTGCAGTAAGGGTATTATCTTACTTAATCATCACAATAATAAAACACAAAACCATAGAAACTGGAAAATAGAGAAGATAAGCCACTTTCTCCAAAACACACAGCTAGAGATATGTGGAGTAAGCTATTCAACTTTAGAGCCCATACTCTAAGCCACTATGCTACACCGCCATCTCCATAGCAATTGTAATAAATATCTATTGCTTAGGAATCATGCAAATAAAACATACGCAGGGTTTCTATCATTAGAAAGATGAATGGCTAGGCATGTATTTCATGTTTTGTTCTTTGCAAATTAATTAATATATAGCTAAAAGGAGATTTTAATCCTTCAGTCATATTTCTAAGGAAGTTGGGTTTTATTCTTAATATGATGGGAAACAACTGGGTACTTTTTCTTTCTTTTTTTTCAGAGAAAGACTAGGTTTACTAGTTTATCATCAAGGGTATTACAAAGGACATCGAGGAAGAGATGCATAGGGCAAGGTGTGGAGGGTGGGAACAGCAGTTCCAGGCCCTCCCTGGACGTCATCCTCCAAAATCCTCTGCATGTTCAGCATTCTGCTACTGGAAGCTCTCTGACCCAGTCTGCTTGAGTTTTTATGAAAAACAGTGTAAATGTGATTGACCCCCAGGGCATAGGGCAGGACCGTCTCTGGAATGAGTGTCCTATGGCCCACAGTCAGAAAGGCAGTGAAGATTCTAGAGGAGGAGAGCATTGGAGAGATTCTGTGTCCTGATGCCTTCAGTGCCCAGTATCATAATAAAATGCTGTTACAAAGGCTATGGGAGTCATGCACCAGGAACCGTGGGTGAAATCCAACATGCGCGCCTGTGTCTCAGCAGCACAGAAGCCTCCAGACATCCTCTCCAAACTAGTCTGCAATTACTGACCCTGGTTTATTTCTCCATAACAGTTTTTGACCAAACTATTTGATATCAAATGCTATTAATTTAAATTTTAAATCATAGCTATGCACATTACTGCAAAAATGGGGTACAATGTGCTGGTTTTATATACAATTTGAAATGTTTTCATCAAACTGGTTAACATAGCCTTCATGGCATTTTCTCTGTTATTATTAAGACTTTTATATTCTACACCTAGTAAATTTCACATGTACCCTTGTAAGATGCACCGTAGGTGTGGTCCCACCAATTACTCTTCCTACACCCATACAACTGGGTACTTTTGAGCAAGGAAGTTACCTGATCTATAACACACACATATGAGAGTTCCAAAAAAAGGAATATACATTTTAAATGATCTTGTTAGAAGTAAAATGAATCATTCCCCCAAAGTGTACAAATCACAGGTAAAATGGATGTGTGTAGCATGTCTAGGTACACTTGACCACACTAATGGTACCTTCAATTCAACTTTGAAAAGTAATACAAAGATAGCATTGCTTAAAATGTCTCTCTCTCTCTCATTACCTTGAAAGAACAGATTTAAGGGAAACAGGAGGGAACAGAAGCAAGGAGACCTTCGTAGTTTGGAGCCTTTTTAGAAGGCTAAGTGAAAGATGCTGGTGATTTTGGCTTTGACTAGGGTGGTTCAGAAATGCTAAAATTCCTAAGTATAGTGTATAAAGTTGTATCTATGCATGCTATTCCTAAATTCCAATACTTTTAGTAGTACCACACAGGAATGTTATTTGCATAGCTAGGCTTTCACAGGAATAAAGATGACAATTTCCATTTTTGGGCGCCCTCCACCAATTGGTATAAGTCAAAATGTCTTAGATAAAATTTGTACCCCTATGGCATAATGTAAATGATGAAGGGAAGGAATCTCACTTTGTCATTTTCTTTTCAAATATCAAGTTGTATTAAAGGAAACATTTTTTTCAATCACAGGTGCAGTTGGAAAGAATGAGTGACATCTTGATGTCCTTTCTTTGATAAGTCCTTTTCCCTTGGCAGCTTCCAGTGTACTTTTAGGAACAAATTTCAATTTATCTTTTAGAGAGTGGATCTGTGTTTTGGAGCCAGCAGAGGTGCATATAAAAGTATGCTTCCAGCTTGAGGAGCAGCAAAGCTATGCACACTGTCTTGAATGTTTGGAGAGCTCAGATGGGGGCTGAGCCATCCAATGTAACTGTTATCTTCACGATCCCTTGCATTTAAGTTTCCAAAACACTTTTCCCCCTTTGTGCTGATGAAGATATTTAATAGTTTGTTTGGAGAAGTGGTTATACAGGTGTATAAAATCATTGAACTGATTGAAGTGAAAACTTAACAATTCGTGCATTTTAGTGTATGCTACTTATACCTCAACAATTGCAATCAGTGTAACCTGGCTTATTGTACCCTCAATGAATCCCCAACAATAAAAAAAAAAAGAAAAAAAGAAAAAAAATTGATTATTTGGGAGGCTGAACTGGGAGGATTGCTTGAGCCCAACAGATCACAACCAGCCTGGGCAACATAATGAGACCCCCATCTAAAAAAGAAAAAGTGACTGTAGAGAATTTGTTATTTTCCAGGTTCTGAACACAGTTATAGATTGTATAGTATTGCTAGGAAATATCACATCTTACACTTTTCGAACACTCAATATAAGTTAGATTATTATCAATCTGCTTTGAAATGCAAAATACCTTTCTTATTAGATAATTTCTTTTATAGTTGGTGAACAAAGAAATTGAATTGTCAGTTTTGTGCCTGAACAGAACCCAATGTATGGTGGCTTAAATTAATTTTTTTTAATTTTTTTACTTTTTAAGTTGACAAATAATAATAGTACATATTCATGGGGTGCCTAGTGATTTTTTTTTTGAGACAGAATCTCACTTTGTCACCCTCAGTAGAGTGCTGCAGCATCACAGCTCACAGCAATCTCAAACTTTTGGGTTCAAGGGATTCTCTTGCCTCAACCTCCAAGTAGCTGGGACTACAGGTGCCCACCACAATGCCTGGCTTTTTTTTTTTTTTGGCCGGGGCTGGGTTTGAACCCACCACCTCCTGCATATGGGACCGGCGCCTTACCCCTTGAGCCACAGGCGCCGCCTGCCTGGCTTTTTTTTTTTTTTAAGAGATGATGTCTTGCTCTGGCTCAGGGCAGTTTCAAACTCATGAGCTCAGGCAATCTACCCACCCTGGCCTCCCAGAATGTTAGGATTATAGGTGTGAGCTACCACAGTCAGCCCTAGTGATGTTTTGATACATATAATGTATGGTGATCAGATCAGGGTAATTAGCATATCCATATCTCAAACATTTATCATTTCTTTGTGTTGGGAATATTCAATATCTTCCTTCTAGCTATTTGAAACTATATTATTAACTATAGTCATCCTAGGGTGGTATAGAACAGGAGAACTTATTCCTTTCATCTAGCTGTAATTTTGTATCATTCGTAGTTTTTTGTATCCTTTATATCTTACCTTTCCCAGCCCCATCTGGCTGTGGTGAATTATCCTTTCAGTGTGGTGTTGGATTTGGTTTGCTAGTATTAGGTGGAGGATTTTTGTGTCTATGTTCATTAGAGATATTGGTCTGTAGTTTTCCTTTTTTATTGCATCCTTTCCTAGCTTTGATATCAGGATTATGCTGGCCTTGTAGAATGAGTTAGAACAAATTCTCTCTGCTTCAATATTTTGGAATAGTTTGAGAAAAACTTTCTATTTATTCTTTTTTAAAAGTTCAGTAGAATTCAGTGGTGAAGCCATTTAAGTCCTGAAAATTTTTTTTTGTTGTTGTTGGATGAATTTATATTACTGATTGAATCCTATTACAAGTTATTGGTCTGTTCAGGTTTTCTATTTCTCCTTGTTTCGATTTTGGTAGGTTGTACATATTCAGGAATTTATCCATTTTTCTAGGTTTTCAAATTTATTGGTATATAGTTGTTCATAGTAGTCTAATGATTCTTTATATTTCTGTGATATCCATTACGACATATCCTTTTTTGTTGTTGATTTTGAATATATGGATATTTTCTCTCTTTTTTAATTAGTCTAGTTAATGGTTTATCAATTTTGTTTATCTTTTCAAAGCTGCTAACTGTTGTTTTGTTGATATTTTGTATTTTTTAATCTTGACTTCATTTATTTCTGCTCTGTTCTGTATTATTTCTTTTCTTCTACCAATTTAGGATCTGGTTTATTTTTGCCTTTCTTCCTTGAGGAGTATCATTATATTGTTTATTTGAAATCTTCCTATTTTTCCCTTTCTTTTTCTATTTCTTTTCTTTTTTTATTCAGCTTTTCCACAGGGATGGTTTTATTTTATTTATTTATTTTTTTTCTTTTTTTTAATTTTTATTAAATCATGGCTGTGTATGCCAGTCCCATATGCCGGGGGTGGCGGGTTCAAACCCAGCCTCGGCCAAAAAACAAAACAAAACAAAACAAAAATTTATCTATTTCTTTTTTCTTTCTCTCTCTCTCTCTTTTTTTTTTTTTGAGACAGCATTTCACTCTGTTGCCCAGGCCAGAGTGCAGCCTCAAACTCCTGGGCTCAAGTAATCCTCCTACTTCAGTATCTGAGTAGCTGACTATAGGCATGTGCTGTCACACCTGGCTAATTTTTGTCTTTTTAGCAGAGATAGGGTCTTGTTATGTTTCTGAGTCTGGTCTTGAGCTCCTGGCCTCCAGCACACTCCCCACTTTGAACTTCTCAAAGTGCTGGGATTATAGGTATCCCCTTCCCCACCACATTTGAGGGAAGGTTTGTTCTAAGTGGGACTGTCAGACTATTTCTCTGCCTGGAAGTGAGGATGGTGGGGGTTGGTTTTTCTGTTGTACAGAACAAGTATTATAGTTGGTGCTGGGTCCAGGTTCCATGCTGCTGCAGTTGTGGCATTCAGCCACTGGTGTAGGCTTTGGGGAATAAAGATGGAACTCTAGTGCTAGAGAGGTGCAGAGGCTACTGGCCCCCAGAGGAGGGCACACTCCAGAGGTGCTTTTGGTATCAAGATGGTGCTATGCTGCAGCAGCCTGGCGCAAAAAGTGTGTGAGGGGTGGAGAGTATGTACCTTGTACTCCTAATTTGGGGCAAAGCAGCTGTGTGAATTCCCAGCAGCTTTTCAAACTGGTAGACTATGAGATTCTCCTGTTGTAAGCACTCTAAGTGTTTCAATGGCAATGGGGGATGGTGGGTTTCTTCTGCTTACCTTTTCCCTGTAATGGGAAGCCCCTCTTGACTCCAGACAGAATTGATCTGGGACGGGTAGATGGGATTTCAGAGTCTAGGTGCCTCCACACTGAAGTTCTAGGGGCCTCCACTCTGAACTTCTTTTTTTTTAATTTTTTTTTTTCACTCTGAACTTCTAATCACCACAGGTGCCTCTCCACTCCTCCACTGCTTTCTAGTGCTCTCCTTTTAACACTCCATCAAATATTAACTGTTTATTTATTGTCTTGGTCCTTTCTTGTGTGTGTGAAAGAGAATGCCAGGAGCATGTAGTCAGCCATCTTACTCCAAAGCTCAGAGGTTCTTTACAGCTATGTCACTGCTTCCTTTAAGCTCTAAATGGTGCCTCAAACCCTGCTTTATGTTGGCTCTGATAAACATTCAAGTGCTACTCTTCCTAAATGGGAGAGGTTCCAAAGGGGATATCCTAACAGTGTGGGAAGGCTGGTCATGGATTTATGCACATGGTACCTATAGGAAGAACATCCTACTGCATTGAGCTGCTGAACAGCCACTCTGATTTGGTACCTTTTTTGGCTGAATTATAGAGAGGAGTTTCCAAGACAAGGGATGGTAGTCCCACTCCCCACCCCCCTGTGTCTCTACCTGTCCTCAGGGATATTTCTCCCATCAAGCACTTGTGATGCTTCCCATGAGTTGAGGCAGGGGTGGGTCTCCTGCCAGGAACTTAAGATAGTGGGGAAGCTGGTTTTATACTTCAAGCTTACTTTTCCCATTGTGGAAACAATAAGTTAGGGAATTTTTTTTTTTTTATGTGCTTAGTTCTGGGCAAAATGGGGAAAGGACATTGTGGAGGGGTGTCTGACTCTCTTACCATCTGTTCAGAGTTTTTAAATTTCTCTGTGGCTCTGGGAACTGTCTCATCTTTACATTTGAGTTTTGGGATATTTCTGGTGATAATGTTGGCATTATATTTGGTTTTGGTTTTCTCTGGTGAGTGAAGTCAACTTGCTTCTATGTTACCATTTTGGAACCAGAAGTCTTCCTGAAATACTTTTTATATTCATTCATTCGTTTGATCTTTGTAACAATCCAGTGTGATAATCAAGGCGGGAGTATTTGCTTGTCTTACTGGTGAGTAACAGGAGACTTAAAGAGAAGTAAATTATTAGAAATGAGGGAAATGCATAGGTCTGCTGACTTAAAATTATAAATGTAAAATTCTTTTCTTTTTGTTTTTCACATTCTTTTTTATTAAATCATAACTGTGTATATTACTGTATTTATGGGGTGCAGTGTGCTGATTTTATATACAATTTGGAATGCTTACATCAAACTGGTTAACATATCCTTTACCTCACTTATTTAGTTGTTGTGTTAAGACATTTATACCCTACTCTTACTAGATTTGACAGGTACCCTTGCAATATGCACAATCGGTGAAGTCCCACCAATTACCCTCCCTCCACCCGGCTATCCTCCCCTTACCCTTCTCTTCCCTCCTTCATTTTGGGCTATAGTTGTATTTTATCATTTGAATGAAAGTATGGGTGATTATATATTGGTTTAATAATAGTACTGAGTCCACTGGATACTTTTTCTTCCATTTTTGAGATACTTTACTAAGAAGAATATGTTCCCAGCTTCATCCATGTAAACACAAAAGAAGTAAAATCTCCATCTTTTTCTTTTTTATGGCTGCATAATATTCCATGGTATACATATACCACAATTTGTTAATCCATTCATGGGTTGATGGGCACTTGGGCTGCTTCCATGGCTTGGCAATTATGAATTGGGCTGCAATAAACATTAAAATTATAAATGTAAAATTTTTAACACAATGATAGGCACATAGTACCTCAATAATTCTCAATAATTTTTACTGTACTTACCTTATTTGCTATGCTATATATATTTACATATGAATTGTTGAGATATCACTAGCTAGTATTTAGTGTCTTTACTTTTTCTTCCATTTATTTGCTTCAGTCTCCATTATAATTTCAGCAGCATATTAACAGAGAACCAATTTATATTACAGATGTTTAAATAGAGTCTGCTTTTCTAATACCTTGGTGTTTTGTAGCTTTCCCATGGATGTATTTCATGTAGCAGTTACTGATATGAGGAAGCTCTTGGAAAAGATAAAACTGCTGTCAGAGAGGAATGAAAGCAGGATTCCTGGGACTTCTATGCTTCCTCAATAACCAGATCATTGAGAATCATATTGCTGGTTCTTAAAGCATTAAAAGATCCTGGAAACCCTTACAGAATCTTATCTGACCTTGTTTCTCCTATCTTACTGAAATTTTATATTCTTTAACCAATGTCTCTCCAACACCCCTGTGTCCCTGATAACCACCATTCTACTCTCTATTTCTGTGAGTTCAACTTTTTTAGATTCCACATGTGAGATCATGAAATATTTATCTTTCTGTGTCTAGCTTATTTCACATAAAATCACGTCCTCCATGTTCATCCATGTTGCAAAATGACAGATTCATTCTTTTTAAAAGGCTAAACAGTATTCCATTATGCACGTATTGCACATTTTTTTATCCATTCATTCTTTAGATGCTTAGGTTGATTCTATATCTGTTGTGAATCATGCTGCAATAAGCGTGGGAGTATAGATATTTCCTTAACCATTTTTTTTTTTTGGTATATGCACAGCAGTGGGATTGGTGAATCATATGATATTTCTATTTGTAGTTTTTTGAGGAATCTACATGCTGTTTTCCATAGTGCCTGTACAAATTTAAATTCCTACTAACAATGTTCAAGGGTCCCCTTTTCCCTGCATTCTTGTTGACACTTATCTTTGTCTTTTTGCTAATAGCCATTCTAACAAGCATGAGGTGATGTCTCATTATGGTTTTAATTTTCACTTCTTTGATTAGCTATGAATATTTTTTCATATACCTATTGTCCATTTGTATGTTGTCTTTTGAGAAATGTCTATTCACATCCTCTGCCAATTTTTAAAATGAGTTGTTTTCTTACTATTGAGTTATTTGAATTCTTTATATATTTTTTGATATTAATCCCTTATCAGATGTATAGTTTGAAAATATTTTCTCTCATTCCGTGAGTTATCTCTTCACTCTGTTGATTGTTCCCTTTGTTGTACATGAGCTTTTTAGTTTGCTGTAATCCCATTGGTCTAATTTTGATTTTGTTGCTTGTGCTTTGGGATTCATATCCAAAAAATTATTACTCAGATCAATGTTATGGAGCCTTGGAGATTTTCTCCAGTGTTTTCTCATAGTAGTTTTATAGCTTCAGACTAAATCTTAAATGTGTTATGAGTTGATTTTTGGATATGGTATGAGATAAGGGTCTTGTTGCATTCTTCTGTGAGTGGATATTCATTTTCCCCATTCTTTTGTTTTTAATATTGAGAGAGTTAGTCAAACAGTGAAGAATAGTTTAGATATTCATACTATATTATTATAGTAGCAGTGTCAAAAGTCGTTTATAGTGGTGTCAAATGTCTGGTGACTTTTCTGATTGCATGTCAGTGGTGGAGACTACACTAAACTATTCCTTCCAAATGCCCTTGGTTGTATTTTACTGATAGATGGCCTCCCTTTGTTCCCTCCTATTTTCTTAGCTTTGTTCTCAACTTTCTGTTGATTCTATGAGGTACTTCCAAAAAAAAATTTTTTTTTATTATTGGGGATTCATTGAGGGTACACAGAAGCAGGTTGCATTAATTGCTTTTGTTAGATAAGGACCGTCTTATATTTGTGTCCCGCCCCTCAAAGGTGTACCACACCCCTTGACCCCTACCCCCCCTCTTCTTCCTTTTCTCTGCTCTCCCCGTCCCCCACTCCCCACTGTGTACTAGGACCTTAATTGTCCTCATAGCAGAATTGAGTACATAGGATTCTTATTTTTCCATTC
Organism: Nycticebus coucang; assembly: GCF_027406575.1. NCBI lineage: Eukaryota > Metazoa > Chordata > Mammalia > Primates > Lorisidae > Nycticebus > Nycticebus coucang. The sequence continues at coordinate 157,541,632 of NC_069781.1, forward strand.
TTGTGATGCTTTACTAAGAATAATGTGTTCCACATCCATTCAGATTAATACAAGGATTAATACAAGTCTCCATCTTTTTTAGTGGCTGAGTAGTATTCCATGGTATTTGTATACCACAGCTTGTTAATCCATTCTTGAATTGGTGGGCATTTAGGCTGTTTCCACATTTTGGTGATTGTAAATTGAGCTGCAATAAATAGTCTAGTACAAGTGTCCTAGTGATAAAAGGATTTTTTTTCTTCTGGGTAGATGCCCAGCAATGGGATTGGAGGGCCAAATGGGAGGTCTAGCTTGAGTTCTTTAAGGGTTCTCCACACTGCCTTCCAAAAGGTTGTATTAGTTTGCAGTCTTACCAGCAGTGTAAAAGTGTTCTGTTCTCTCCACATCCATGCCAGCATCTGCAGTTTTGAGACTTTGTGATGTGGGCCAGTCTCACTGGGGTTAGATGGTATCTCAGGGTTGTTTTGATTTGCATTTCTCTAATTATTAGGGATTATGAGCATTTTTTCATGTTTATGAGCCATTCATCTGTCTTCTTTAGAGAAGGTTCTATTCATCTCTCTTGCCCAGTGATCTAAGGGATTGTTGGCTTTTTTAATGTTTATTTCTTTGAGTTCTCGATAGATCCTAGTAATCAAGCTTTTTTCTGATTCAAAAAAATTTTTTTATATGCAAATTATATTGATCCCTGTGGTATGTAATCAAGGAAACTGAGTGGGAGGCCAAATAACAGCAATTTCTGTACTTCCTATCTGCCTATGCTTATTTGACTTACTGTACAAGGACTGATTTATATTCTAGCTCTTGAATGGAGACTTCTCTGACTAATTCATTTCTGTACTGATTTTGTGCTCTGAGTCTGTGGGGCCTTATACTACTTAAAATTTTATCTTGTGATAACTGGTAATTTTTTAAAACTGAATTAAGGTGATTCATTTCAAATTCTAAATTCCATCAAAAGTTTCTCAAGGGCATGTTCTTTCTCCATCCCTCCCACTCCTATTTTTCTCCCTTTCCTTTCTTTCAGTGAAACCTTGCATAGGACTTAGTATAGCAAAGGTCAGATAAAATACTTGTTTTTTTAAAAAATTGATATATGTCACAGTGATTTGTTGATTAACATAACATTAAATCAAGCCTGTGTAACTCCTGTTGAAAACCCCTATGTTTGGGTTTTTAATCTGAACAAAGATAATGTAAGAAACTGATGGGATTGAGTATGAACTGTGGAGCCGACAGGCTTGGCATTGATCTTGGAAAGCATTAACACTTGCTCATCCATAAAATGGTTTGAACAACAGTTCTCTTCTAAGGTGGAAAAGAGGATTAAGTAATGATAATAAAGTCAAACAAATGAAGATCAAGAGCTCAATAAATTCTGATTCTCTTTGTTGATGGTTGTATTATCATCAATGTGGTAAGGACTATCAGAAAATTAATGACTTCACAGAATGAGTTAATAGAAGTAAAATATAAAAGCAAGGGACATGAAATCTCCACTTTCATTCTTCTTGGCAAAGAATCTCAAGAATGGAAGAAAAAGTATCCAATGTACTCAGCCCTAGTATGAAACCAATATATAAACACCCACACTTCCATGTGAAAGCTATAACCCAACTACAGCCCAAGATGAAGGGGAAAGAGAAGAGGGAGGGGAAGGGAGAGGAGAGAATGGGTGTAGAGAGGGTAATTGGTAGGGCCACACCTATGGTGCATTTTATAAGGGTACATGTTAAATCTACTAAGTGTAGAATATTAATGTCTTAAAACAATAACTAAGAAAATGAGGTGAAGACAATGTTAACTGGTTTGATGAAAGTATTTCAAATTGTATATAAAAGCAGCACATTTTTTTTTATTGTTAAATCATAGCTGTGTACATTAGTGCAGTCAGGGGGTACAATGTGCTGGTTTCATGTACAATCTGAAATATTCTCATCAAACTGTTCAACATAGCCTTCATGGCATTTTCTTAGTTATTGTATGTAGACATTTGTATTCTGCCTTTAGTAAGTTTCGCCTGTACCCATTCTAAGATGCACCGTAGGTGTGACCCCACCGATTACCCTCCCTCCATCCTAACCTCCCCCCTCGCTTCCCCTTCCTTGGCCCTTTCCTCATAGTCTTGTGCTATAGTTGGGTTATAGCCTCTATGTGAAAGCTATAATTTAGCTTCATAGTAGGGCTGAGTACATTGGATACTTTTTCTTCCATTCCTGAGATACTTTGCTAAGCAGAATATGTTCCAGCTCTATCCATGTAAACATGAAAGAGGTAAAGTCTCCGTCTTTCTTTAAGGCTGCATGATATTCCATGGTATACATGTACCACAATTTGCTAGTCCATTCGTGGGTTGATGGGCACTTGGGCTTCTTCCATGACTTAGCAATTATGAATTGGGCTGCAATAAACATTCTGGTACAGATGTCTTGGTTATATTGTGATTTTTGGTCTTCTGGGTATATACCTAATAAAGGAATTATAGGATCGAATGGCAGGTCTATTTTTAGGTCTCTAAGTATTCTCCAAATATCCTTCCAGAAGGAACATATTATTCCCACCAGCAGTGTAGAAGTGTGCCCTTTACTCCACATCCACACCAACATCTCTGGTTTGGGGATTTTGTTATGTGGGCTACTCTTACTGGGGTTAGGTGATATCTCAAAGTAGTTTTGATTTGCATTTCTCTGATGATTAAGGATGATGAGCTTTTTTTCATGTGTTTGTAGATCATGTGTCTGTCTTCTTTAGAGAAGTTTCTCTTCAAGTCCCTTGCCCACCCTGAGATGGGATCACGTGTTCTTTTCTTGCTAATACATTTGAGTTCTCTGTGGATTCTGGTTATTAGACCTTTATCGGAGGTACAACCTGCAAATATTTTCTCCCTATCTGAGGGCTGTCTGCTTGCTTTACTTACTATGTTTTTGGCTGTACAGAAGCTTTTTTAGTTTGATCAGTTCCCAGTAGTGTATTTTTGATACTGCTTCAATTGCCTGGGGAGTCCTCCTCATAAAATATTCACTCAGGCTGTTTCCTTCTAGAGATTTCCCTGCACTTTCTTCAAGTATTTTTATAGTTTCATGTCTTAAGTTTAAATCTTTTATCCAGTGAGTCTATCTTAGTTAATGGTGAAAGGTGTGGGTCCAGTTTTAATCTTCTACAGGTTGCCAGCCAGTTTACCCAGCACCATTTGTTAAATAGGGAATATTTTCCCCACTGAATGTTTTTAATTGGCTTGTCAAAGATCAAATAACGGTAAGTAGCTGGATTCATCTCTTGGTTCTCTATTCTATTCTAGGCATCTACTTCTTTGTTTTTGTGCCAATACCATGCTGTTTTGATCACTATCGATTTATAGTACAGTCTCAGGTCTGGTAGCACGATTCCTCCTGCTGTGTTTTTATTGCTGAGTAATGTTCTGGCTATTTGAGGTTTTCTCTGATTCCATATAAAACGAAATATTATTTTTTCAAAATCTTTAAAATATAACAATGGAGCTTTAAGAGGAATTGAATTAAAATTATATATTGCTTTGGGTAGTACAGACATTTTAACAATGTTGATTCTTCCCAGCCATGAGCATGGTATGTTTTTCCATTTGTTAACATCTTCAGCTATTTCTTTTCGTAAAGTTTCATAGTTCTCTTTATAGAGATCTTTCACATCCTTTTTAAGGTATACGCCCAAATATTTCATCTTCTTTGGCACTACTGTGAAAGGAATAGAGTCCTTGACTGTTTTTTCGGCTTGGCTATTGTTGGTATATATAAAGGCTACAGATTTATGGGTGTTGATTTTGTAGCCTGAGACATTTCTGTATTCCTTGATAACTTCTAAAAGTTTTTTAGTAGAATCCCTAGTGTTTTCCAGATATATGATCATATCATCTGCGAAGAGTGGAAGTTTGATCTCTTCTGACCCTATGTGGATACCTTTGATCGCCTTTTTTTCCCTAATTGCAATGGCTAAAACTTCCATTACAATGTTAAAGAGCAATGGAGACAATGGGTAACCCTGCCTGGTTCCTCATCTTAGTGGAAATGATTTCAATTTAACTCCATTCAATATGATATTGGTTGTGGGTTCATTGTAGATGGTCTCTATCAGTTTAAGAAATGTCCCTTCTATACCAATTTTCTTAAGTGTTCTGATCATGGAGGGATGCTGGATATTATCAAAAGCTTTTTCTGCATCAATTGAAAGAATCATGTGGTCCTTATTTTTTAGTTTGTTTATGTGCTGAATTACATTTATAGATTTACGTATATTGAACCAGGCTTGAGACCCTGGGATAAATCCCACTTGGTCGTGGTGTATAATATTTTTGATGTGTTGTTGGATTCTGTTAAGATCTTATTGAGTATTTTAGCACCAATATTCATTAGTGATATTGGTCTATAATTTTCTTTTCTTGTTGGGTCTTTCCCTGGTTTGGGGATCAATGTGATGTTTGCTTCAAAGAATTTGTTGGGTAATATTCCTTCTTTTTCTATATTTTGGAAGAGGTTTAGTAATATAGGGACAAGTTCTTCTTTAAAGGTTTTGTAGAATTCTGACGTAAAGCCATCCTGTCCTGGGCTTTTCTTTTTAGGGAGATTTTGATGCTGTTTCAGAACTTGATATAGGCCTGTTCAACATTTCCACTTCATTCTGGCTTAGTCTTGGTAGGTTTGCAGGTATTGGTCAAATTCTTTCAGATTTTCATATTTCTGAGATTAGAGTGTCTCGTAGTATTCGTTAGGGATTTTTTGAATTTCTGAGGGGTCTGTTGTTATTTCATCGTTACTATTTCTGATTGATGAAATGAGAGATTTTATTCTTTTTTTTCGTGTTAGGTTGGCCAAAGGTTTATCAATTTTATTGATCTTTTCAAAAAACCAACTTTTGGATTCATTGATCTGTTGTACAATTTTTTTGTTTTCAATTTCATTTAATTCTGCTCTGATTTTGGTTATTTCTTTTCTTCTGCTGGGTTTGGGGTTGGAGTGTTCTTCCTTCTCCAGTTGCTTGAGATGTCCCATTAAGTTATTAACTTCCTCTCTTTCCATTTTCTTGAGGAAGGCAGTGCTATAAATTTCCCTCTTAGGACTACCTTTGCTGTATCCCAGAGGTTCTGGTAATTTGTGTCTTGATTGTTGTTTTGTTCCAAAAATTTGGTGAGTTCCTTCTTAATCTCATCTGTAACTCATCTATCCTTCAGCATAAGGTTGTTTAGCTTCCATGTTTTTGTGTGGGTATGGAGGTTCCTGTTGTTATTGAGTTCAACTTTTATTCCACGATGGTCTGAGAAGATGCAAGGAATAACTTCTATTTTTTTAAATTTGCTGAGGTTAGATTTGTGGCCTAGGATGTGGTTGATTTTGGAGTATGTTCCGTGAAGTGATGAGAAGAATGTGTGTTCAGTTTTGTTGGGATGAAATGTTCTGTAGATGTCTGTTACATCCAGATATTGAATGGTTAAGTTTAAATCTGAGATTTCTTTGCTTAGCTTCTTTTTGGAGGATCTATCCAGAACTGCTAAAGGAGTGTTAAAATCTCCAAGTACTACGGAACTGGAGGTAATCAAGTTGCTCATATCTGTTAGAGTTTCTCTTACAAATTGAGGTGCATTCTGGTTGGGTGCATAAATATTAATAATTAAAATATCATCATATTGAGTATTACCTTTGATGAATATGAAGTGTCCATTCTTATCCTTCCTTATTTCAGTTGGTTTAAAGCCTATTGCGTCTGTGAATAGGATTGCAACGCCTGCTTTTTTCTGCTTTCCATTTTCCTGGAGTATAGATGACCATCCCTTCACCTTGAGTCTATATTTGTCTTTTAATGTAAGGTCAGATTCTTATATGCAGCAGATATCTGTCTTGAGTTTTTGTATCCAGTCAGCCAACCTGTGACTTTTTAGAGGACAATTTAAACCATTCACATTAATTGAGAATATTGATAAGCCTTTCGAGAGTCTGGGGGACATTTTTAATCCTTTTGCAACTGTGGGAATTGGAATTTGATCAAAATTTTTTGGGTGGGTTTACTTTTGTGGTAGAGGATTATGCTGGTCTTTGTGGAGGATAGGTCTGAGAATATCCTGGAGAGCTGGTTTAGTTATGGCAAATTTATTCAACATGTGAATGTCCTTGAAGTATTTAATTTCTCCATCATAAATGAAGCTCAGTTTAGCTGGGTACAGGATCCTGGGTTGAAAGTTAATTTGTTTTAGGAGATTAAAAGTCGATGACCATCCTCTTGTAGCTTGAAAGGTTTCAGCAGAGAGATGTGCAGTTATTCTAATATTCTTGCTCTTGTAGGTGATGGTTTTCTTTCATCTGGCTGCTTTCACAATTTTCTCCTTCATATTAACTTTAGTGAAATTGATTATGATGTGTCTGGGGGATGTCTTATTTGGGTTGAGTCGTGCTGGAGTTCTGAAACTGTCTGCTGTCTGAATTTCAGAATCTCTTGGCATGTTTTGAAAGTTCTCCTTCATAATCTCATGGAGAAGAGACTCTGTGCCTTGTGAAGCCACTTCGTCGCTTTCAGGGATCCATATAAGACGAATATTGGTTTTCTTCAAATTATCCCAGAGCTCTCTGAGAGAGTGATCTGTTTTGCCCTCCATTTCTCTTCCTCTTTGAGAGTTTGGGAGCACTAGAAAGCTTTGTCAGAAATCCTTTCTTCTGCTTGCTCCATTCTGTTACTGAGGGGGGATTCTACTGTGTTTCTCAGATCTTTGAGGGCTGCCACTTCTTGTCTCAATGTGTCAAAATCTTTGGTCATTTGGTCTTTGAATTCATTGAATTCTTGCGATATCTTTTGGGTTACTTCTTGGAATTCTAATTTGATCTTATTTGCTATCCAGATTCTGAACTTGATTTCTGACATCTCAGCTATTTGTTTGTGCATGGGATCTTGTGTTGTGTCTACCCCATTGCTCCTTGGGGGAGTTGATCTACTCTGATTATTCATATTGCCAGAGGTTTTCTGTTGATTTCACCTCATGATTGTTTTTTACCATTGCCTCTGGCCATCCTCAGAGTTGGGAAAGTGTCTCTCCAAGATTAGACCCCAGCGGGATCAGTCTATTGTTGCTGGATCTTTGTAGGGAGTGACCCTGTGTAGTTCCTCTGGGGCTGTCCCAACCAGGGAGTTCTGGTTGTGGAATTAGCTCCAGAGTGTGACACACCCGGATCCAGCAACAGGGTGGGAGGTGGTGCGCAAGGTTCTGGGAGTGCCTGGTGCTCAGTGTCTTTGGCACGGAAAGCCCAAGTCTCTAGCAGTCTCTGGCCAGGAGAAGGGCTCTGTGCAGAGGCAGGGAGGGCTCCGGAGGGCACACAGCTACCAGAGTCCCTGGCCAGATGAGCAAGCTGGTGTGGAGGCAGGGAGGGGACAGGAGGGGAGGACACAGGGTTGCACGGCTCGCACAGTTGCTGGTCAGGACATGCGGAGGCCCGGCATGCGTGGGTTGTGGGTCAAGGGTCGCAGTGCAGCTTTTATTGAGGTCTGGGTGGACCAAGCCCAGGAGTTTGAGGTTGCTATGAGCTGTGACGCCATGCCACTCTACCCAGGGCTTCAACCTGAGGCTCCAGTGTTTCAAAACCAGTCTCACTCTGCCCCCGAGGGTTAAGGCTGTAAGGCAGCTCAGTCCCCACCTTTTGGCTGCTCAGTCACTAGTTTACTAGCTCCCGCCCCATCCTTGCTCTGTGACCCTGAGGGCGGAGCTTGATGGGGCAGTTCTCTCACAGTGGTTCCCTACGGCCCACAGCTGAACACTATTAGCTCCGTCCAGCTCAGCAGCTCAGTCTAGGGCCCTAGACAATGCCCAAAGTTCTCCTCACCTCTGCTCAAGCTCTCCCCAAGGCAGTTCAACTGAGTGCCAAGTCCAAAAACACCAAGTCAGTTCACAGTTAAGTCCTTTCCAGTTTGCAGTCTCACTGCTGCTTGTTCTTACAGCTGGCGGCGGGATTAGGTCGATCGAACACACACAACCACTTGCCAGTTTTCCACTGTTTTTGTGGTCCTTTTGGGGTCCAGAAGTCCCTTGCTGACTCCCTGTATCCTCAAAGGGATGATTATGGGTAGATCCCATCAGCCAGAGATGCCTGGAGTCTTATCTCCCCAGACTCACTGTGCCCAGTTGCAGGGAAGCTGTTACTCAGCCGCCATCTTGCTCCCATCTCCACAGCTATTATTTAAATAAAAAAAAAAGTCCACTTTCTCTCAGCCTTTCTTGTCTACCTAAAGCAATCTTATCTGGGGTCCTTTTAGTAGAACATTTCCAGGGATGAAGAACCAGGATATTGAAGGGTTGCCCTATGGAACACAAGTCTTGCTTTATGTTGCTCTAAAAGTAGGATCTAGAAATAATTGTTTCTGATTGTAGTGAAGATCACAGTCTGATATTTGGAAGCACCTTCCCACATGGTTGTCTGAACAGGGAATGGGCAACTGTAGATGCTCAATTGGCTTTAATATTTGGTAAATGTGTGGAGGATTTGGAAAGCTGGTTGTATTAAATTCTCTCTACTGTATCCAACCACAGATTCTTTAGTTATCCTTATGGCTTCTCCTCATATACAGTAAAAATTCCTTTGAATTATATAGTCCTCATGGAGCAGCACACCTCTGGAAATAGTCCAGTGCAAATATTTCGTGTTTCTCCTTCAATTCTAATGCTTTCTAAACATTCCCAATTGAATTCAGGCCTAGGTCAAGTGAGCTTCTTTGCATTGCCCTACAATGCCCTCACCTCCACTACTGCCTCCTTCAATCACATCCACTTACACAGTGGTGGGCCTGGAATTCAGGCTGTACCTCACCATAGTGGGCTATATGTTGCTTTGTTTCCTGGCACCACTTTATATCACATTGGAGTCTGCTATTTTGTCTTCTTAGGGAATTTTGTGAAAATTGGCAATAAAATGGCTTCTACATCTGCTCGTGTCACTTGCCCTTCACCATGATGGAAGAAAAACACTGAGAATACCAGGAATACTTGTTATTCTACATGTTGAACTGACTGTGGATATGACTTATTACCTGAAACTGCACTATAAAGGTACTTTGTGATTCTGCTAAAATTACTTGCACTTTATGAATTTATTTATTTTTTTTAGCTTTAAAATATTTTTATTTATTTCAGATTAATATGATGGTACAAATGATTGTGTTACATTGTTTGAGTTTGTTAGGAAAAGTCCAAGTAGTTGAGCCCTTCACCTAGGGAGTATGCTGTATACCCTTTCATTGTGCCCATTAGATGAGAGCTTACCAATCCCCCTCTCTCCTCCCCTATTCTCTATCCCTTCTCTCCCCTCCTTGAATTTGATTCTGTTTTTCTTTCATGTGAGGGTGTAGTTGTTTATTTATTGGTTTCATATTAGTATTGCATGCATTGGATACTTGCTTTTCTGTTCTTGTGATCCTTTAGTAAGGAGAATGTTCTTCAACTACATCCAGATAAATGCAAAAGATGTAAAGTCTCCATTGTTTTAAGTCTCCATCTTTTCTATGGATGTATTCCATGGCATACATATACCACAGTTTATTTATTTATTTTTTTTGTAGAGACAGAGTCTCACTTTCTGGCCCTCGGTAGAGTGCCGTGGCCTCACACAGCTCACAGCAACCTCCAACTCCTGGGCTTAAGCGATTCTCTTGCCTCAGCCTCCCGAGTAGCTGGGACTACAGGCACCCGCCACAATGCCCAGCTATTTTGTTTTTTTTGGTTGCAGTTTGGCCAGGGCCGGGTTTGAACCCGCCACCCTCGGTATATGAGGCCGGCGCCTTACCGACTGAGCCACAGGTGCCGCCCTATACCACAGTTTATTAATCCATTCATAAATTGATATGGGCAATTGGGTTGATTCCACATCTTGCTGATTGTGAATGGAACTGTGATGAACATTTTAGTGCAAATATCCTTATGATAAAATGTTTTTTTATTTCCTTCTGGGTAGATACCTAGTAATGGGATTGTGGGATTAAATGGAAGGTCTACTTTTAGCTCTTTGAACTTCTGTATAGTTTTCTCCAAAAAGGCTGTGTTAGTTTGCAGTCCGACAAACAATGTATAAGTGTTCCCTTCTCTCTACATCCACGCCAGCATCTACAGCTTTGGGACTTTGATGTGGGAGCTGATACCTCAGGGTGGTTTTGATTTGCATTTCTTTGATGATTAGGGACAATGTGCATTTTTCTTTTTTCTTTCTTTCTTTATTTTATTAAATCATAGTTGTGTAAATTAATGCAATCATAGGGCACCATACACTGGTTTTATAGACCGTTTGACACATTTTCATCACACTGGTTAACATAGCCTTCCTGGAATGTTCTTAGTTATTGTGTTAAGGCATTTATATTCTACATTTACTAAGTTTCACATGCACCCTTGTAAGATGCACCGCAGATGTAATCCCACCAATCACCCTCCCTCTGCCCATTCTCCCCCCTCCCCTCTCTCTTCCCCTTCCTGATATTCTTAGGTTATAACTGGGTTATAGTTTTCATATGAAAGCCATAAATTAGTTTAATAGTAGGGCAGAGTACATTGGATACTTTTTCTTTCATTCTTGAGATTCTTTACTAAGAAGAACATGTTCCAGCTCCATCCATGTAAACACGAAAGAGGTTAAGTCTCCATCTTTCTTTCAGGCTGCGTAATATTCCATGGTGTACATATACCAATGAGCATTTTTTCATGTGGTTTTGGCCATTTTTCTGTCTTCTTGGAGAAGGTTCTGTTTAAATTTCTTGCCCACTTATAAGTGGGATTGTTTGCTCTTTTCTTAGTCTCATTCATTTATAAAGTTACCTACACTTTGAAACAGCCTCACATCATTACTTACTCCTTCCCTCCCCCACCAGTAGGATCAGAGTTTCTTTGCCTGTTGACAATGGGGGCAGGAAAAGGAACTCAGTTGACAGGGAAAGGTGTTACATGTTATTATTTTTGTCTTCTCATCATTCATATCCCCTTCTGCAAACAGTACCTTTGTTTTTTTTGGGTAGGAGTGTGGTTTGAAAGGTCAGGATAACAATCACAACACTTCATCCTCATGTCTAGCCAAGAAATTGAAAGGACTGCCTATCATAAACCTTCTTTGTTTTACACACACACACACACACACACACACACACACACACACACACAATCAGTTTTTTCTGAGGTCGCTGTGATGATAGCACTTCAAAGCCTGTGTGGTCAAGCCCAATCCTAACTCTATAGAAAAAGAAGAGAACACATAGAGAGAATTAAGACTGTAAAGTCTCTGAAACCATCTGTGACTAAGGCCTCCTTATTAGTTAGTGGGTAGAACAAAGATAAAATAAAACAGCCAAAGAGAACTTTTCTCACAGTCAGTCTTAAGCTAATTTTTTTTGAGACAGAGACTCACTATGTTGCCCTCAGTATAGTGCTTTGGCGTTACAGCTCACAGCAACCTCCAACACTTAGGCTTTTCTTGCCTCAGCCTCCCAAGTAGCTGGGACTACAGGTGCTCATCACTGCACCCACCTTTTTTTTTTTTGTCGCAGTTGTCATTGCTATTTAACAGGCCTAGGCCAGGTTTGAGCCCACTTACCTTAGTGTATGTGGCTGGCACCCTACCCACTGAGCTATGGGCACCGAGCCTCTTAAGCTCGGTTGAGCTTTCATTATAGCTGCAAGAGTGCTAGAGCATCTAAACAAGCCAGGGTGGTATCTAAGGAGAGGTTCAGGCAGATGCTCCCATGAATTATTTTTACCACAAACTCTGTGGAGTTGGACAGATCCTCCTTATGCTACTTCCAAATTTGAGCACTCTAAAATTAGCTTTGGGGATTGTTTTTGTTTTTGTTGGCTTGGCATCCATGACCCCATTCTACAATTCAGAAATCCTCTACCTTGTGAGTATAGCAGCTTTTCATTATGAAACCTGAAAATGCCAGGCACTAATTTTTCTGGTTTCTAAATCTAGATTCAGCCCATCAGTCACACCTGCCGCAGATTTGAATGATGTGTCATGATGCGAAGAAACAGGAAGCATTCAGCACTGAGTGTGGCAGTGGCAGGATCTGCATCCAGTTTCCAAAATTTGCAGGGGCAGTGGTTATAGTGGTGGCATCACAGGTGTAGTGTTGATAATTTTAGTAGTGTATTGATGGCATCATATTTTAATGAAGTTCAGCTTATCAAGTTTGCTTTTTTAAAGTTAAATCTTTCTTCCCTATTTAAATCACATTTAGCTTTTCTAAAGGCATGCTGATATTCTGTATTTTATTCTAGAGGCTTTATTTTTTCCACCCAGTTGATGTTTATGTCTTCTAAATTTTTTTTTTTATTGAAATGTAACAGTGGTACGTATTTTTGGGTACATGTGCTACTTAGCTACTTATATACAATATGTAGTGATCACATCAAGGTAATTGAGATAATCTACTACCTTAAATATCTATCTTTTCTTTGTTTTGGAAAGATTATAATTCTTCTCATACTTATTTTAAAATAGGTAATAAATTATTGATAACTATAATTTCCCTACTATACTATTGAATAGCAGAACTTCTTTCTATCTAACTGTATTTAACCAACTCTCCATCCCCTTCTTGTTCTTCCAGACTCTCCATGAGATTCATTTTTTTTCCCCTTAGTTCCCACGTATGAGTTTGTACGTGTGATATTTATCTTTCTGTGCCTGGTTTGTATCACTTAACATAATGACGTTCAAGTCCATCTGTGCCACTGTAGATGACAGGATTTTATATTTTTTAATGACTGAGTATGTCCTATTGTGTGTACACATCACATTTTCTTTATCCATTAATGAATACTTAGGTTGATTCTATGTCTTGGTTATTTTAAATAACATTGCAATTGGGAGGCGCCTATGGCTCAGTGGGTAGGGCACCAGCCCCATATTCCGAGGGTAGTGGGTTAGAACCCGGCCCCGGCCAAACTGCAACAAAAAATAGCTGGGTGTTGTGGTGGGCACCTGAAGTACCAGCTACTTGGGAGGCTGAGGCAAGAGAATCGCCTAAGCCCAGGAGTTGGAGGTTGCTGTGATGCCATGGCACTCTACCGAGGGCGATAAAGTGAGACTCGGTCTCTAAAAATAAATAAAAATAAATAAATAAATAAATAAATAACATCGCAATAAACGTGAAAGTGCAATTATCTCTTCTATATGTTGATTTACTTCTTTTTGGGGATATAGAAGCTGCTGGGGGTGTTTGGATCATATGGAAGTTCCATTCTTCCTTTTTTTTTTATTAAGTTATTTTTACATAGATCATGAATACATTTATGCCATTATGGGATTTGATGTGTTGATTATTGGTACAGATTGGAGTGCTTACATCCTACTAATCAACATAGCCTTCACCCATTTACCCAATTACAGCATTAAGACATTTGTGTTCTACACCTGATAGATCTTGTACTTGCACTTGCAATATGCTTTTGCAATATGCTCCATAGGTGTGGTTCCCCTACTAACCCTCCCTTTATTAACCCATCCCCCTCCCGTCCCCTCTCCCTTCTCTTCCCTCCCTCCCAGAGGTCCTCAAACTATGGCCTGCGGGCCACATGCAGCGGTGTGATTATATTTGTTCCCTTTTTTTTTTTTTTTTTTACTTCAAAATAAGATATGTGCAGTGTGCATAGGAATTTTTTCATAGTTTTTTTTTTTAAAACTATAGTCCAGCTCTCCAATGGTCTGAGGGACAGTGAACTGGCCCCCTGTTTAAAAAGTTTGAGGACCTCTGTGACTAGGTTATCGTTGTGTTTTATTTTTCATATGCAAGTGTGAGTGATTATAAATTGGTTTCACAGTAGTACTGAGTACATTGGATATATATTTTTTCCATTCCTGAGATACTGTACTAAGAAGAATATTTTCCAGCTCCATCCATGTAAACATAAAGGAGGTAAAGTCTCCATTTTTTTTAATGCTGCATAGTATTCCATGGTATATATATACAACAATTTATTAATCCATTCATGGGTCGATGGGCACTTGGGCTTCTTCCATGACTTGGCAATCATGAACTGAGTTTCAATGAACAATCTGGTGCAAATATCTTTATTGCCAAATGATTTTTGGTCCTTTGGATATGCACCTAGAAGAGGAATCGCAGGATCAAATGGCAGATCTACATTTAGATACCTGAATGTTCTCCAAACGTCCTTCCCAAAGGAACGTACTAGCTTGCATTCCCACCAGCAGTGCAGAAGTGTTCCCTTTTCTCCACATCCACGCCAACATCTATAGTTTTGGGATTTTGTGATGTGGGCTACTCTTTTTTTTTTTTTAATTTTTTTATTAAATCATAACTGTATACAATGATATGATTATGGGGCATCATACACTCACTTCGTAAACCATTTGACACATTTTTATCACAGTGGTTAACATAGCCTTTCCGGCGTTATCTCAGTTACTGTGCCAAAACATTTACATTCTACATTTACCAAGTTTCACAAATACCCCTGTAATATGCACCACAGGTGTGATCCCACCGATTCCCCTCCCTCTACCCACCCCCCCTTTCCCACTTCCCCCTATTGTTAAGTTGTAGCTGGGTTATAGCTTTCATGTGAGAGCCCCAAATTAGTTTCATAGTAGGGCTGTGTACATTGGGTATTTTTTCTTCCATTCTTGGGATACTTTACTAAGAAGAATATGTTCCAGCTCCATCCATGTAAACATGAAAGAGGTAAAGTCTGGATCTTTCTTTAAGGCTGCATAGTATTCCATGGTATACATATACCACAATTTATTAATCCATTCGTGGATCGATGGGCACTTGGGCTTTTTCCATGACTTAGCTATTATGAATTGGGCTGCAATAAACATTCTGGTACAAATATCTTTGTTATGTTGTGATTTTTGGTCTTCTGGGTATATGCCCAGCAGAGGAATTACAGGATTGAATGGCAGATCTATTTTTAGATCTCTGAGTGTTCTCCATATATCTTTCCAAAAGGAATGTATTAATTTGCATTCCCACCAGCAGTGCAGAAGTGTTCCCTTTTCTCCACATCCACGCCAACATCTATAGTTTTGGGATTTTGTGATGTGGGCTACTCTTACTGGAGTTTGATGGTATCTCAGAGTGTGTTTTGATTTGCATTTCTCTGATAATTAAAGATGATGAGCATTTTTTCATGTGTCTGTAGACCGTGCGCCTGTCTTCTTCAGAGAAGCTTCTGTTCATGTCTCTTGCCCACAATGAAATAGGATCACTTGTTTTTTTTCTTAGCAATAAGTTTGAGTTCTTTGTGGATTTTGGTTATTAGACTTTTGTTGGAAATATAACTTGCAAAAATCCTCTCCCATTCTGAGGGCTGTCTATTTGCTTTACTTAGTGTGTTCTTGGCAGTGCAGAAGCTTTTTAATTTGATCAGATCCCAGTAATGTATTTTTGATGTTGCTTCAATTGCCTGGAGTGTGTTCCTCATAAAGTATTCTCTCAGGCTAATTTTTTGAAGTGTTTCCCTTGCACTCTCTCTAAGAATTTTTATAGTTTCATGTTTAAGTTTAAGTCATTTAACCAGTCAGAGTCAATTTTTGTTAGAGGAGAAAGGTGTGGGTCCAGTTTCAGTCTTCTACAGGTCACCAGCCAATTCACTCAGCACCATTTGTTGAATAGAGAATCTTTACCCCAATTTATATTTTTGATAGGGTTATCAAAGATCAAATGATGATAAGTGTGTGGGTTCATCTCTTGGTCTTCAATTCTGTTCCATACATCTACCTCTCTATTTTTGTGCCAATACCATGCTGTTTTGATCACTATCGATTTATAGTATAGTCTGAAGTCTGGAAGCGTGATTCTTCCCTATTTGTTTTTATTTCATTCTTGCTTTTTGATGAGCCTAACACTGTTTTTCATAATGGCTGTACTACTGTATACTCCTAACAACCGTGTATGAGCATTTTCCTTTTCTACATCTTTGCCAACATTTATTATTTTTTGTCTTTTTGATAATAACCATTCTAACAAGTGGGAGGTGATATGTCATTGTGGTTTTAATGTGCATTTCCCTAATGATTACTAATGTTGAACATTTTTCATGAATTTATTGTTTGTAGGTCTTCTTTTGAGAAATATATGTTCTAGGCCAGACATGGTGGCTCATACCTATAATCCTAGCACTTTGGGAAGCTGAAGCAGGAGTCTCACTTGAGCCCAGGAGTTAAAGGTTGCACTGAACTCTGATGGTACCATTGAATTCCAGCCTGGGTGACAGAGTGAGGCCCCTGTCAAAAAATAAAAAGAGAGAGAGAGATAAATATATCTGTTCAGTTTCCCCACTTCTTGAAGGGTGGACTTTTTTTCACTTTTTAGGTTTCTGTTCACATGTGTTTTTATGCCCCTACTATCCAACCAGATCCTGCTCTGCCCCTGAAGTCCCTTTCTTAGCCTCTAGTTTGGCCTTCAGGGCACTTAGCATTTTGTGGGTACCTTGAGGCTTACAAAAAACAACCTATAGTTGCAAAAAGTTATTTAAAACTGATGCCAACTTAACTTTGGGTTCAAAATAATTAAATAAATACTCCAGACATTAATTCTCTTCTTTCTCTGAATTTTGACTGTAGTTTGAATTTTTGACATCATAATTGTATTATTTATATTGCCTATCTCTTTTTTTTTTTTTTGTAGAGACAGAGTTTCACTTTATCGCCCTCGGTAGAGTGCCGTGGTGTCACACAGCTCACAGCAACCTCCAACTCCTGGGCCTAGGTGATTCTCCTGCCTCAGCCTCCTGAGTAGCTGGGACTACAGGCGCCCGCCACAACGCCTGGCTATTTTTTTGTTGCAGTTTGAACCCGCCACCCTCGGTATATGGGGCCGGTGCTTGAACCCGCCACCTTCAGTATATGGGGCCGGCGCCCTGCTCACTGAGCCACAGGCACCGCCCTATGTTGCCTATCTCTTAACCAATTGTTATAGCTATTATTATTTTTAATAGTTTTTTTTAGTCTTCTTAGTAAAACGATAAGTAGTTTACATGCTACGATTACAAAATTAATGTAAAAATTATATTAGTGTCATTTTCTTTCGGCTTTCTTTAGCATTCCTTTTTAAAAAAATTCAGATTAATATGAGGGTACAGATGATTAGGTTACATTGTCTGTGTTTGTTAGATAAAGTCCAAGTTGTAGTTGAGTCCTTCACCCAGGAAGTGTGCCATATACCCTTTCATTGTGCTCATTAGATGAGAGCACACCAATCCCCCTCTCTCCTTCCCTCTTTCCCCTGACTTGAATTTAATTGTGTTTTTCCCTTATGTAGTTGTTTATATTTTAGTTTCATGAGTGTTGCATACTTTGGATACTTGCTTTACTATTCTTGTGACACTGTAGTAATAAGAATGTTCTTTAACTCCATCCATGTAAATACTAAAGTCTCCATCTTTTTCACGGCTGCACAGTATTCCATGGTATACATATAACATAGTTTATTAATCCATTCATGAGTTCATGGGCACTTGGGTTGATTCCACATCTTGGTGATTGTAAATTGAGCTGCTGGGGGGATTGTAAAATAATACAGCCTCTTGGGAAAGAAGTAGAGAGACTCCGATGTGGAGCAGTGTAAGGTGAAATGGAGGCAGAGCACTCCGCGAGCTCCTCTCCACTTTCCCATAGAGAAACCCTGACTGGCCGCTGAGGGCGAGCCACACACATGCCCTCACGCCCTCGAGGTCACTATCATATGACAAAGGCTTTGCCGAAGTTCATCTTCCTTCCTGTGTACTTTCCATTTGCCTTCCTGGAAATGCAAACAGTGGGAGGCGGAGCAAGATGGCAGCCGAGTAATAGCTTCCTTGCATCTGGGCACCGTGAGTCTGGGGAGATAGGACTCCAGGCATCTCTGGCTGGTGGGATCTGCCTATCATCACCCCTGTGAGGATACAGGCAGTCAGCAAGAGACTTCTGGACCCCAACAGGACGACTAAAACAGTGGAAAAACGGCAAGTGGTCGTGTGTGTTCAATCCATCTAAACCCGCCGGCAACTGTAAGTTCAGTAGCAGCGAGACTGCAAACCAGAAAGGCCTTACCTATGAACTGTTTTGGTGTCTTTGGACTTGGCACTCAGTTGAACTGCCTTGGGGAGAGCATGAGCAAGAGTGCGGAGAACTTTGGCCGTTGTCTAGGGCCCCAGTCTGAGCCGCTGAGCCAGACGGAGCTAATAGTGTTTGGCTGTGGGTCACAGGGAGCCATTGTGAGCGATCTTCCCTGGCAAGCTCCGCCCTCAGGGTTGCAGAGCTAGAATCGGGTGGGAGCTGGTAACCCAGCGACCAAGTAGCCGAAGGGTGGGGTCTGAGCTGACTTGCAGCCCTAACCCTCAGGGGCAGAGTGAGACCGGTTTTGGCACACTGGGTAAATGGATAGCTACTTCAGCAGTGATTCCAGCGACAAGCACTTTCCTGGGAAAGCTTCTGCTCAGCAAGTTTACAAGTTCAAATTGCCTTTTAAGTGGGCTGAAGAGAGATTTAGGGTGTCTACCTGCTGGGGTTTGAGAAATCAGCAGCCTCCAGTCGAATCAGAACTGTGATTAACATCTCATACCCCAGAAGACCACGTGTTGCCCAGACAATATTCAATAACATATACATACTGCTTTGTTTTTGGTTGTGTTTTTTTTTTGGTTTGGTTGTTTTTTTTGTTTATTTTGATGTTGTTGATGTTGTTTTGTTTTTCAATTTCAACCTTTTCTATACAGATCCTTTTTCTTTCTCAATTTTTCTAGTTTAATTATAATTTCCCATTGCTGCCTTTTTCAATAACTAGAACTTCATTTTTGCTAGTGTTTCTACTGCTACTATTTGGTTTTCCACCCAATTTTATCCCGTAAAGTTTTCTGTTTACTTGTTTTGGTTTGATTTATAGCATTTTTGTCTTTCCTCTCTACTTGGTGGAGGTGGGGTACTGTGTCTGATCAGGTTAGCAAAGAGCTGCTGACCTCAAGGGAACCACCCAACTGGGCACCCCCAGAAGGTGGGTTTTTTTTAACGTTGTATCAAAGTACCCTACTGTATACCTATATTGCTATGTCTGCCTCTTTCTGTGCCTCTCTTCTTTTTGTCAATATTCCTTTTACCCACCCCCTCTCCTTTCTCTATTTTTCTTTTGTTTTCTTATCACTCGGTCCTCCTTTCTTTTATCCCTTTTTTTCTCTTCAACCTTCTCACCCTTCTGGTCCTGTAACCCTTAGTCCACAGGCACGAGAACTTAAAGAGCAAGAGGAAGTGAAAGGAAAATTAGGGCAAGGAAACAGATAAAAGAAATCACTCATGAGGAAGAATCAGCAGAAAACTCCAGGCAACATGAAGAACCAGTCAAGAACAACCCTGCCAAGGGACCATGAGGTAGCTACTGCAGATGATTCCACCCATAAAGAAATGTTAGGAATGACAGAAAGGGAATTTAGAATACACATGTTGAAAACAATGTAAGAAATGATGGAAACAATGAAGGAAAACTGCTAATAAAATGGAAAATAACCAAAAGGAAATCCAAAAACAGAATCAAATAAGAGATGAATGATATGAAGAATATAAAAAGGATATAGCAGAGCTGAAGGAACTGAAACAGTCAATCAGGGAACTTAAAGATGCAATGGAAAGTATCAGCAACAGGTTAGACCATGCAGAAGAAAGAATTTCAGAGGTAGAAGACAAAGATCTTGAGATAGATAGTAAAAGAGGCAGAAAAGAAGAGAGAGAAAGCAGAATGTTCACTGTCAGAATTACGGGACTTTATGAAGCATTCCAACATACGAGTTATAGGAATTCCAGAAGGGGAAGAAGAATGCCCCAGAGGAATGGAAGCCATACTAGAGAATATTATAACAGAAAATTTCCCAAATATCAGCAAAGATTCTGACACACTGCTTTCAGAGGGATATTGGACCCCAGGTCGCCTCAACTCTAACTGAGCTTGTCCAAGACACATTGTGATGAACCTGTCCAAAGTCAAGACAAAAGAAAAGATTCTGCAAGCTGCCAGGAGTAAGCGCCAGTTGACCTACAGGGGCAAATCCATCAGAGTGACCGTAGACTTCTCTAATGAAGCTTTCCAAGCAAGAAGACAATGGTCATCTACCTTTAATCTACGTAAACAGAACAATTTCCAGCCCAGAATTCTGTACCCTGCTAAGCTAAGCTTCAAAATTGACGGAGAAATCAAATCATTTACGGATATACAAACATTGAGGAAATTCGCCACAACAAGACCAGCTCTACAGGAAATACTTCAACCTGTTCTGCACACTGACCACCACAATGGATCAGCAGCAAAGTAAGAACTCAGAAATTAAAGGACAGAACCAAACCTCCCCACTGATGCAAGAGATAAAACTAAGCAATGGACTCTCACAAAATAAGACAAATAGAATACTACTACACTTATCAATTATCTCAATAAATGTTAATGTCTTGAATTCCCCACTGAAGAGACATAGATTGGCTGACTGGATTGAAAAACACAAGCCATCCATTTGCTGTCTGCAAGAAACACACCTGGCTTCAAAAGACAAATTAAAGCCCCAAGTCAAGGGTTGGAAGACAATTGTTCAGGCAAATGGAATTCAGAAGGAAAGAGGAGTTGCAATCTTATTTTCAGATACATGTGAATTTAAAGCAACTAAAGTAAAAAAAAACAAAGATGGTCACTTTGTATTGGTCATGGAAAAATACAACAAGAAGACATTTCAATTCTACGCTTGATCTTAGCCAAAAGGCCGAGAAGCAATGACATTTCAATTTTAAATATTTATGCACCCAATTTAAATGCTCCCAGATTCTTGAAATAGACCTTACTCAGTCTGAGCAATATGATATCTGATAATACCATAATTACAGGGGACTTTAACACTCCTCTGACAGAGCTGGACAGATCCTCTAAACAGAAATTAAACAAAGATATAAGAGATTTAAATGAGACCATAGAACAACTGTGCTTGATAGACGCATATAGAACACTCCACACCAAAGATAAAGAATATACATTCTTCTTATCACCCCATGGAACATTCTCCAAAATTGATCATATCCTGGGACACAAAACAAATATCAACAGAATCAAAAGAATTGAAATTTTACCTTGTATCTTCTCAGACCATAAGGCACTAAAGGTGGAACTCAACTCTAACAAAAACGCTCAACCCCACACAAAGGCATGGAAATTAAACAATCTTCTGTTGAATAACAGATGGGTGCAGGAAGAAATAAAACAAGAAATCATTAACTTCCTTGAGCATAACAACAATGAAGACACAAGCTACCAAAAGCTGTGGGATACTGCAAAAGCAGTTTTGAGAGGAAAATTCATTGCTTTAGATGCCTACATTCGAAAAACAGAAAGAGAGCGCATCAACAATCTCACAAGAGATCTTATGGAATTGGAAAAAGAAGAACAATCTAAGCCTAAATTAAGTAGAAGAAAAGAAATATCCAAAATCAAATCAGAGATCAATGAAATTGAAAACAAAAGAATCATTCAGAAAATTAATGAAACAAGGAGTTGGTTTTTTGAAAAAATAAATAAAATAGATAAGCCATTGACCAGACTAATGCGGAATAGAAAAGTAAAATCTCTAGTAACCTCAATCAGAAATGATAAAGGGGAAATAACAACTGATCCCACAGAGATACAAGAGATCATCTCTGAATACTACCAGAAACTCTATGCCAAGAAATTTGACAATGTGAAAGAAATGGATCAATATTTGGAATCACACCCTCTCCCTAGACTCAGCCAGGAAGAAATAGAGCTCCTGAACAGACCAATTTCAAGCACTGAGATCAAAGAAACAATAAAAAATCTTCCAACCAAAAAATGCCCTGGTCCAGATGGCTTCACACCAGAATTCTATCAAACGTTCAAGGAAGAGCTTATTCCTGTACTGCAGAAATTATTCCAAAAAATTGAGGAAGAAGGAATCTTCCCAAAAACATTCTATGAAGCAAACATCACCCTGATTCCAAAACCAGGACAAGACCCAAAGAAAAAGGAGAATTTCAGACAGATCTCACTCATGAATATAGATGCAAAAATTCTTAACAAAATCCTAGCCAATAGATTATAGCTTATCATCAAAAAAGTCATTCATCATGATCAAGTAGGCTTCATCCCAGGGATGCAAGGCTGGTTTAACCTACGCAAGTCCATAAACGTTATCCACCATATTAACAGAGGCAAAAATAAAGATCACATGATCCTCTCAATAGATGCAGAAAAAGCATTTGATAAAATCCAGCATCCTTTTCTAATTAGAACACTGAAGAGTATAGGCATAGGTGGCACATTTCTAAAACTGATTGAAGCTATCTATGACAAACCCATAGCCAATATTTTACTGAATGGAGTAAAACTGAAAGCTTTTCCTCTTAGAACTGGAACCAGACAACGTTGTCCTCTGTCACCTTTACTATTCAACATAGTGCTGGAAGTTCTAGCCAAATACAATTAGGCAAGACAAGGACATTAAGGGGATCCAAATGGGAGCAGAGGAGGTCAAACTCTCCCTCTTTGCTGATGACATGATCTTATACTTAGAGAAGTCATCTAAAAACACAGTAATATTTCAGGATATAAAATGAATGTCCACAAGTCAGTAGCGTTTGTATACACCAGTAACAGTCAAGATGAGAAGCTAATTAAGGATACAACTCCCTTCACCATAGTTTCAAAGAAAATGAAATACCTAGGATTATACCTAACGAAGGAAGTGAAGGACTTCAATGAAGAAAACTATGAAATCCTCAGAAAGGAAATAGCAGAGGATATTAACAAATGGAAGAACAGACCATGCTCATAGATGGGAAGAATCGACATTGTTAAAATGTCTATACTTCCCAAAGCAATCTACCTATTCAATGCCATTCCTATCAAAATACCAACATCATACTTACAAGATTTGGAAAAAATGATTCTGCGTTTTGTATGGAACCGGAAAAAACCCCGTATAGCTATGGCAGTTCTTAGTAATAAAAATAAAGCTGGGGGCATCAGCATACCAGATTTTAGTGGTCAAGACAGCATTGTACTGGCACAAAAACAGAGACATAGACACTTGGAATCGAATTGGAAACCAAGAAATGAAACTAACATCTTACAACCACCTAATCTTCGATAAACCAAACAAGAACATACCTTGGGAGAAAAACTCCCTATTCAATAAATGGTGTTGGGAGAACTGGATGTCTACATGTGAAAGAGTGAAACTGGACCCACACCTTTCCCCACTCACAAAAATTGATTCAAGATGGATAAAGGACTTAAATTTAAGGCATGAAACAATAAAAATCCTCAAAGAAAGCATAGGAAAAACACTGGAAGATATTGGCCTAGGGAAAGACTTCATGAAGAAGACTGCCATGGCAACTGCAACAACAACAAAAATAAACAAATGGGACTTCATTAAACTGAAAAGCTTCTGTACAGCTAAGGAGACAATAACCAAAGCAAAGAGACAACCTACACAATGGAAATGATATTTGCATATTTTCAATCAGGCAAAAGCTTGATAACTAGGATCTATAGAGAACTCAAATTAATCCATATGAAAAAAGCCAACAATCCCATATATCAATGGGCAAGAGACATGAATAGAACTTTCTCTAAAGATGACAGACGAATGGCTAACAAACACATGAAAAAATGTTCATCATCTCTATATATTAGAGAAATGCAAATCAAAACAACCCTGAGATATCATCTAACCCCAGTGAGAATGGCCCACATCACAAAATCTCAAAACTGCAGATGCTGGCGTGGATGTGGAGAGAAGGGAACACTTTTACACTGCTGGTGGGACTGCAAACTAGTACAACCTTTCTGGAAGGAAGTATGGAGAAACCTCAAAGCACTCAAGCTAGACCTCCCATTTGATCCTGCAATCCCATTACTGGGCATCTACCCAGAAGGAAAAAAATCCTTTTATCATAAGGACACTTGTACTAGACTGTTTTTTGCAGCTCAATTTACAATCGCCAAAATGTGGAAACAGCCTAAATGCCCACCAACCCAGGAATGGATTAACAAGCTGTGGTATATGTGTACCATGGAATACTATTCAGCCATTAAAAAAAATGGAGACTTTACATCCTTCGTATTAACCTGGATGGAAGTGGAAGACATTATTCTTAGTAAAGCATCACAAGAATGGAGAAGCATGAATACTATGTACTTAATTTTGATATGAGGACAATTAATGACAATTAAGTTTATGGGGGTGGAAAGCAGAAAGAGGGATGGAAGGAGGGAGGTGGGGCCTTGGTGCATGTCACGCTTTATGGGGGCAGGACATGATTGCAAGAGGGACTTTGCCTGACCATTGCAGTCAGTGTAACCTGGCTTATTGTACCCTCAATGAATCCCCAACAATAAAAAAAAAAAGGAGTAGAGAGACTCCTCAAACAGCTAAAAATAGACTTTCCATTTGATCCTGCAATCCCATTATTAGGTATTGACCTAGAAGAAAAAAAATCATTTTACCATAAGGTTTATTGCAGCTCCATTCAACCACATTTAGCATTTCTTGTAGGACAGGTTTGATAATGATAAATTCCACCAGTTTTTTTTTGTCTGGGGAAGTCTTTAACTCTCTTTCATTTCTGAAGGAAAGATTTGCTGGATGTAGTATTCCCATTTGGCATGTTTTTTTTCCTTTCAGCTCTCTGAGTATATAATTTCACTTTCTCTTGACTTGTAAGAATTCTGAGAATTTTGCTGCCCTATGTAGTAGATCTCTCTGATACGTTATTTGCTTCTTTTCTCTATATGCTTTCAAGATTCTCCCTTTGTCTTTGACCTTTGAGAGTCTGATTATAATGTCTTGAGATATTCTTATTTGGTTTGAATCTGATTGATGACCTTTAACCTTCATATGCCTGAATATTTATAACTTTCTGTAGGTTTGGAAACTTCTCTGTTGTTATTTTTTTGACTAAGCTTTGTACCCCTTTGTCTCTTATGTCTTTGGTGAGGTCATATTACTCTGAATGTTCTTGATGCTTATGAACATGGGATTATCTGTGCATTGGGGGATTAGGTATTTATTTTAGTCTACACAGTCTGACTTTGTTTCTGCCTGTCCTTGGAGAGACTTCCAGGGATGCTAAGCATACTAATTATTGAGTTAGTGACCATTGTAGCCATCTCAGCACTAGCAGATGTTCTAAGCCCAGGCTTGCCATGAGTCTTGCCTAGACTTCAAGGATGATCTGGCTTTCTGTCTTAGATGAACCTGTGGCTTTGTGGGATCACTTTCCAAGGATCTGAGTCCAGAAGACTGTCCCAGTGGCCCAGATATTTGTGCTTCCTAGCAGGTCTCTGCACAGATTTGATGGATTCCAAACTGCAATGAGAGGAGCTGGAGTTGACATTGTGCCCCCTTGGGATCTGCGGTGGAAGGCTGGGATCTGTCTTACTGGTTCAGATGACTATACATCACCCAGAAGTTCTCTGAACAAATGGGGGTATTTCCATGACTGTACTAGGAGGAGCTGGAACTGAGGCTGGACCCCCTTAGGGTGTGCTGTGGGATGGAGGCTAGAAGCTTAGTCTCAACTCATAGGGGTCTACATTGCCCAGAAAATTTCTTCACAGACATATAAGTCTCTGAATGCAGCAGTGGATGGCCAGAGATGGGGCTGGGTCCCTTCTGTATCTGCTGGGTGACAGAGATTAGTGAGATCCTCAGGGAGGCTCAGATTCCTGGACTATGAGATATGGGTGAGTCTCCCTCTGGGTTTTGTATGACCAACTCTGAGCTGGGACATTATCTGAAGAAGGCTGGAGCTGCACTGTGGGGCAAACTTCAGGTTCACTACCAAGACCAATGTCAGGGGGCAGATGAGATTTTCCACCAAGTCACTAGCATGTGAGTTCTGGACCTCTAAGTAGATGTTTTTGGTTGCAGGTTCAAGGCCAAATAGGGGTGTAGCCGAGTCCCTTGGAGGAGTTGGCCATTTCCAGGCTTGAACTTGGGATTGACCAATAGATCAATCTACTGGCTATTAATCTGCAGTCTCAAAACGGCCCTTCTAGGTCTTGATCTCCACCAAAGTTTCACAAACCTGAATCCTCAGAATCCTGCACAGAGATTTTTGATGCTAGACAGGTACAGAATTCTTGTTGTTGGGGGATATGAACATATAACTTTCTATTCTGCCTTTTGGGTATGTTACATATAAGTAGCTTTATTATCTGAATTTTACCTTTTGAATTTAATTTTGTGACTTTCCTAGAATTAATATTGTCTATTGTATGAGGTATGGGAGGATCAAAGTTCATTTTCTCTTGTTTTCATGTGAACATCCTATTAACTCAGCTGCATGTTCAAAGGCCTTTGTTTTTCTATGGAATCACCCTGACTTCTGTGTTCATATGTGTGTAGATTGGTTTATTACCTTTCTATTTTGTTGTATTGTTTTTTTTGTCTATCCTTGAACCAATACCCTACTTCTATTTTTTTTGTCACCATCTGTACTTTATTGAACATCTTCTTTTTTTAAAATTAAGCCTTTTGTACATAGATCATAAATACATTTATGCCAATTTCAGTGTGTTGATTATTTGTACAAATTGGAGTGCTTACATCATACTATTCAGCATAGCTTTCACCTCATTTACCCAATTATAGCATTAGGACATTTGTGTTCTACACATGATAGAAACAACTTGTACTTGCAATGTGCTCCATAGTTGTGGTCCCCGTACTATCCCCTTGTATACCTCTCACCCTCTCCCCATCCTTCTCCCTCCCTTTCCCTCCTTCATCCTAGGCTAAAGTTGTGTTTCATTTTTCATATGCAAGTGTGAGTGATTATAAATTGGTTTCACAGTAGTACTGAGTACATTGGATACTTTTTTCTCCATTCCTTAGATACTTTACTAAGAGGAATATTTTCCAGCTCCATCCATGTAAACATAAAGGAGGTAAAGTCTCCATTTTTTTTTAATGCTGATTGTATTCCATGGTATACATATACCACAATTTATTAATCCATTCATGGGTCGATGGGCACTTGGGCTTCTTCCATGACTTGGCAATTATGAATTGAGCTATAGTGAACAATCTGGTGCAAATATCTTTATTGCCAAATGATTTTTGGTCCTTCTCAATCTAACATATGTTTTAATATCTGGTAGTACAAGCCTTTAAGCTTTGTTCTTTCTCAAGTACCCAATATTTTATAATAAAACTAATTTTATGATTAAACTTATACAAGTCAATTTGCTTGCCTTTATAAATCCAGATTTAGAAATCAATTCCTCTTTTAAACCATAGCCTGCACCTAATCATCAGCTCAAATTCATCTCTTCTGTTCAAAATGAACATTAGTAGATGAGCTAGTCTACTTAAAAAGATCTAATGAAAGAAACCTGGAGGTTCATCATTTGTAGAAGTAATAAGTTTTAAGTATATATATAGTGTGTGTGTGCACGTGCATGGTTTTAAATCTAAATTTCATTCTTTAACTGCTTGAGACTCAGAAGTTAACGGGCATGATTCAGATTAGTTTTATCATGTGAATGGCAGAGTACTCGTCTCATGTACTTGATGAAAAAAGCCATTTATTTAAAATACTTCTCACATAGCAGATGTTTAAAAATATTCAGTTATGTTTATTTATTGCATCTACCTATATGAACCTATCTACAGTATCCCTTATGTAATATTGTAAAGTCAAACTAGGGAATCAAGGTTAAAAACAAGTAGAAGTCTCTTCAATCAATTGAAATAAGTTACCCATTTGTAGAGTCTTGTTGGGACTGACAGAAAGTTTAGTCCATCAAGCATTCTGGACAAAGAATTGAGCATGGAAACGTTTATGTCCCAGGTCAGTGGTTTTCAAAATGTTCTGGAGGCTTCTAGGATTCTCTAGGAAGCCTCAGGGATTATCAGTGAGAAGAGGTAATAGTTGAGGCATAGCAAGCGTGACTTGCTCCATCTAAACTTTTCATCGTTTCTTTAAATTACTACTTGAATCATGTCCTTTAATCCAGACAGTATGAATCATGACTGGTGGACTCACAACCAAAGTTCTTGTCCTCTTCATTTGTGCAAAACCAGGGCTTCTGTTTCCCTGAATATGTACATCTGTCACGTGTACCTTCACAGGGACAGTGATCATTGGCAATTGGTGCCCCTTATCATGAGGTTCAGGCATATGTGTGTTTACTGTAAGCCAGAAAACATCTTCTCCTTAACTTTGGTCACTGTTGATCCTCTGAGGTGCTCTGTTCTTTACTTTGGCATTGACTACCTCTTCCCACAGAGTTGAATGCTGATGTCTCATAAAAGCTCAGTATATGATTCTAAATGATCAGATAGCCAAAAAGTGCTAATAGCTCATACTTTCATGAAATATGCTTTTTTGTTTTTGCCTTTGTATTTTTCTCCTCTTATTCCCAACTGACAGTATTTTACTGGGGAAGAACATGGGGAAGTCTGTGGAGAAACATGCTTGCTTTTTGTTTAATCCTATCATACCAAACAATGCTTTAAGCCTTCTGGTATGCAAGTAGAAAATAAAATGTGAAAGCAAGCCAGACTTTAAAAAAAAGTAATATTTTGTTTATTCTTTTCTTTTAAGAAAAGACTCAGAATTCAAATGCTTTTGCTCTCCCAAATCTATGTCTTTGCTTCAGGAAATGAATAAGAGCACTGAATCCTTTCATTCCTGAATCAAATAAAAATAGTGCAGTCATATATATCAACACACAAACATACATATAATTCTATATATAATATAAATTATATATGTATATATTTTTGAATTTCAGATTTTGCAAGGACCTAATCTAAATAAAATATGAATCGGAAAGCTGAACCCAGTTAATTAAATTAAAAACAAACACAAACTCCACAATCTAAAGATTATAACTCCTCTAACTACCCTTCTTGCAATTTTTCTCTTCCTTCCAAACTGAAATCCACATCTGAGAATTGTTTCTTAAATAGATGCTCCTATATATTACTGCTCATAGGAATACAGAGGGGAAGAGTGCATAATTTTATTTCTTCTATCAGGTATTTTTTTTCTGCTCAGTTATGCAGACAAATAGAAACTTCAGGATAACTGGAAAATAAATTTATTCCTGTCCTCCACAACCTTATTCATTTATAGCTACTCCTTCCCAGTTATACATGGTCTTTCTCTAGTGTGGTCTTCCTGAAATTTTGCCTGATCTTTGTTTCCAAAAATAGAAGGAAACATGCTCAGAAGCCATAAGCTTTCTCCTAGAAGCATATTTGTCACACTTTTATTTTTTATGATGTAGGGTTATTAAAGCCTTGCTTAGCCTAAAGTGTGTTTTCCAAAGTTAAGGAAGTCCACAACTGATATTTGCAAATAAGTAGATAAAAGTTGGAAGAAATAAAAGCTTTTGTAAGGATTTTATCCTTTTCTAGATGCAGATATTATTGAAGTCTTTACCAGATTTGACCATTTTTTATTTGCATAGGAATTGTTCTTTTGGTGTCAGGTTATTCTTGGTATAGTCTAGAGACTTGATGATCTTGCTAACCAGAAACAGAAGACTTTTTTTTATTCCTGTGGGGGAAATAGGTTAAAAGTCAGATAAAAAGAAGAATAGGGATTATGAATTAATCGTTTCAGTACTTTTTGAATTCTAAGTGCTTATAAAATGACCTAGGTTTTAAAAGAGTCTTATTGAGCTTCTTTATTGCCCAAAGAGGTGGGAGTAGAGCTTAGCTGGGCATGTGTATTCCTTTAAAATTCTTTTGTGGGAGAAAGAATTCCTATATCTTAGTCACTAAGGGCAGATGTATTCTTTTTTTTTTTTTTTTTTTTTTGTAGAGACAGAGTCTCACTATACTGCCCTCAGGTAGAGTGCCATGGCGTCACGCGGCTCACAGCAACCTCTAACTCTTGGGCTTACACGATTCTCTTGCCTCAGCCTCCCAAGCATCTGGGACTACAGGCGTCCGCCACAACGCCCGGCTATTTTTTGTTGCAGTTTGGCCGGGGCTGGGCTTGAACCCGCCACCCTCGGCATATGGGGCCGGCGCCCTACTCACTGAGCCACAGGCGCCACCCTAAGGGCAGATGTATTCTAAAAAGATCCTGTTCTCTGAACAGGAAAAAGACTATATTGAATGACATGAGGAGATATATATATATATATATATATATATATAGCAGTATGGTGTTTTTCTTTATATATATATATAAAATACAGAAATTAGGTAGCAAGAAGCCATACTGCCAGTCAATCTTTATATATTATATATAATTCTCAATTGTTAGTTATTTTTAGGTTGTAGTGGTGGTATATTATATATAATATATAAAGACTGACTGGCAGTATGGCTTCTTGCTACCTAATTTCTGTGTTATGTAGTATACTGGTCATTTGTCTGTTTGTCATAGACTGATTTCCTGATCAATTCTGTCCTATCATGCATTCTATGTCATTCTTGTGATTCTTTTGCTCTTGGGTTTCAGGCAGGTTTGCCAGTGAAGGCATAGGCACAGAGCTAGATGCTAAGAAGAGGGAGAAGCCAAAATACTACTCTTTACCTCACTCTGACTTAGGAGTCATCTTTTGCACCAGGTATATCAGCTTCATGGTTCAGTTTTCATCAGGTATCTTCAGTTCCTGGTTTCTAATCCCTTTGTTCCTCCAATTCCAGGTACCTTTCTATTGTTGCTGATGGCTTGGCTTGCCTCACAGTCTTCTGTTTGGTTTCTCAGCTCTTTCCTTACTTATCTAAACAATTCCCTGTATTGAATTCCCTTTGTGTGAAATACCTAGAGTAGTTTCTATATTCTGCCTGGACCCTGATTTATAGACTCTCCTCTCTTTTTACTGTTTTTCTTTCCCTAAGAGTGCTCTTGATTGTGATCTGCTTGTCAATATCATATCCTTTACTCATTTTAAAGCTTTTTTTGAGGAGTGCCTAATGACTTCTAGAACACATTTATTTCCTAAGAATAACACATGTAAAGAACATGGAAGTTGGATCACAAATCTAACAGATGGCTAGACAAATCATTCACATTTGACTCCCAATTTTCTGGATGGATATCTCTTGGTTAAAGATTTCCATAGTATGGTGGTGTTCTCAATTGTTAGTTATTTGTAGGTTGTAGTGGTGGTATATTATGTGCCTGGGCAAATTACCTGTTTCTTACTGACAAAGGGAGATGGAGGTCTTTGAAATCCTTTCTTTGTCCTTAGTCCTGTGGTCTTCATAACAGTATTAATTATATTGGGATGTCCAGTTTAACCTGTAAGTCAGTAGGTAGCACTTGTGGTAAGCAGCAGCCACGCCCTGTATGATTAAAGCATTAAGTGCTGAATTGGGGTATACAAGTTGTCCTCCCTACCAGTAGACGCTGCTTGCAAGAGAGAGCCACCTGAAGTGGTGTTTTTTGGGACCTGTGTCTTGCCTTAATCAATGAAGAGAAGCATTGGCATGTCTCAGGTGATGGGCAAGGCCGTGGTGTTGTCAGGTCATTCCTTCCTTTTTTTTTTTTTTGTAGAGACTGAGTCTCACTGTACCGCCCTGGCGTCACACGGCTCACAGCAACCTCTAACTCTTGGGCTTACGTGATTCTCTTGACTACAGGCGCCCGCCACAACGCCTGGCTATTTTTTTGTTGCAGTTTGGCCAGGGCTGGGTTTGAACCTGCCACCCTCGGCATATGGGGCCAGCGCCCTACTCACTGAGCCACAGGCGCCGCCTATTCCTTCTTTTTCTTTACCACAGCAGAGGTGAGTAGAGGAGTCAGCTTGAATGGGGCCAGGTTAGGTGAGCCTGTGTTCAGGCTCCACATAGGCAAGCATAAGAGCTGTCTCAGTAGGGGTCCAGGATTAGTTCCTAGGCCACTAGGGAAAGCAACCAGGGAGGGGCTGAAGCTACTTCACCGAGGCAAAAAGTCTTCCTTTTGGGGGAGGGGCAGTCTGGAATTCAGTCTGGCACGTGGGGATGGGTTTCGCTTTTCTCCTTCTTCCCTTGCCCCATGGATTTCCTTCTGGTATCTGGCCACAAGCAGCAGCCCAGAGTAGCCAAGCTCACCAGCAGTAGTGCTGCATACTGGAAGCTTCTGTGCCCAGGATTCCAACTTGGACTGCAAGTGCGGCTTTCTTGTGGAAGGGTGCTCCATGAGCACACTGCAACTCGTACTGCCACACACTCTCCTTTTAGGTCTGCCCTCATGGGCTCCCTTGCTTCCCAAGATCAATTGGTAAGTCTCAGCTCTATGCCTCTGAGCAACGTGATTGAGTCCTGGGGATATGGGATTTGGCCTGAGGGACTGTCCAAGTTCAATCTCTGACTGTGCCAGGGAGAAGTGTCTTGGTTCTGAGTTGCCTGTGGAGTGCTTAATCGATATGGTGTCGTTCTGCTTTGGGGTATGCCTGCTCTACTGGAACAACCAGGAGAACAGCTCTAGGGAGGGCCAGTGGGTAGAGAGCTCAGGGTCAAGCACCCTTTCTTCAAGAGGAAAGCATGAGCTTCACTGCAGGATGAAGACCTGAAGCTGCAGGTCTTCAAGAGGAAAGCATGAGCTCCACTGTGGATGCCTTAGTGTGGTGAGTATGCCAACAGAGAGGAAGCAACCATTCCTCAGAGCTCTGGTTCAATTGTCCCTTGGGGCACCTGTGCTGATGCATGTGGGAACTGCCCCAGTTCATCTGAATCTGTGGGGAGGAGAGGAAAAGAAGGTGAAGAGTCTGAACAGAGGAGAGCTGGCACTCTGGTCCCCTTTATCTTGAGGCCTTCCCCTGCATTCTTCCCTACCCCAGCTTGCTGCACTCTCCTCTCCCTGAAGGTAACCCACCCTGCCTGTCCAAGCTCTGGGATGACAATTTCCCTGGGACCCACCAGCTCCCTCTGGCCACTGCTATCTGGGCAGGTGTTGGGAAATGTTTGTGTGGGGACCAGTGGCAAGAAAACTAAAGGTCTGAGGTTCCCTGAGCAGGACAAAATCACACAAGGGTTGGAAAAGCAGTATGGTGCCTACTGCCTCAACTTGGGTCTGTGGTGAGGAGGAGTGACCTTGAAGGGGCTGGCAGCACAGTGTTCTGTTCTCAAGAAGCTCCTAGTTCACTGGTGGCAGCAGTTTAGGAACCCAGTCTGCCAGAGGTGTGGGGAAAGAAGAAACAAACACCCTACCTACCCTTTCCATGGGGCTCCAAATTCCTCAAGGGTTAACTGTTGACGTCTTGGTCCTCTTGTTCTGCTCTGCAACTTCTTCCTGTGAAATCTCTGGTAGTTTCTGGCATTTTCCCCTCATAATTACACCTATGCTTTTCATCTAAAATGTTTGCTGTTTCTGAGGCAAACTGGTGACTGATGTCTCTAGTCAACCATTTGCCTCTTCTCGCCACTTGCTTTTTTGTCTTCATTCCATTTTCTATTTTCATGTTTCCATCTGGGAATATTTCCATCTGGCTGGTCAATACCCTTGAAAGGATGTATATTATATTTTATGTAGTATTTCTAGTTTTTAAAGATTTTATGGGATAATCTACCGTATTTCCAGAAATCGAAATTAGTTATTTCTTTTCACTGGAGGCACTTTCTCTACTATAGAATTCTGAGCTTGAATTGAACGAGTGCTTATATGTATTTCTTTATCCTGATATTATTTTCAATGAAAATTCAGCAACTTAGTAAAATTAATTATTTTGAACTAACAAGCTCACTAAAACTTTAGTTATTCCCTGTAGCTAGATTGGCATGTAGTGTTAATGCCTAAATATGCAGGGAATTAATTTATTTTAAAATTGTTGAAAGAAAATGGTCAATTGAAGCTTTCTAAAACAGTACATACTATAATCTGTAACACTTTTCATTTCTCAATCAAATATGACATTTACACTTTTCTGTAGTTGTTCAGTCCTTTCCTCTTGATATCCTTATAACTAGTTTGAATTTTTGTTTAATCCTGTTAATTTTTATAAAATCCTATTAATTTAATGCTGCTATTTTCACTCTATTTACTTGTGTATTTGATTAATTTTGTTCCCTAAAAAATCACTTTCTTTCTTGTCTGGCAGCTTGATAGTAGTAGCAGTTTTTATTATTATTTTCTTTCCCTGTTTGTTCTTTAGGGTGTAAAGGAGAGTTCAGGATATGTTACCTGATAAAACCCTCTTTTGAGCCTATAATAATATCTACTCTATTTCTTCCTCAGATAATATAGACAGGGTCATGGTATTGGAAATAGATATCTCTGATGTTAAAAATCTCTATTAGCAAAAGTCTCTTCCACGGCCATAATATACTAACTTGGAAAATTGTTATGACATTTCTCCCCCTCTGGCTTCATTTGGCATGTGAAATTTATAAACATTGCTGCTGTCTCAGATCTGCATGCTGGAAAACTAAATGTCTTTGAAGAATCTGACACATTCGCTAAAGCCAAATTTTATTTCTGTTACTAAACAAGTCTTGTCTGTTTGGATTTATTATACTTAATTAGGAGCTTACTGGAGTCTAATGAAGGCTGTCTGTGTATTGTCACTGTTGTAAAAACGTATCTTTGATGATCAATATTTTGCTTGTAGAATAGAATTTAATTTTGTGTGTTAGAGATATTTTAGTATTCAGAGATTGTCAGACTTTTGGTTTAAGGAAGTTTGATGGGGTTACCGTGGACTTCATTGTTCAAATGAAAAGTTCAGAATAGAGAGTATAATGGAATTTGGAATCTATTCTATCTGCTTTTGAATACAGTCCAGCTATTATATTAATACCAAGGCGGATAGTCCAGACCTGGCCCTGTGTGCAATTTTTCTTCCTTTGAAGCCAGCTACATGGAGAATTTTTATGTTTTGTTTTTGAAAAGCAGGTAGATTATATTCTTGGTTCATCTTTGTTTCGCAGAGGTAAAATTAGAGGCTTCAGCCTCCTGCTGGCAGAACAAGCTCTCAATTTCTCACTGTCCAAATTCAATCTGATTTCTATCTTTTTCACTAAAAAGCTGTCAACAGCAAATAAGCATTCCCTATCAAAGAGCCGCATCCATTTCTGAGGTATACAAATTCCTCTCCTGGGAGAGGATTCAAGTAATTTAAATTGTTTCTGACTTTTAATTTCTTTCTTAGGTAATGGGAAATGATATTAGCATCAACTCTAACTGCAGGCCAAAATGGAAGAAGAAAAGGCACGCACATATCCCTCAGTGTGGCATCTCTGACACCTTTACGCCTCAGAGTGCGGCATGTTTACAGTGCATAAAACACGGTTTCCATCTGCATTCTCATTTGCAGCTAGTGATCTAATCAGAACTATCACCGCATGCTCTTACGATGCATCAATATAAACTCATTTTTTAGAAACAGACTTGCTATAGGAGTGTGTACTGCCAGCATAAAAGGAGGAAATGCCTTTGAAGTCAACTATATTTTTCTTTCTTAGAATTACTTAGGTTTAGTTTGGGAAATGGCCCTTTCTTTGGAAAAAGATGAAATTCCAGGTACCATACTCTGTCATATAAATCTGTTGAACATGGTGGTTCTGTCTTTCATGTTTCCTTATTTTTACTTTTTGTGGTTTATTTCATTTATTTAAGGTTTGTTTCTGTGCCTTTATGGTGAACATGTGCATTACTTTCATTACATAACCTTTTAAAATAAACTTGTAAAAATGTGAGCTTTTGGTTTTAAACTGTAAATTTCATTATTTCTTATTCTGTTCATGCAAACCTTCATGATCTTGTCCCTATCTCATGAGATAGGTAAAGTGTACACGTACAAATAAATAAACTACCTATCACAGTTAAAAAAAAATGTGCCCTTTTGTGCAAATTAATCTGACACTATTTAGAAAAGAAACAGCATTTAAGACTGAGATTTATAAAGAGCTAGGGTCTACTGTTATGGTATAAGATGACTTCTAGGGCATTTAAAGTCCTTATACCCTATTTAGGAGGACTCTGATTAGGTAAGCAGGTATCCTTTAAAATGAAGATACCTAGAATTGAACACAAAATTGAAAAGGTCTCATCATTGAAATGAAATGATGAGACCTTTTCAATTTTGTTCTGTGTCTCCGCAGCACCAAATAAAATGCAATTTCATGTCTTTGATCCTGTGTGTGTGTGTGTGAGTGTGTGTGTATACACATGCTAGGTTAATTATTTTATTTATTTAGTATAATTTTTGAAGGCCTACCTAGGAAGTTCCTGGCCATGAGCTAAGCATTATTCAGTATTGAACAAGCATGAATAAGGCTGACTCTTACAGCTGAATTGCAGAGAGAAATATGGGTTGAAGTATGTATCTTCTGACTCCCTTCTTGCCTTAGTGTCCTATTTCAGGCGGTAACTGCATCTGTTAGTTTTCTCTGGAGACTTTTCTTCCATGGCTTCAGCTCTCATTTGCTTCCTGGAGCATCCTACCTTTGGCTTTAGAGGCGTTCATATCTTTGTATTGGTTTCTCATTGCCCTGCTATCTTTGGTTTGTTCCCTAAGCTATGTTGATATTCCTGTAAGCAGTCCCCAAATTATCTTTATTTGAATGATATGGAATGGATTCTGTTTTATGTAGGGAATCTAACTCATTCAGGTGGGTTCTCAAGCTTCACAGATGTGCTGAGGGCACATCTCTTAAGTTCAATGAAAGCACAACTTTTCTTAACTTACTCAAGATTTTTGATTCCCACATGCTGTGGACTATAAAAATATGGAGCCTTAGAGAACTTTATTAACTGCTACTATGCTCTTCTCTGGTATGAAGGCTGGCTAAAGATAAGCCTGCAAGGCTGGAGGAAGAGTTTCCATGCCTCCCGATTCTCTCTGCTCCTTTCCTATTTGGAAGGCCTTTTCTGCATTTTTCACCTCTCAAATTGCTAATTATGTGCTAATCTGAGGAATTTTTAACATTTATACTGAAAGTAACATACATTTTCATACTGGAAGCCAGCATATATGACATATAGGTCCATGAAAGAATATATATGGTTCATGATGAATTAGAAGGTAATGCCTTTCTTCAGGTCAGGAACTGTACAAAATTCTGACACTAGCTTGGTCCAGAATATAGTATCTCAAATGAACCTCACTTGTAAGGTTAGTTACAAGATATTTGAAGCTTGCAAATAATAACCTATGGATTCATGGTTATCCTTTAATAATAGAACCTTTCTTGTACTCTGCAATGGTCTCTTTCTCAAGAAAAAGCAGTTAAGATATGGCTAACTGTAGGGAATTGTACAGAGCCCCACCCTGCTTTGCCTATGTCAGGTAGGTGAGCACTTTGGAATAAAAATAACAAGACTGCTCGGGAGGCTGAGGCAAGAGAATCGCTTAAGCCCAGGAGTTGGAGGTTGCTGTGAGCTGTGTGAGGCCACGGCACTCTACCGAGGGCCATAAAGTGAGACTCTGTCTCTACAAAAAAAAAAATAACAAGAAATAACTAGCACTTTGGAATAAAAATAACAAGAAATAACTTCCTTCACAATTAACTATGACTGTAGGCATAGCTTCTCATTTTGTGATATATATGTAAAGGGATTTTATTTTCTTTTTGTGGAGCAGAGTAGATGGTAAGGAATAAAAGTCATTCATAAATAACTAGTATTAGTAGTTAGAAGCTTTAAAAAGATGGGGACTTTGTCTTTTTTTGTTTACCATCATGACCCC
Organism: Nycticebus coucang; assembly: GCF_027406575.1. Lineage (NCBI taxonomy): Eukaryota > Metazoa > Chordata > Mammalia > Primates > Lorisidae > Nycticebus > Nycticebus coucang. Next base: position 157,579,246 of record NC_069781.1, read on the forward strand.
AATGAGTAGACTAATGTCTGGCCTATAACAGATGCTCAGTATGTATTTGTACAATGAAAGAAGAATTGGATAGCCTCCCTTTTGCACAACACACACAGGTTTTTTCCTCCTCAACCTGTGTTCCTGAGCAGCATGATACAGGGGTGAGAGAATAGATTTTAGAGGCCACCAAAGCTGCTGGCATTCATATCTGCCCTTCATTAAGTGTGCCATCTCATGTGATTTCATCTGCATTTCTGTAATATTAGCTACTAAAATCTACTTCTTTGTGTTGTAAGAATTAAATTACATGAGTTATGTGGAGATATAGATAGAAAACATTAGATAAATGGTTTATGATTATTATTATTATTTTTTTGAGACAGAGTCTCTTTATGTAGAGTGTCATGGTGTCACTCCTCACAGCAACCTCCAACTCTTTGGCTTAAGTGATTCTCTTGCCCCAACCTCCCAAGTAGCTGGGACTACAGGTGCCCAGATCACCAACCACATACACCAGGGCTGGCGGGTTTGAACCCGACCTGGGTTTATCATTATTCTTATATGAAATTATAAATGTGCAAACTATATTTGTAACCTCCATTAGGAAAAATTGATAGATATTGATAGGGTCTTTGGAGTGGAAGAATTAACTGTTCACAGTGGTTTCATGGAAAAGTGAAGATTTGAGAAATAAGAGATTTATACCAAGATCAGGGCCCCTTTCCACCTAAATTTTACTAAATAAGGGTTAAAACTGGCTCTGATTAAAGGATATAATAATTTTGATTATTTTGGTTCAAAAAACTCTTAATTTCAGGAAGAAAATCAAATGATTTTTATGCAAATATGAATAATAGACTGGAGAAAGCCTCAAGATCTAGGAACTCTAGATAAATTTCCCAAATACTTTGTTCAATCACTTTTCTCATCTGTGCAACGAGTATGAAAATCCTTGCCTTCTCCCCTATACAGGGCTGCTGAGAGGACCATATCAGAATAGAGTGGCATGATCTGTATTAAATTTGGAACCCCATATATATCTTAGAAATTACCATTCCCCCTCCCAATTTAATCTGGTCAATTAGTGAATCAGAATGGCTAATTCTGGTAAAGTCCATGGCATGGTGGCAGGTGAGGGTAATGGATTTGCTAAATACACAACACCTCCATCACCTCCAGTTTTTGGCAGTATGGCCTTTCAGCTCATGAATGGTGCTTCTCACTATTAATCTGAGAAACCATAGGAACAAAAATATCCTTAGTCCAAGAGAAAGAGGGATGCTTTTCTCTGAAAAAATCTTGGGGCTTCCAGGGCCCCTCAGCTGAAAGTGCAAGAGTTAAATCCTATTGCTCATGTAGAAATCAATACCTAGCTTCTGTTCTGTTCTGAAGAATGAGACAGCTTTATTCTGGTTGGAGTGGGATGTGTGAAGCCTCTGATAGCCTGTGCCGAGCCTTGCCTGGCCAGCAATTGTGAAAGAAACAACTTGATAACCTCAGGTGACTGTGACACTGGGGACTTGAAAATGAGAATGTCAGTACATTACTTCTGTTTATCTATTTCTTGAAGACAGAAGTGGGAAGGTTTAAAGTAAATATTGTCTTGAAATGATGGAATACTTTAAAAATCCTTTTCTTTGCTGCTTAAGTTAGCTTCAGATCTGAATCTGCCTTACACTCAGTGGTTTCAAACACTTTTTGACTATGGGATCATGTACTGATGACAGAAGCCCAATAAGTGATACAGGTCAAAATGTATATGTTTCAGTTTAAGAGGAATGGGTACCTTTTGGTTGGTCTCTGACTATATTATTTTCCCTGTGATTATCATCTTAGCTCTGACCACTGTGCTCAGGGTGTCTAGCTCACCTATCAGGTTACTCAAGTGATGCCCTTTCCTGATAAGCCTCTCAGGCAGAGTCATTAGTGACTATCTAGAGCCTTGAGACTAGAATGACCTCATCTCTTATCACTCCAGTGCATAGAACAGTGCCTGGCACATAGGGAGGTCCATGTATACTTGCTGAATTGATCTAGCATTTCCATCCTATTCACCTTTCTTTTACCACCAAATCTGAGTTCTTCTTCATTCTTCTGTCCAACAGAATGTGTCTGTTCTGTGGATTCTTGGCTCCTTCATATCCAGCCTACCCTACTGATATTGAGACTTGCATTAAAACATAAGATATAATATTTAGATGGAGACTCTGAACCCATAGGGATAAGTATTGATCTTGAATGCCAAGAAGAACATGACTAGGTATTAAATAAGATATCTCTCCACAGCATGTTATTCATGGTTGTTTATATCCACTCAGTGAACATTTATCAAGCACCTACTATGAGTCTGTTCCACTTGACAGAATACAGAAGAGACAATACAACATCCAGCTCTTTAGAGCCTACTTTCCAGTAGAAGGAAACAAATACAAACAAGATGAAAAAATGAACAACAACAACAAAAAAATCCCTCATAGTGATGCATAACACATGCTAATTATCAATGATACAGGATAAAGTAACAGGTTAGCTGGGCACCTCTTTAAATTGTGTGGTCAGAAAAAGCCTCCCAGAGAAGGTAATGGAATAAAGAACTGAGTGGTAAGAAGAAACTAGTCCAAACAAGATTAGAGGAAGAGCATATCTTGACAAGAGGAAACAATGAATGGTGCTTCTTTTAAGAAGTGGGATGGGGGGCTGGGCGTGGTGGCTCACTCTTGTAATCCTAGCACTCTGGGAGGCCAAGGCGGGTGAATTGCCTGAGCTCATGGGTTCCAGACCAGCCTGAGCAAGAGTGAGACTGGGTCTCTAAAAACAGCCGGGCCTTGTGGCGGGCACCTGTAGTCCCTGCTACTTTAGAAGCTGAGGCAAGAGAATCACTCGAGCCCAAGAGTTTGAGGTTGCTGTGAGCTATGACACCACAGCTCTCTACTGAGGGTGACAAAGTGAGACTCTGTCTCCAAAAAAAAAAAAGAAAAGTGGGATGGGAATATGGTCATAAACAAGATAAGAAGGACCCAATAGAGAGATTTGAAGGACCCAAGTCATGTAGGGCCCAGTAAGCCAGGGCAAGCAATGTAATTCTTTTTTTTTTTTTTTTTTGAGGTTTCAATATTTTATTCAAGTTTTAAGTGATGTTAATTACAGCATTTGAAGGGGAGAATCTAATTCCACACAAAATGGAAGACTCTAAAATATACCCATTAAACTGCTAAAAAATAAATTGAGTGGTAAGAATACAACAAAAGTCCAATTTAGATTCTGAGTGTTGTCACCATGTGATCACAATCACACAGACTTCCCAGCTTATAGCTGGGGATCCTAGAAGCTATTTCATACTCTTGTGCAAGGGCAAAAAAACACAGCACGAGAAGGAATTAAGTCCTGAATTATTGGCTTCACCACATCCACCCTCTCCACCCCAAAATGGCACAAAAGAAGCAGCTACCACACCCTGCAGACCTTTTGGTATAAAAGAGGTGATAATGGACTAAGGTGGGAACAGGTCATGAATATCTGTCTATAAAAGTCCCTTTCAGGTGAGTTTGCACACACCATCAAACAATGAGCCTCTCATTAATTAGGGTTAGAAAATCAAGGTTCAATTCTCAGGAAGTCACAATTTCATTCATTTACTCAGTGTGAATTTACAAAGTGCCTACACATAATCAGCTTCCACTTGCAGCCATTTCTAGATAAAAAAGAAACCTGGCATCTCTAAAGAAGCCACCATGTTCCCCTCAAGTCTACAACTGAGAAGACCTTTTTTGGAATCGGGATTCTTCTGTACCTCTGAAAGGGTAACACCTTAAAGCTGAATCATCTTTAACCTGGAGGTCTAACATGATATTGAGCAATACTTGCATCCCAGACATACAACATTAAAAGATTACGCTAAATTCTGAAGGTAGCTATGTTGCAAAATAGTTTAAAATTAAACAAGTGTACAGTATTCATTTATGCTTGAAATTCCAGTTCTAGACCAAGCTTGTGGCCACCGGCATTGACATTCTTGCCATCCAGCAGAGCTGACAGTGTCAGTTTGATACCTGGCTTTAGGGTCTGAGTGTATCCTAAACCTATCAGGCTGGAGTTGTTCACTTTAGCCGAGAAGCAGGCATCAGGGTAGATCTGGTACTTGGCTGCTATTCCAAAGCGAGTGTTACTGTTTCCTGCTGTCCAGGTGAGATTGACAGCAGTCTCCAACTTCTTATTCACTTTCTGGTAAATGGAGCCACCAAACTCTGTCCTGTCATTCACATTAGTGTGAAGCTGGAATTCGTCAGTCTTATAGCCAACTGCAAAGTTGCTGTGGGTCACTCGGGACTTTGCAGTCTCAAAATTCATCTGGTAGCCAGCCATCCAGCCCTCATAACCCGGGCACCAGAGCACCCCGATGGAAGGCCCAGCAAGGTCCAAGTCCACGTCGCAGCCCAGATTGATGTGCTCTCGCTTGTACCCTGTCTTGATTTTAGCATTTTTTTCCCCAGTGTTAGGTGAGAAGGATGAATCGAAGGTCAGCTTCAGTCCACGTGCAAGCTGATCTACCACGGTGATCTCAGTGCCCAGCGTGTTGTCAGTGTTCCATTTCTCTGTAAATGTCAGGCCATATTCGCTCCATCTGTACTTGGTTTCCAGACTGCCTGTCACTTTGGTGGTCTCAGTATTAGCTGAGCCTGAACTTGTAAATTCCAATCCATTCTCAGATTTTGTTTTCAAATCAAGTTTTAGTAAGCCAAATCCGTAGCCCTTGGTGAAGACATCCCTGGCAGACTTGCCAAGATCAGCATACGTGGGAGGCACAGCCATCTTCTGCTCAGAGGTGATGGCAGCTATCTCGGCGGCCGCTGTAATTCTTAATGTGATGGGAAGACTGGATGATTTCTGAAAAAAATATTGTTGTTTTGAGATAATCGTAGATTCACATGTGATTGTAAGAAATAAAGCAGAAAGATCCTGTGTACCCCAAACTCAGTTTCCTTCATGTTAACATCCTGCAACATTGTAATACAGTATCATAGCCAGCATATTGACAGTGATGTAATTCATGGATCTTACTCAGATTTCCCACATGCCTTGTACAAATTTCTGTGTGTATAGGTGTATGTATTCTATGCAATTTTATTGCTGGTGTAGAGCAGTGTATTTGCCACCACAGCCAAGATACAGAACAGTTCTATCACCATAAGGAATTCTTTTTAAATTGCATGTACTCCAAAGAGTTCTTGTGTTTCCATTGCATAGTCCCATCTGTGTCCACCCTCATCCCCATCCCTAAGCCTTGGCAACTACTAATATGTAGTTTCTATAATTTTTTTTTTTTTTTGTAGAGACAGAGTCTCACTGTACCACCCTCGGGTAGAGTGCCGCAGCGTCACACAGCTCACAGCAACTTCTAACTCTTGGGCTTACACGATTCTCTTGCCTCAGCCTCCCAAGCAGCTGGGACTACAGGCGCCCGCCACAACGCCCGGCTATAGTTTCTATAATTTTTTTCATCTTGAAAATGTTATGTGTATGGAATTTTGTAATATATAACCTTTTTAGATAGGCTTTTCTCCCCAAGATCCATGTTGTTTCATGTGTCAATAATTTGTTTCTTTTTACTGTTGAGTAATATTATATAGCATGGATGTAAGACAGTCTATTTACTCATTCACCTACCAAGTTGTTTACAGTTTTTGGCTATTATGAACAAAGTTACTATGAACACTTGTACATGGGTTTATGTGTGAACAGGAGTTTTCATTGCAATTAGATAAATTCCTAAGAGTGCCATCATCATATGATAGTTGCATGTTTAGTTTTTAAATAAACTGCCAAATTGTTTTTCAGAGTCACTGATTGATTTTTAAGTAGGGGATAATTTGTTTTTTTGTAAGACCATTCTAGATACTCCTTAGTACACAGGGAGTCAGTTTGTCAAATACAAGCAGCAATACCAGCTGTGAGGCCAGGGGGACAAGGATGGTGATTTGGGCTAGGGAGGAACTAGACATGTAGGAAAGAACAGAGGACTTGACTACAGACAAGCTGTTTCACTTTCCAGAGCCTTCTCTGACTCTTAGCATCCACATCTCTGAAAGGATAAAAGAATATCCACTTCATAAAATGTTGAGGCCTGAAAATCAAACACACAGGGGGCTTGGCACATATTAGGAACTCAGAAATTAGGAGCTAATATGTCTGAGTTCAGTTTTTATGTTGACATGAGCAGGTTCTCCTTGCCTTTCCCCCCTCTTCATTAAAAAAAATTCCTTATTATCTGAATTGCTTAGGGTTTTATTGTTTGTTTTCTGGCTAAATTAATTTTAAAAAGGGCCCAAATCTGTGTCTTCATTAACAGATGTATTCCTTCATACAGCTCTTTAGAGAATGTGACTTAAGGCAGAATTTCTTTTCTTTTCTTCTCTTCTTCTTTTTTAAAAATCTTGCTGTGCTCCCAAATGCCTGAAAAACCCTCCCTCCCCATATTTTTTTACTTATGCTGATAAAAGAATTCTGCTTTTACGAAGAATGAAACAATAACTGCAGCTGGTTAGAGACAGTAATCTAGTTAGTCACACTGAGATGGCACTCAAGTGAATGGAAAACTGAGTCTGGAATTTGGTACGTGAGCTGACAATCTCAAGGGCACAATTACTGAGAACTTGTCTGACTCTCTTTCTTCTCTGTGTTGCTAAGTGGTAATCAGGAATGTAAGAGATAGTGTATGAAGTACCTACAATATGCCATAACCTTAATGTATTTAATTTTATTTAATCCTCCAAGTAATTCTTCATGGTTGTTAGCTTTCTCCCCATTTTACATATGCAAAGATAAGGCTTGGAGAAATAAAATGATTTGTTCAGCACTAGATACAACACTAGTAATTCAAAATCAAGATTTAAATGAGTTCTGTGTGCAACTTTTGTTCTTCCTTTTTTCCTGTGCAATGGCAGATCTGAAGTATTTGCGCCTCTTTCCTATTTTCTGTAATCATGTTAATCAAGACTCAGTGTTCGGTGACATAAACCAACTCTAAATTGGCTTCAGATAAAAAGAGAATTTATGGGCAGATTATAAAAAATATTAACTTCAGATGTAGCTGGATCCAGGTGTTCAAATAATGTCATCAAGAGAGAGCTTTCCACAGCCCTAGATTCTGCCATTTTGTTTTGCTTTCATTTTTAGGCAAGCTCGCAATTCAAGATGATTCCAAGACACTGACAAGTCATTTTGTTCACTTTCCAGTGTATAGAGAAGATTCTTTGTTCAGTTGCTTTAGAAATGTTCTCAGGTTGACATTGGATTGACATGAGCCTGTGCCAATTTCAAAATAATCACTGTGATCAAAAAATGAAACTAAGTTGATTGGTGAGACCTGTTACCTGGGTCCACTCTTGAATATAGGAAATGTATCAAATCATATAAACACAAAGTGGAAAGGAGGTGGCTTCTTGAAAAAAACCACAGGGCATTCTGATCATAAAAATATCAGATGGACATTGAGCAAGAAGAAACAATGAAAGGCTGTTAAGATACTCTATTAATACCATCTCAATAAACATTTCCCTCCTTCCTTTCCTCCTCCCCTTCTTTCCTTCTTCTTCTCTTTATAAAATGTTTCCTAAATACCTTTATATAAATTATTTTCTGGAACTCTCTTTGTACATTATAAGATAAGTAAAAAGAGTTTATTATCATTATTTTCATTTTATAGAGTAGGACATTGAGACACAAACAATAAAATGTTGTTTTTTTTCCTCTATAAGAATTTTTCCATGGAGGAAAAATAGTAACAACTGGCAGGATTCAGTGACATTTATAAGTTTAAATGAGAAAAGATAAATTATTTGGGTCCATGAGAAATTGAACCTGGGCACTTTGGTCTTATCAGCACTGTGCTACTAGCTCTTTGGCGATGCAAGGCAGTGAATGGTATAAGAGAATTAATGTAAATCCCAAATGTCTAATTGTTATTAGACTGAGAAGGCTCAGGGGCAAATATGGCTCATTCTATGACTGTAAGATGAGGTACATGTCATTGGGAACTCTTAGAGGCATTTATAAAGAAACACGCTTCAGGTACTTAGAAGGGAACGCTATTCTTTATTCACTGTTGCCTGTTTTTTTACATTATGGAAATTGAGTAGGATTAGCCCACATCATGAAATCCCAAACTGCAGATGCTGGTGTGGATGTGGAGAGAAGGGAACACTTGTACACTGCTGGGGGGTTGCAAACTAATATAACCTTTTTGGAAAGAAGTATGGAGAATTCTCAAAGAACTAAAAGTTGACCTTCCATTTGATCCCACAGTCCCATTACTAGATATCTATCAAGAGGCACAACAAGCATTTTACCACAAAGACATTTACACCAGAATGTTTATTGCAGCCCAAATCATAATTGCCACATCATGGAAGCAACCCATGCATAGATTAACCCGTGACATTATGCACATCAACCTGTGAATAGATTAACAAATAGTGGTATATGTATAGCATGGAATTCCTTTCAACCATAAGGAATGATGGAGACTTTACGTCTTTTACATTTACCTGGATGGAGTTTAAACACATTCTTCTTAGTAAAGTATCTCAAGAATGGGGAAAAAAATATCCAATGTAGTCAATACTAGTATGAAACTAATATATAAACAATTACATGCTCATACGAATGATAAAATGCAAAAATAGTCTAGCAAGGGGTAGGACTGAGGAAGGAGAAGGGAGTGGAGGAGGGAGGGTAACTGGAGGGAGGAGGGAAGGCATTTGGTGGGATCTCACCTAAAGTGCACAATGTGAGGATATTCAGCACACCCCTTTGGTGAAGGGCTCTTCTACGACTTGAACTTTACTTTGGAAGTAAGAAAATTGTAACCTAAAAATTTGTACCCTCATATTACTTTGAATTAAAAAAACCCAAAATCAAAAAACTAGAGACCAGAAGCCAGCAAGTGACAGCACTTATAGGCAAGGTTGTAATAGAAATGTAATGAATTAAAGGCAATACAAATAAATATTCCTCATTGTATGTATATATCAGAACATCACATAGTACCCCATAAATCTGTACGATTGTGATCTGCCAATCAATATAACATTAATAAGAAATAAAAATCTATTCATTAAAAAAGGTCATCAGATGATTATGATGCAGAGCCAAATGTGAGACCTAGGCCATGTGAAAGAGAGAAACAGGAATAGAGAACAAATGAAATGCCTGGTGAGTCACTGGCAGAAGCAGCAATAGAACTCAAGCCTCTAACTTCTTCAGTGTGTTCCCAAGTCTATTTTGATGAGTCCTCATAATAACCTTCAGTGGTTCCATATTCTGGACAAGCAAAGAATAAGGTTCAGCTTCATAGCTGTCTAACTCCCTTAGGAGGTAGAGAAGGAGTAAGCTGATTCCCACCACATGTTTCTTTATTTCTAAATTTCACAGTAGAACATTGCATATATGTTCCTGTTATATCTGTAAATATAGAATTGAAGAAGAATAATTAAAACGTAAAATATGCTTATGTAAAAAGAAAGAACAGAAAGGAAAACAATATAGAGATAGGGTCCTGGGAATATAGCATCATTAATTGCTTCTGAAGTCAGATTAGTGGGAAAAAATCGTAGTGTTGGTGGAGTATTCAGGTGATCTCACAAGATTAGAAAGTTTTGCCTTAACTTTCTGGAGCCAGCTGGCATATTATTTTACCTCCCATATCTCAATTTCACCAACATTTGCAATGGACTAGGCCCTTTTCTTACTCCGTGAGGTTGCTAGGAAGATGAAAGTGATATCTCTCTTCATAGGGGGAGAGGGGCTTGGAAGTTCTTGTACTTGGAGTCATGCCCACTAGCCTGGACATACCACTCGACATTATTTCAGTGAATTATAATAGTCTTCCACTGAATTTCTCACCTACTTTATATAGGAAGATCTTGATGGTCAGCCGAAAGGAAAGCACATTGCATTAAGTTGCAGGTATAGTAGGTGGCAGAGCTCAGACTTGAATCCACATCCTTCTCTCTCTAAACCCCACCTTTTCTTTGAACTAGGTTGCAAAAAGATTTGTAATTATAAGAGGTCTTACCACTGTCCTTTGCCTTTGGGCTCTATAAGCATCATCAGAAGAGAAAAGCTAGTCTCTTCTAAGCAAACCTGAAAGGGCTACTCTGGTCTACAGGAAGTTTTTTTATGCTTCTACAAATTCATAACAAGAATAATAAGTTTGCCTGGAGTCCATTTTGTAATTTATTTCAGGATGTCTGGCACTGGCAACTCATGGGATGCATAGGAAGTCAGGTCCTTGGACTGAAAAAACAGTTAGTGGATCAGCTTCAGACAGGGCAGAGGTGACTTGGTATCAAACTAGCCAGCACAGCTCCTTTCATTCCTGTTCATTTGGTTGATTATTAAATGTATTGCTTTTTCATTTTGATTTTTTTCCCTTTCAGTGCGGTAGAAGGATATTTATCTTATGTTTGGATTTGAAAGCTGAGTGTTAGGTTTTGGTTTCTAAAACCACTCCAGTATTAACATCACAAAATACATTATATTCTCATATATGTGCAAAAAAAGAAAGCATGACAGAGACCCAGAGTTGAGAATAAAGGGCTTGGGAGCTATTTGTTTTCTAGTGTGTTTTTCTGGTTCCCTTTGTGCTTAGAAAGTTAGAAAGGCATTGATGTAAGAAATGGCCAAGAAAAGGGAGCTGGAAACTCATTCTGGAGAAATTGTTAATACTGCACTACAAATGTGCAATTTATAAATTAAGATTTGTCAAAAATGGAGTTTGGAGTCAGCATGATCAGTGTCTAAATTCCAGGTATTTCATCTGCTAGGCTTGACACTTTAGAGAGTTTCAGTTTTCCTAAATGTACAATTGGAGCATACCAAGAAGTCAATGGGATAAGGCATGCAAAGTGCTTAAATGCCAGGCACTGTGACAATACTCAGAAAATGAGAGTTCCCTTTCTCCTCAGTTACATTGTTCAGGCCTGATTTATCTGGTAAAGGCTAATGAGGAGGAGAAGGGGATTGCTGTTTTTACCTTTATATTTCCTTTTGGACCTTAAGTTGATAGAGATATGTGGGATGAAGAGCTGAAGGGATAGTTGAAATTTGTAGTCAGGTAGTGCAATCAAGAGAAGAGAAAGGAGAAACTAAATTATTTAGGGACGTGTTATGGGGGATGGGAAGTGGAAACCTAAGTCGAAAATTGAGAGAGATGAGAGAGTCAAATGAAATGTGAAGCAGATAAGGTCAAAATGTAGGGTATCTATTGGAGCTACCTTTTATAGGTGTTAGTCTGGTTTTCTTGGCTGGGAATTGAAAAGTCACACTCAAAAGATGAGGAAAAAAGGATTTGCTCTTATCTACTGTGCTTTAGAAAGTACTTTAGATGCTCCTACCCTATGTTCATAGTTTAAGACCCAATCCTTCTTTCTTAATTTATTCCTTCCTTTTTTTTTTTGAGACAACAGAGTCTCAAGCTGTCACCTGGGTAGACTGTAGTGGCATCACGGCTCACAGCAACCTCAAACTCTTGAGCTTAAGTGATTCTCTTGCCTCAGCCTCCCGAGTAGGTGGGACTACAGGCGCCTGCCACAATGGCTGGCTATTTTTTGTTGTTGCAGTTGTCATTGTTATTTCAGCTGGCCCAGGCTGAGTTCGAACTGACCAGCCTCAGTGTATGTGGCCGGTGCCCTACCCACTGAGGTACAGGTGCCGCCTCTTTATTTATTCTTATGTTTATCTAATTCCAGAATATTCTTTTGAGTAAGGCAATTGTGTGACTTGTCTCTAGTTTGGTCATTGCTGTCTTTCCTGGAAATGGCCTGATCCATTTTCAGCTGCTTTGCGTAACCCTTCAAATGAAGGAGCTATGGCTTTGGGAACCAGATAAGATGTGTTTCATTTGACTGGGATGCCATACTGAAATTAAAGGAAAACTGAAAAACTTTGTCATTTTCTTTTTTTTTACTTTTTAATGGTAAATTTTTTTTTTTTTATTGTTGGGGATTCATTGAGGGTACAATAAGCCAGATTACACTGATTGCAATTATTAGGTAAAGTCCCTCTTGCAATCATGTCTTGCCCCCATAAAGTGTGACACACACCATATAGTCATTGAACTTTACAGTCAAAAGAAACTTTAAGGGTTCAGCTTGTTTCCACTGGTAATATCTTTGAAAAGCCTTATTAAATTACAAATTTGTTTTTGCCTCTTTATCCAAATATCAATTCAGAAGAGAAACAACCTAATGTAGAAAATAAAATGAAATAATTAAAAAGTTGCAGAATGTGAAACGACTAAGATAAAACCCAGCAGGCCCATTGGAGATAATGATTATCTGTTTGCAATAAACATGAAGTGAGAACAATTCACGACTTGTGATAACATTTGCCTGAAAGGAAGTAAATTAGATGTAGACAAGGCCAGGAGAAGATTACAAAAATATCCAGAGCCAGATAGTTCAAAGGGAGAGTGGGGCCTGGATTTTATCTTTATCAGGTAACTGAAATAATGCTTTATATTAACACTGTGAGTTTAAAATGGAAACTGGAGTCAGGAGGTGCTGCTGAGATACAGACACAGTGCAAAGACCACTAGGAACTCTATGGGTGAGATAACTAAAGAGTCACTGTAACTAAAGAGTATGTATAAAGTGATTTTATGTATGTCATCTCATTTAAGCCTATGACTACCTTGAAAAGTATGATTATCAGTCCCGTTTTTGACGGGGAAGGGTGAAGCTCAGATGTGTAACTTGCCAAGTCTTTATTACAAGTAGGTGGTGGATTTGGTATAAAAACTCAGGTCTGCCTGACCTCAAATTCTTGTCTTTCCCAAATATGCCACTTTATCTGACAACTGCTGAGTCATATTTAGGGCAGTAAGAAAGGTGAGCAATTCTAGGTGTTTATCCTCTCTAACACACACACCACGCACACACACACGTCTTAGCTCCATGTCGAGTTGCTAATTTAAAATATTCATTTGGGTATACCACAACTAGGTCAGATTCAACTTATCTAGAAATCACTGAAGCATCCTGCCTCAATTGCCATATATATATATATTTTTAATTGTTAGATCATAGCTGTGTACATTTGTGCAATCAAGGGGTACAATGTGCTGGTTTCATATACAATCTGAAATATTCTCATCAAACTGTTCAACACAGCCTTCATGGCATTTTCTTAGTTATTGTATGTAGACATTTGTATTCTGCATTTAGTAGGTTTCGCCTGTACCCATTCTGAGATGCACCGTAGGTGTGACCCCACCCATCACCTTCCCTCCACCCTAACCTCCCGCCCTCCCTTCCCCTCCCTTGGCCGTTTCCCCATATTCTTGTGCTATAGTTGGGTTATAGCCTTCATATGAAAGCCATAAATTAGCTTCATAGTAGGGATGAGTACATTGGATACCTTTTCTTCCATTCCTGAGATACTTTGCTAAGCAGAACATGTTCCAGCTCCATCTATGTAAACATGAAAGAGGTAAAGTCTCCATCTTTCTTTAAGGCTGCATAATATTCCATGGTATACATGTACCACAATTTGCTAGTCCATTCATGGGTCGATTGGCACGTGGGCTTCTTCCATGTTAGCAATTATGAAATGGGCTGCAATAAACATTCTCGTACAGATGTCTTTGTTATATTGTGATTTTTGGTCTTCTGGGTATATACCTAGTAAAGGAATTATAGGATCGAATGGCAGGTCTATTTTTAGATCTCTAAGTATTCTCCAAACATCCTTCCAAAAGGAACGTATTAGTGGGCATTCCCACCAGCAGTGTAGAAGTGTGCCCTTTTCTCCACATCCACGCCAATGTCTCTGGTTTGGGGATTTTGTTATGTGGGCTACTCTTACTGGGGTTAGGTGATATCTAAAAGTAGTTTTGATTTGCATTTCTCTGATGATTAAGGATGATGAGCTTTTTTCATGTGTTTGTAGATCATGCATCTGTCTTCTTTAGTGAAGTTTCTCTTCAAGTCCTTTGCCCACCCTGAGATGGGATCACTTGTTCTTTTCTCGCTAATATGTTTGAGTTCTCTGTGGATTCTGGTTATTAAACCTTTATTAGGTATAACCTGCAAATATTTTCTCCCATTCTGAGGGCTGTCTGCTTGCTTTACTTACTATGTTCTTGGCTGTGCAGAAGCTTTTTAATTTGATCAGGTCCCAGTAATGTATTTTTGATACTGCTTCAATTGCCTGGGGAGTCCTCCTCCTAAAATATTCCTTTAAGAGTTTTCCCTGCACTTTCTTCAAGTATTTTTATAGTTTCATGTCTTAAGTTTAAATCTTTAATCCAGTGAGAGTCTATCTTGTTAATGGTGAAAGGGCCAGTTTCAGTCTTTTATAGATATCCAGCCAGTTCACCCAGCACCATTTGTTAACTAGGGAATCTTTTCCCCACTGAATGTTTTTAATTGGCTTGTCAAAGATCAAATAACGGTAAGTAGCTGGATTCATCTCTTGGTTCTCTATTCTGTTCCAGACATCTACTTCTTTGTATTTGTGCCAATACCATTCTGTTTTGATCACTATCGATTTATAGTACAGTCTCAGGTCTGGTAGAGTGATTCCTGCTGTGTTTTTATTGCTGAGTCATGTTTTGGCTATTCAAATTTTTTTCTGATTCCATATAAAACGAAGTATTATTTTTTCAAGATCTTTAAAATATGACAATGGAGCTTTAATAGGAATTGCATTAAAATTATATATTGCTTTGGGTAGTATAGACATTTTAACAATGTTGATTCTTCCCAGCCATGAGCATGGTATGTTTTTCCATTTGTTAACATCTTCAGCTATTTCTTTTCGTAAAGTTTCATAGTTCTCTTTATAGAGATCTTTCACATCCTTTGTTAGATAAACTCCCAAATATTTCATCTTCTTTGGCACTACTGTGAAAAGAATAGAGTCCTTGACTGTTTTTTCGGCTTGGCTATTGTTGGTATATATAAAGGCTACAGATTTATGGGTGTTGATTTTGTAGCCTGAGACATTGTTGTATTCCTTTATCACTTCTAAAAGGTTTGAAGCAGAATCCCTAGTGTTTTCCATATATACGATCATGTCTTTTGCGAAGAGTGAAAGTTTGATCTCTTCTGACCCTACGTGGATACCCTTGATCGACTTTTCTTCCCTAATTGCAATGGCTAAAGCTTCCATTACAATGTTAAAGAGCAATGGAGACAATGGGCAACCTTGTTCCTGATCTAAGTGGAAATGATTTCAATTTAACTCCATTCAATATGATATTGGCTGTAGGTTTGCTGTAGATGGCCTCTATCAGTTTAAGAAATGTC